>NW_027526361.1:53250605-53340379 GCF_048455015.1 Haemaphysalis longicornis | reverse complement strand
TCATGTTGTTTTGTTATTTTCCCGCCCTTTTCGCGCAGTTTTTTTCTTTCCAAAATGCAATGCAAACTAGCCTGACGACGTGCTGTACTTGGTGTTTCGCTTCCATCAGAAACTCCCGCTGCTGGATACTTTCTGTCAGACCAATGTAGCCACTCAAACATTGATGATCAACACGGAACGCAATTCACACACACACACACACACACACACACACACACACACACACACACACACACACACACACACACACACACACACACACACACACACACACACACACACACACACACACACACACACACACACACACACACACACACACACACACACACACACACACACACACACACACACACACACACACACACACACACACACACACACACACACACACACACACACACACACACACACACACACACACACACACACACACACACACACACACACACACACACACACACACACACACACACACACACACACACACACACACACACACACACACACACACACACACACACACACACACACACACACACACACACACACACACACACACACACACACACACACACACACACACACACACACACACACACACACACACACACACACACACACACACACACACACACACACACACACACACACACACACACACACACACACACACACACACACACACACACACACACACACACACACACACACACACACACACACACACACACACACACACACACACACACACACACACACACACACACACACACACACACACACACACACACACACACACACACACACACACACACACACACACACACACACACACACACACACACACACACACACACACACACACACACACACACCTCACCCTGGGAAGAGGGAAGTCCAGGTGAGTTGGCGGTGAGGTTGATTGATTTGCTATGATGTAGCTTGGCTGTATTAGAGATGTGCTATAGCGAATTTTAAGCATAGCAGCCCGATCTTTACGTCACAAACTAAGGGCAGTGACGATTTGGGATGGGGGGAGGTGTAGAGATACTAACGCTTTATTACAGCGCGGCTACGCTAATCACAGCGCAGGCTCTCGTGTGCCGCATAGGAGGCCGCCGAACAGCGCGCGGCATTGCGCGATAGGAGGGGGGAGAGAGACGCTGCGTGGGGTAAGGAGTGTACACGACCCGGGAAAGATGCTGCAGCGGCCGAGAGAAGTGTTGATTGGGCTGTAACCTTACCCCCTCCGCAGGTGGCCATGCTTCACTGTGCAATACACAATGTGGAAAAGCCAGCTTACAAAGCCCACGCCACAGTCTTTCAATACTTTACAGGACTCTGGCCACGCTTACGCCGATTCTTCTGAAGTCGGCTTTGCCTCTGAACAGAAGTGCATTGCTAAGAAGACATTTTTTGAGGGGCAATATAGGCCTTTTTATATCAAAATATGGAGGCTTTAAGACCTTTTTTTTTACGAATTTTTTCATGCGCTGAACACGCGCCGGTAAGTAAATTTTTGCCGCACGCGCGAGACTCAAGTATCGTAGCCATATAAAGCTTCGCTGTAAAGAAGAAAAACTGGCCACACTAATTTTCAAACAGTAAAAAAAATTTAAGATAGTATGTGTGACGGGAATTGTATACGTGCTCTGTCAGTCCATCCCCTCATCCTGACGTCATGTGAAGCATTGAGCAGCCTTCTCCCCAGAACACACTCATAATCACCCTTTCGGGAAACGATGCGACACTGGACGGACACTAAACCTCAATTTAAGCGCTTAGACTAGCGCGTGGCTTTCTACACCCGAACTTTTCTTTCTACGGTTCCTAACTACAGAGTGTCCGGACCGCAAACTTTGTTCGGTGAATATTTCTACACAGACGATATCCAGAAAGAAGTGACATGTTCTCTCGAGCTCCACGCTGCTCGAGCAGGGATCACCGACGTACATCCGGAGGCGAACCCACCTGGTGCTCGGAGTGCGCTCTCCGGCACAACGCCACCGCCTCTCACATAACCGCAGGGCAATCGCGCTTTCTAAGCTGCGGTCTCTCCCCCGCTCTGCGTCCGCTCGCAGCGCTCAGCGATGCCCACTGGCAGTAGCTCGAGCCCTCGCACCCGATTCCCCAAGACCGTTGCCGGGGAAGGAAAAGGAAGCTTCCTCCGCCACTCCAGTGCGCGCTCTCCCGTCTCTCCGTGGTCTCCTCGCCCCATGAATAATGCACGCAAATGCGCACCTTCCGCTTCCGGTCTCCTCCCCACCACCTCCTCCGTCGCTCGTCGCCACGTGAAGCTAGCTTGTCCCCAACACAGCCCCCGCTCTCGGCAGCTCCATCCTCCCTTCTTTCCACCCATGGTTTGCACCCCCCGTCAGTCGTATTTCTCGCTCTTATTCTCAGCCCCTTTGCATCTTCCCTCTCGGGAGCCGGCAGCCCCCGCAGACAGAGGCACCAGGCGGGAGGACGGGCGATGTCGGCAAAGAAGGAACGAAAAGCGGGAAAGTAAAAACGAGGATTGCAAGAAAAAAGGAAGAAGACAGAGCGGGCCTATTGATTTTCGTTAAGTGAATTACTTCACGGTCTTTCCCTTGTTCCTCTTCCTATTTGCTTTGTCTTGTTGTTCTCCCCGTCCTCCCTTGGCGGCTCCGAGTGTGCCGGGTGTTCCTCGGTCCCTCGCTCCCGAAATCCCTCTCCCCAGACTGTTCCGTTTCCCGTTTTTCCTCTGCCCTGTCGCTTCGTCTCCCTGATCTCCTTCCCACCGCTCGGCCCGTCTCGTCGTCTCCTCGCTGAACACCTTGCCACGTAGAACAAAAGGGAAAATGGACGGGGGGAAAAAGGAAGAGACGCTGATCACGGGGCTCGGTTTTGCCGGCTGCCTGGCGATTCTCTTTTCCATTTTTTTTTCTGTATTACTTCTATTTCTAACCTTGTTTCAGCCTATTACTTCTTTGCTTGGCTTTCCGTAAAGGAAAATGCGTCTTGAGGAAAATAGGCTGCATCTTTTATTTCGCCACCTTATTTTGCTCTTTGTGTTGGTGAGTTCCCGAAGCTAGATGCTACTCCTGTTTAGCGAGCTACACGACAACGCAAGTGCTGCGGCAGGCGGTGTAACCGAGAAGTTGGTAAGGCGATTGGCGCGAAGTTTCTTAAAAAAAAAGCGCATTCGTAGTTGTATATACACTTTACAAAGGTACACAGAAAACATTATTAGAAAATAATATAAACGCTGACTTTAAAATTTTAACGAGTTGTGCCGCTGCACGCTTGGGTAATAAGGACCGGAGCAGTGGAGGGATATCTTTGGACTTGGTGTCGAAGCCTGCGTAGTTTTTTGCCTACATCGGAAAAACAACCACCGCGCATGGTGATCGAAGTTGCGACATTGTTCTCAGAAGCACAGTACGTTCACTTCACGAGTTTGCATCTCGTAAAACTTTACCCTATCAAGTTGCTTCAAATTTCAGCTCATATGCACTCGAAGTAGATGAAAGCGATGCCGTAGTATCTTTCCCTTCCTATTTCTCCTTACGTAGGTTTTCCAAATGCGACATTTACAAAACGGCTGTTCAATATTCGGCATACCATGACGAATAAATCTCGCTAGCTTAACTTACTTGTAGAAAAGAAAGTGAGGCAGTTTGGTGTATGCAGCAATTCACGAGATACTATGTTGTAAATTTTGAAGTTTTTCAGGTTTCACCGTCTATGAACAAACAAATATGGGCTTATACCCTTCCCAAAGCACAAGCACAAGCTGCACAAAGTGTCGCACAAGCTGCTGTCGAACAAATATTTTTATCGTTTTTTCGGTTTTCGTTATTTTGTTTTATCGTTGTTTTATCGTATTCCGATTTTATCATGCGTGTCTTGGGTGTGCGTGGCGTGACCTCAAGAATGTACCGGTGTGCACGATTTCTGTGTATATATATGCCTTCTTTTCCTAATAAATCTTATTTGGAAGTAGCGCGTGTCCCTGTGCCCTCTCGTCGTCACTCGTTTACGTTTTGCGCTTTGAAAGGTCTTGCAATGGAATACCAACTTGCCCAGAAATTCGCGGAAATCCGCCTTCCCAAAAAATTTCAATTTTTCTTTTGGATGGGATATATCCTTGGGTAGGCTCATGTTAAAGATCACCAGGTAGTCTAAATTATTCCGTAGTCCACAACAAGGGCACTTCCCGTACATCGGGTGTAACTTCAGCGTGTAACTCGTCACCTCCCACCCCGCTCCCATGTTTTATATGTGATAATAAATACCTGATAAAACTGACATATTTCGATCATATCGACATAAATGATAATATGAATGACGAACTTAATGTGCACTTCCTCTACTACTCCGACGCTCGTGCAGGGTACACAATGACGCACTTTAGAAGCCGGCTGCATGAAGCTCTTCATCGTCGACATAGTGGTTTTTGAAAAGCTGGATTCGTTGAATTTCCATCTAGTTCGCCGGCGCCACAAAAGTAGGGTTCTTTATGCTTGCATATACCGTGGCTAAGAGCCTATTCATAGCCCAAACGTAATTGAAAACGGCAATGCTTCTGCGAGACGTACGCCTGACTGAGTTTCAAATCAACATGCGCGCGTATGGTAATGCTCTACCATCGGCTCTGCATTCTTCTTGTCACAGATGAGCCTCGCGGACGGGAAACGAAAACGAACTTTAGCGTGGAGACACGAAACGTGAGGCACAAAGAGTTACGCTCGGTAACAACGTAAGCGGAACGTCTTTTTAAATGCTGACGTGCAATAAAGCGAGAACATGAGCCCCCGCGCTTCTCTGAGCTTTCGCGTCTCTTTGGGGGGAAACCTATTTCTTACTGCTTGCCTCGGCAGCATGGTGTAGTTTTCGCAAACCACTGTATTTTACAAGACAACCGCATTAATACACTCTTAATCTGGTTCCATATAGGTTCCAGTTAAAAAGGGTGATCCATATATTTTCTGTGGATCCGAACGAAAGAATAGCTGGAACGAGGCATATAGGTGGATCTTATCTGGAACCGTCAGCTTGTTTTGTTTATGTTCGTGGTTTTTATCTGGAACCGAAGAAATGGGGTCATGCGATGTCGGCGGTTCCGGTTACTGTTCCACTTTTGTCCCAGTAAACGGTTGGGGTGAGTACGTTTGTATATTTTTTGCTCGTGTCTTGTTCCACATAACTCGTGCACGGCAGTGAAGTATGCACTCTTTCATGCATCAACTGGAACAATGAACCGCATATATATTAGGTGCTTCTTGACCCAAGATTCACCTGCGCGTTTAATATACACGCGCACACCGCACATAAAATTTAATGAACTTCGCCGACATCTATGATACTGCCTTGCAGCAGTTAACTTTCATTATACGGCTAAGCTGCAGTTTTAGTGATGTCCTTTGACAGAAAACGAAATCCCACTTTTTTGTCAACGCCGTACAAAGCATTAAAAATGTCGAGAGGAGAATATCTTAGGCAAAAGAAGAAATTGCAGGAACCCATTTCCAGGTGTTCTGCGGCACCCAAACCGCTTCGTGAACATCGTATTTTTCTAATTTGAGGCGTCAAGTACAAAATTGCCAGTGACTTCAATTTGAGAAGGACTAAACGTCTTCCCTTTCCCCATATGCCGTTCGGGCAAAGCCATAGCTTCTATAGCGCTGAAGAATTCGTGGTGCTTTTGTGAACATCTTCATTACGAAATACTTGTTGAGGCCATTATATTTTATGCATTTGGTTTACAAAGCGTCGCAGAAACGGCAGTTTTTGTTCAACACTCAGTCATCATCTCGCTGTGGTGTAGTACGCGCTCAATGGTACTTAGTGCACGTTACTTATGTTGTGATGGGGTACATACATAATGGTAACCGACTGCGTCACATTTTACACCACACACATCATGCTACGCATGCAGTTATATGCTTAGTAGTTAGTTTTTGTATTTTGTCTCGTCCCGGCTAGTAATTTTCACAAGCAAAAACGCAAGCCTCTTTGCAGGAGGAGAATGACACAAAACCCGGAGAACTAAATCTTCCCCGCGGCATCTGCCTTACATTCTATATATTTATACTGAAATGGCATTCTTATTTCAAATTATGCATTGCAGTATCGCGAAAATTCGCAGTGTTACCCTAATGTTGTTACTTGCCGTAGTAATTCAAGTTCACCGAATGACCGGCCTTCTCCTGCTGGTCCCCCCTGCACTATTGGTGTTCATGAAGAAAAACTGCTGGAAAACGGGCAGATGTATTATTACTCGCTAATTAGCGAGTAATCACACTGCATTCACTATGCGGTAGTAGTTATCTATAACGTGGGTAACAAAGAGTGTCGCAGTATATATAATTGGTATTGGAAAGACTTGTCAAGAGAACGCAGTCAATAAAGAAGCGTCGTTTTGTTTTCACTGCAGAGAAAGAAATAAAGCTGTCATCAAAGTTTATGCACACATACCGCACGCGCTCACGGACCGCGGAGAGAAACAACTTTAGCCCAACTAACGTGTTAAATTGGCTAATATCTGAGCTCTTTGTTCCAGCCTCAGAGCAGCGTAGACGTCCGCTTAAAGGCCTACTCCCATTTTCCGAAGCAAATATAAGCGATCAAGGGTGCCGAGTTTGTGATCTCTTCCGCGGACTGGTCACTGGCCACGGCGTCGGCGTGCATCGCCAAAGGCACGGAGGAAGAAAAAGTTGGCCGAAACGATTACGAAACGACCCCCACTTCAGTGCGGCATGCCGTGCGCATGCGTTGACAGCATGCAGGAAAGAATACAGAAAGAATACAAGGCAGCGCCGCTTGCGTTGATGCATGGTATAGTGGGACGGCAACGGGTACAACGACGATGAGGGAAAAACGGGACTGCGTGAACACTTTTAACGACAGCAGCGCCCCTACGTCTCAACGTTTACGGAAGCTAGTTTTTGTTCGTCCGCATGCAGCGCCACCAGTGGCCTTCTGTAGCGGTTTTCTCGATTGGTCGCGTTGTGCGCCTGATGTACTAAATGAACTGTCGGTCAGACTGGCGGGAACGGTTACCAGTTTGGTTGCGGCGAGAAACTGCGGATTTCTTCATGTCCTCAGGCTGTATTTACTGTTCGACGAAGTGAAGTTTTGCCGGGAGGCGCAAAAAAGGTCAGTGCTGCTTATTTATGTTCTGGTAACGGTTGTTGTTCATTGACTTGTTCATCACTGCGTCCGATAAACGTGCCGCTCTGCTTCCTGTTCGAAGCGAGAAACGTTTGCGGCCGTTATTTTAATTAAAAGCTTGTGTGTTTGTGGGTCGGAGTCGGCTTGACATTTCTGACTGCGTACGTTAGATAGTGCTAGTTAGAAAGTGGCTGGTGCGCGCATTTCTCGAGTCTGCATGTCCCCTTACGGTGTGGTGTTGCTTAGTTGTATATTGACGGTTGCTGTACCTGTCAGCGGTACTGAATCTTCTCGGGTTAGTCGCACGCTATTGTCTCACGCGCACACACTGCACAACATGTTTGTCGGAGCGTCTGTCTTTAGACTTATCGGTATTTTCAAACTTCCTTGTTAATTGCGTTGTGTTGGTCTTCTGAGAGCCATATATTTACTGTGCTAATCACGCTATTCCGCCTAAAGTTGATGTGCGTTCAAGGCGTTGGCGGCAGCATTGCTTTCGTTTATCTGTGCTGTGTGTGTAGTTGCTCCTTGTTTCTTCCAATGCCTTCGATGAATTTAGATGGTCTCTTTACACTAGTCAACGTTAGTTGGCTCCCTGAGGTGTAGGGAAATTCAAGGGAAAGTGGTTGTCTGAGCAGTAGCGTAGTAACAAAACGTTCCTTTTGTGGAGGGGAAGGCAGGTGGAAACACGCAGAAAGTGTGGTGCCGTTTCTATGCTGTCAATGTCAGTGGTAACCTGAGACCTCAGAATAATTACCCATAAAACTCACGTGTGGACTATTAGAAGTTGTAACATCACAAAGTAAGTTTAAAAATAATCCATTCCTGCCATTTTAAGCTATCAATGTCAGTGGCAGCTCGAGAGTTGGAATAATTTTCAAAACGCTCGGGTGCAAAGTTGTTGCATCATGATGTGCAGCAAACATTAATCCATTTCTATTCTACTTTGAACGTAGAAATTGTACTGCAAAAGCAGATTGCTACATTCTGTATTCATACTCTATGACCTGTTCAGAAAGAGTATATGGCTGACTGTGGAGACATTTGGCCCTCCACTGATAGGTTGTGACAAACGTTTTTGTTCCTCTGCAAAAAAAAAAAAAAATGAAAACAAATTTATTCCTTTCTTTACATGCTCCTGCGAAGTCATGACTGTGGCATTCACTAGCTGAAGATATCTTTGGCATGCTGAAGGGTCGTCGGGAAGAGTGTGGCGGATTATGAATGCTCTGTGGAGCTCATAAGCCACAAAAGAGTACTTTTTGAGTTGTGCATATTGTGCAGATATTCACCAGTTCGCATAGACCAAGGACAGGTGAGCTTAAAGTATATTCAAATATTTTCATATCTCAAATTGTTTAGCAAGGAAAGATTACCAGAGCTTCCGCTGTAAAAAAGACATTATACTTTCGTGGTACGAATCAGGCATTGTTCAATATTTTCTCGTGCTCCCTGGGTAAAGCGAGGCATAAATTTATTATCTGATATTTTTGTACTGTTTATTTTCTAGGCAATAGGGCGAAGATAGACCTAGAACAGTGGTACAAGGAATGCATATGGCCATTTTATTTGTATTTGGACCCCTTCTTGGAAGTGTATCATCAGAAGGCAACACATTAAAGCTCTTGCACGGGATGAAATCATTGCATTCTACAAGTAAGAACGCACTGCCATTTTTGGGTCTTTCATGGCGCGTTTTTAGGTAGTTTCTTTATAACTAATGGTTTGAAACTTCTTTTCAGTGACAGCTTGGCCTGTGGCTCAAGGTGACAGTCGGAGCTTTTCGGAACACGTTAGCGAAACTTTCCTGGAAGTGCACTTTGAGACGGCCCTGGCAGAAACACCCGGGTCTTAATTTTGGTTGGGTAAGCTGGCATTTTGTTTTTGCGAGACTCAAGTTCTGGGTCTGTTCGTCCTAATAAAATCTCAGTGTTAAGAAGTTATCGTGAACGCCAATATTGGCCATTGTGTTCACATTCCGCCTATTACGGATGCTCCAACAGTGGCCAAAAAAAAAACCAATATTGTGTATTTTAGTTTTGTAAATATTTAGCTTTTACACCTTGAGAGTTGTGATTTGCCAGCACCACGGACACGCCCAACGTGGTTGCTGCTACAACAATACGGTGGCAACTGACAATTTAAACTTCCCGCTGTTAATACGCCCGTAGCACCAATAATACTCCCAAATACAGGCGTAGCATGAGTAATGCTTGCATTGGATTTTGACAGGTGGTTAAATAAGGGGTAATTTTTTTAAAGAGAATTGTTTAGAGCGCAGAAAGTGACGTCTGCAAGAAAATGTGCTATAGTTGCGATTTATAAGAAAATTGTGCAACAGCCTAGTTCAGCATTAGTCAGCTGAACTTCTGCCTCATACCACTACGAACCATGGAGGTAATACATATCGAGAGGGAAATATTTTAGGGGGAACTAATTCCAAAAAAAATTTTTGCCACAGTGCGATATTTATGATTTCCTATTGGCCATTTATTTCTTTGTGGTAGAAACATCGTTTAGCTGTAAGTTATAATAAGCCAGTTTCACTACAGCATTCTAGGGAGCGCATTATACAGTACAGAGAACATTTTTTGCAGAGAGAAGGTGTGCAAAATATAATGCCGAAAGGTGATTATAGTAATTAATATTTGATTAATAAACGAAACTTTCAAAGATAAAAAAAACCTTATATTCAGGATACCGAGGCAGCAAAGTTGGATACCTTCTAGAATCACGGCAATTTCATTGATTGTCTGTGGTGATATTGTTTAGCGCACTTTCACCTTTAGCAGCACTCCCAGAAAAAACCCAAGAAATCACTGATTTTAAATCAATTACTGTGTTATGAAAGGGACTAAGCAACTCACTCATTTAAAGCAACCATGTAACAAAATTTTCTTGTTTCCTTGAAGGTACATGAGGTGAGCAGTAAGTCTTCTCGAGGCCCGGTTATTCTGATAGAAGGGACTGGCGGCATCAATATTGCCCGCAAGAAACACATCACGGATTCGCCGCCTGCATTGTCACTTCAGGATGTGGTCCTCCTCTTCGCCCCATATGTCATCTTTTTCATCGTGTCATCATGTTCATATGGTTGTGTGCCTTTGGAGAGTTCTTGGGACATTTGCAGGGAGTTCTTGGAAAGCATAAGAAGTTTGACAGTGGCCTGGTGTCATTTAAGTTGGAATCTCTGTTGAAATACTTGAAGTGTTCAGCTCCACTTGGGATTTTAAATTATTGGTAAAGGTTAAAGTATCTCTTGAAAGGCATGAAGGAGGTCAGATGAAAGGCATGACGGGGGTGAAATCAGATGAAGAGGTTCAAGTTACTGGCACATGCAAGTTTCATGTCAGCTGAACACTGAAGTCGTGCCTTATTTTTCATCATTGGCACAATGCGCTGGCTGCCTTTGAATCTATAGTGGGTGTTAATGTAGTTCATTGCACCTCATTGTAACGTCCTTATTATTCAAGTGTAGCTCATGAGATTTTTTTTTCATGGCAGTGCTACTGCTGATGCAAAAGTGACAGTGATTATTTACGCAGATGGCTTCCGCCTTCATTGATAAATTTTAGTACAGGATATGAGCTGACACCCATGACCGAGAAGAACTTAAAATGTGCGCATTTGGCTTGAACAAGTTTTCTTTTTTGAACAAAGCTGCATTTCTTGTTTGGCAGAAGCAGGGCTTTGGTCACAATTACACTGATAGCAAGACGGGAGGGTTTTTATAGCACGCAACTGTGAGTTTCACCTAAGGTAAAATGTTGAGGCTGGAAAAAATGCTTTGAAGTCTGCTTTGTAAAACTGGTCACCTGTATGATTCAACGCTGGCTTGTTTGCTTCTTACGGATGTCTGACTTGTTCCCGCTTGAATTGATGACGTATATAATTAGTCTGCTTGTTAAATTTTAATATGTGTAACATGCTTCCAGATACCTGGTTTGCAAAATTATATAAGATTCACGCTGGCTTTTGTAAGATTTCTTGGGATGAATTATTTTAAACTACAAATTGTTTGGGCAAGTAACGTGCCTTATGTCAGGCCTTTTCAGGACGCTCATAAAGTCTATTTTGCCTACAAATAGCTTGATGTTCCACTTACGTCTGGTGTCAGGAAACTACTATCTTTAATAATGATGTTTTAATGGTGGCATACTGCCACATGTGACCTCTCGTGTGAAAATGTTTTATCGTTAATCTTGGCTCGAGCGTTGTTTTCCTAAACTCTTGCACTGCACTGTTGTAGGTTTGTGATAATACAACCGTGTATGGCTTGTTTTTAGGCCTTTCCCTACAATTTAATAGCAAACTGCATTTTCCCAAACAGTTATGCGTAAACATAGTATGGCAAGCGCAATGAGTAATTCCGCCTTTGAATTACCTTGGTTTATCTGTTAAGACAGCATATCTGATGCTCACTGTTGTATAATGTCTGTGTCAGTGCCGCGGTAGACGCACACGTCTATTTATTTGTGAAGCAGTTGCCCCTAATACCGTCTTTATTAACCATGTTTTTGAGTAAAGGTGAATATGTGAAAATGCCACTTGGAGCCTAGTGTTATCGTTATGGTATTTATTCCTTGTACGTTGGTCATTTTCTGTGCAATTTAAAATAGACAGCTATTCAAATCTGAAATGTATGCATACTAACACCCAATAAAGTTGTATAGTATACTGAAAAGCAGTGTATGAGTCATAATAGTTGGTTTAGTGCGTATTTTAATGCAAGTATACTGTTTCTTTTACATGCAGCTGAAAGTCAGAAGATGATTCGGCGGGTGAAGCCAATGACTGTGTGCCGCTCTAGGTGCCTCAGACCAACTTTTATATAGAACTGTGCTCCGATAGGCAACTGTTGGGAACTGTCAGGGACCCCACTGCTGCGGTGGTTTCTGCTTTCCAATTGTTGGTATCACTGCGGGTCATATATCAAGGCTGTGTTAAAATGGTGCTTGCGGTTTCCTGCTGATACCAATGCATCCGCCAGCCTGGCATATGACCTCGGTGTATACCGACAGGAAAGCAGAAATATTGGAAAAGTGGAGCCCCATAGACAGCTTCCCAATGCCTATAGGAACACCGTTTTATATAAACAGCTGGCCTGAAGGTACCTGGAACGGCGCACCGGATAAATTCCATAATCATTTTACATGGATCAATGTTCCAGTAACTTAAACTACCCTTTTATTTGGAACAGTGATCCGCATACTTTTATTTGGAACACCGATCCACATAATTCAGTTGCAAAAATATGTGGGGAACTGTTCCACTTAATTTTCAGGATATGTGGAACACGGTTCCAAATATATAACTGGAACTTTTTTGCAAAAAAGTTCCAGTTACTAAGTGGATCTTACGTGGAACCAGATTAAGAGTGTAGGAACAGTATCGCCGTAGGGCACTCGCCAGAGTATAATGCAACTGACGTCGGAATTATAGTTTTGATTTTGGCTGTTCTAGGACGGTGCTGCTTCAGTGGCATGATCACATGGAACGAGAGGCACCGCCAGTTTTTTTGGCGGTGGCTTCGGTCAGCGGCGGGCAATCGCGCAAACAAGCCGCCACTGCTGTTTGTTTGTCCTAAATTATTTGTCCTAAATTCGCAGTAAAATTGGTGTCTCTGGTATTGGAAAAAAAAAAAGCAGTCTGTTAAATTAAACTAAACTTGTATTTTGTTTCCCCGGACCCTTTAAGAGTCCTGATGTTGCTGTTACGAGTAGTGAAGGGGCTGGGAACGTCCAAACATTCAACGCCGCATTATTGACCTGCTCGAGGCGTACGATAAGTTCAGCGCGCGTTCTTCTGTTGCCAGTCAAAGCTTTCTGGACCATCTCACAGCGCTTCCTGTGAGGTCAGTGGCACCAACGAAAAAAAAAAAAAAAAATTCAGCGCGCATCTTCCGTGCTGCAGAACCCGATTAGTACGGAGGAAACCTCTCCTCTACCCTTCAAGCACTGGATCCTGCAACTGTCCGTTCGCGGCTGAGACTATTTTCGGACACCAGCTTTCGATGCGGCCTGCTTACAAAAGGGGAAACGCTTTTAATCCTTATCTGACCTCTGCTTGCCTGCGTAGCTGACTTGGACAGCCTTCCACATGCTGCCAACACTGCAGGTGTACGCCATTCTTCCCGTTTGCTGCTCAACCCCGCCGACTATTTTCCCATGTGTACGTATGGGAGACAGCCGTTCAGTGTCTTAGTTAATCTTTCCGCTGCGTTCGCCCATTGTTTTTCTTTCGTGCCTTGGGTACTTAATGCTTTCACACGTGAGCTTCCGCACAGCGCACGCCCACCCGCAAACAGACGTATATATATATATATATATATATATATATATATATATATATATATATATATATATATATATATATATATATATATATATATATATATATATATATATATATATATATATATATATATATAGTGCCGAATGAGGTATGATGATATGCAGGAATAAATAATTGAAAATTCAAGTCGAGAAAAAATGCGCCGTTTTTTCCGGACGGCGCATTTTTTCTCGACTTGAATTTTCAATTATTTATTCCTGCATATCATCATACCTCATTCGGCACTATAAAGCACTGTTAAAACGCCAAACAGCCCTGGCAATAAGGACTGCAACTTTGATATGTGTCCTTACGGAATCCCTCGTCCCGTACGTCTCTGTCCTACAATATATATATATATATATACATATATATATATATATATATATATATGTATGTATGTATGTGTGTGTGTGTGTGTGTGTGTGTGTGTGTGTGTATTGTGAGCATCAATCTGCACGATGCGCTAGTGTCCACCTCGAGGAGACATGAACAAGTGCCCTTGTTCTGTTGCGGCCAATTATCCGTTTACTTCGTCTGCTTCTCACGACGATTATCACCATAATGTCATACCTCGTCTCTTCTTCATACCCACCCTCATCATCCTTCCTGGTGCTGGAGTTCTGGGTTCCGCTCGGAATAAACGCGCTGTGCCGTCTACCTCTGTGACGTCCCTCCTGTGCGATGGCTGTCCTTGACGTAGCCCTCGATATATATATATATATATATATATATATATACATATATTATATAACGCACGTAGTACTGTAAAAGGTCGTTAATTCGAACTCGAAGGGGACCATACAATTTTTCGAATTAAACGGAGTTCGAATTAGCGGGCGGGCGCTAGAATGAATGGACATCGCGACACTGAGCAGGCAGAACACACCGAAGCCACCTCTAGATTCGTTAGCGCCAACTAGGCGCTACTACATGTTTGTTGCGCATACCACGTGACGCAGGCCCAGGCCAGCGACCGGGGCACAAAGAAAACCTGCTCCGGCATGCCCCGTTGTAGCGAAATAAGCTATCGCAGTAGCGTAGCGAGCGCGCTACTCCGTTGTTTTTGTTTCATTGGGTTGCATCTCTAGTAAATTTGGTTTGCTCTGGATTTGCAACACATCGTAATTTCTCTGGAAACCACGGGATCCCAGTTCGAATTAACCGTTCTGGATACAAACGAGTTCGAATTGTCGGGAGTTTTCCTTCATTGAAATGTACAGGGCTGTGTCGGCACTACGGTGGCAGTTCGAATTAACTGTAAGTTGGAATTTACCGAGTTCGAATTAACGAGCTTTACTGTAATAGTTGTATGGCGAGAGAGAAATGTGTTCCCACGCTGTCTAACGAAGGCAAAATGCGGCGTTGGACACTGAAGAAGACGAAGACCGGTTCGGCCGGCTGGTTGTACCGGCTCTGCAAATTCTTCGCTTTTTTGTATTTGTTACGGTTTCTGTGCCATCCTCCTTCGCGCTGTCTCCTCCTAACCTTGCGGCGATCACCCGGAGGCGGGCCCACCGCATCAAGCGGCTTACCTGGAGCAGTGATCGGTCCCTGCGGCACAGCGGGGTACCCCCATCGCCTCCGCTCCATGCCGCCATAATGGAAAACCTCGACGGAAGCGTGCCGCACCAGCCTCCACCTGCTGCACCATGCGACCCCGCTATGGACCAACAGTGCCCGCCAGCCCCGAAAAAGCGTGCCGTCGACCAAGCTCCAGAGGACACCACCTGTTCTCCCGAGGACGTGGTTGAAATGGACCAGGTGGCATTCACTCCTGTCACGTACAAGAAAAAGCGGACCGCCGGAATTCCAGTTGTTTTTCAACCGACAGCAGCAGGATGCTCATTCTGGAAAGTCAACCCCAACATCTTGGCCTCAGAGGTCGTGGCAACCGCACAGGAGAAGGTCCTAACGCATCGGTTGAACAAAGACGGCAGCCTTATGGTCACCGTATCAACTCTTGCTGCTGCGAACCGTCTTCTCCAGACTTCCAGCCTTGCCGGTATAACCACTGAAGCCCGTGTACCTCACTCCTACATGGCGACTTACGGGAGAATCCAAGGTGTGCCCCTCGAGTACACGGACGAAGACCTTGGACGCTACCTCAGCAGTCAGGGAGTCATATCTGCCCGCAGGCAAGTTTCCTATGCCCGTAATGACGACAGTGTCGTGACTGAATCGCGCCGACGATCTGTGATTCTCGAGTTCAAATCTGACTCACCACTGCCAGAACGAGTGTTACTCGGCTTCTGCAGTTTCCCGGTGACGGAATACATGGGATCAGCAACTCAATGTTTTAAATGTCAGAGACATGGACATATTGCCAAGAATTGCCGAGGACCAGTGCGTTGTAAAATATGCGCTGGATCTCATTCGCACAAGGATTGCACCTCTAAGACCCAACCTCACTGCGCGAACTGCGGAGGTGCGCATCCCGCGTCGTACGGAGCTTGTCCCAAGAAAAAGGCTGCTACTCTTGCTCGCAGCGTCGAGCAAATCCAGGGAAAAGCTCTCAACCGACGTGAACCGCCGCCAAACCCTGAGGTTGTGTTTACGCCGGTGACGTCATCAAATGACCCACCGCTTCACAGTTTGCTACCGGACAGGTCTTATGCGAGAGCCGTACAAGAACGGACCGCATCTACAAGTTCTCCAAACACGACAGATGCTCCTGAGGGAACAACCTCTACGCAGCAGCGACGTACTCGTAGGGACCATAAGACGGCACACCAGCCCACCCAACCAGATGTGAGTTTTCTCATCCCCATGCTCTTTGCGGCTATCAAAGCCCTGCTGCGAGCCAACCCCTCCTCGAAAAGTTATCCTGAAGTCGAGGCCGTCTTGGCTTTGGAGCCCCTGGTTTTCTCATCTTTCAAGTCGTCGCTTCATGGTTGTGAGGTACAACAATGATGACTAATTTGGCGACCCCCCCTCCAACAGTGTCTTTAAACTCCAATCTCAAGAACTGCACAATATTTCAATGGAACGCCCGCGGCTTACGATCAAAACTTGCTGATTTTCACCAACTCGTACAGACATATCAATTCCCGGTCATCGTAATCTCCGAGTCCCGCGTTGGCGACCACTTTCGTCTCAAAAATTATTATTTTTTTCATTCGCACCGCCTTACCGGCATCAGTCGGCTATTGATTGGTTTTCGAACAGATATACAGGCTGCAGCAGTTGCCGTTCCTCCTCATGACAATGAGGAATATGTGTGTGCCAACACTGTGATTGGGACTCAGCGGTTTACGTTTGTTGGCGCCTACCTAGAACCAGGATCAACCTTCGATGTTTCCAGGCTTGAAAATGTCATCGGTAGCACATCCCCACCCCACATAATTTGCGGAGACTTCAACGCACACAACGAAATTTGGGGAAGTGCACACACCAATCATCGCGGAGCAAGGCTTGCCGAACTGCTCATAAAACGTGGTATTGAACCATTGAATGATGGCAGCATTACTTACCTAAAAAATCCAACAGTCAGCAGCTGCATCGGCCTTTCGTTTGTTTCAAACAACTTGATCCAAAAGTTCACTTGGTGTACTGACCTTGAGACGAGAGGCAGTGATCACTTCCCAATTTTAATATCCTACCTAGATGTGTCTGCGTCACGGCGCGAAACCAAATTCAAGTGCACAGACTGGGCAGCCTTCAAAAACCGTGTCGACGTGGAGATAACCGCCGCCACTTCCGATGACGACCTAATGCCAATCATGGCTCGTTGTATAAAGGAGTCCTCGAGAGTAGTACGGGAGCGCCTCGCTATGAAAACTGACGCAGAATACGAAAGGCTGCGTGCTATCCGTAGGCGCGCTGAGCGGAAGGCTCGCCGTACTAAAGATTTAGAGGATTTGAGGCAGGCCCGTAAAGCTCAAAGGCATGTGAGACGCTACTTGGAAAAGTTGCGTCGACAACGGTGGCGTGACTTCTGTAGTAAATTGGATGTCCGTCAGCCTCTCTCTCGTATATGGCGAGTCATAAAGGGCATGCGCAACAACAACCAACAGCTCAATCCATTCGGGGCACTGTCATTACACGAGGGAATTCCTCAAAAAGAAGCGGCTTAAGAGTATTGTAGGCTCCTGTCTACGATTTCTCTGCCTCCAGTGTCCTCTCTACGTGTTTCTGACACAGTGCCACCTGCCTCCGTACCTGCCATGGACCTTCCATTCTCGATAGGCGAGCTGAATGCGGCAATATCAAACGTCAAGAAACGCTCTTCTCCAGGTTGCGACGGCATAACATATGAGGCGATTTCCCACCTCTCTCATCACTCCCGCTTACGCCTTCTGGAGTATTATAACTCGACGTGGCTGCGGAGTACTGTGCCTGCGGAATGGAAAAGAGCCAAAATTACAGCGATTCTAAAACCTGGAAAGCAACCAACACGGTACGACTCTTTCCGTCCCATAGCTCTACTTAGCTGCATTGGCAAAATCATGGAAAAAATGATCTTTAAGAGAATGACTTGGTACCTGGAGAACAGGAATCTTTATCCACCGGAGATGAATGGGTTTCGAGAAAACCGGTCTGCTATCGACAACATCCTTGCTCTCGTGGCGTCCCTAGAAGAAGGATTACACCAGGGAGATATACCAACAGTGGTTTATCTAGACATCAAGTCTGCATTTGATTCGGTCTTCCATACAGCCATTCTAGAGTCCCTTGCTGCCCTTGGACTTGGTGGGAGGCTGTATGCATGGATTTCCAGCTACTTGGAAGGACGAGAGCTTTTTATGAGCACACCGGGTGGTCCTACGTCATATTACAGTATAAAGAAAGGAGTACCTCAAGGAGCCGTTTTGAGTCCTCTGTTATTTAACATTACCCTAATCGACCTAAAGCGTGTGCTTCCTCCTCGCGTAAAGGTCACAATTTACGCCGACGACATCTGTACTTGGAGTGCCGCAAGGTCACGTCTAAATACACAACAGAGGCTCCAGAAAGCTCTAAAAAACATCTCTGAATACCTTGCTCCGAAGGGCCTCCGCCTCTCACCTGAGAAGAGCGTTGCCATGGCATTTACCCGCAAGCGGATGACTCAGTACGCATTAATCCTTGCGGGCCGTTGCCTCCCCTATGTGCGCACTCAAAGATACCTCGGGATAACCATGGATCGAAACCTCTCCTGGGCCCCTGAGGTTCGGAGGCTACGTACTCGCATTTCCGCGGCGGCGCAAGTCATTGGATACCTTGCCGGAAGTCAATGGGGCAGTGACTGTCGATCCATGGTGCTTCTCTCCAAGGCTTATGTAGATGGCTTGCTGCGTTATAGCCTGCCTGTTTTGCAGCGGCTGTCGACCACAAGCAAAAAGCAGCTTGATGGGGCAAGACATAATTGTATGCGCACCTGCCTTGGCCTTCCTAGGGGCTCTTCCTGCGCTGGTACCGTTGCGGAGGCTGGCTGCCTGCCCTTAGATGTTCTTCGGCTACAAGAGACATTCCGAATATACCTGCGGCATCGATTGCACACATCAACCAATCTTTTGACCCGTGTTGTACAACGCAACGAAAGCTCCAGCTTTGCACAGATGATAAACTCTATTAACATATCTGTGCCATCCCAAGCGCGACCAACCATGCCGTCCAATTCCCCCCCCTGGACTCTGTCACCGGTGTGCATAAAACTCAACATACCTGGTGTCACCTCAAAGCAAACACTCCCTCAATTCTGCCTCCTTCAACTCGTGCTCGCCCACATCAGTGGCTGTTATCCGCATACGGCCCACAATTTTACGGACGGTTCATCTACACCTCACAGTAGTGGATCGGGCGTCTACGTTTCGTCTACCGGCCAAGCGCTGTCCTACCGCCTTGAACGTGCAACGTCATCCACGTCGGCCGAGCTTCATGCAATTAAGCAAGCCCTCCGCTACATTCTTCGTCAGCCATCAGCAGAATGGGCTATATTCACGGATTCTAAGACAGCGCTGCAAACCCTACGGCATGCCAGTTGCTTCAGCCTCCACGACCACGTATCCCGCGACATCATCTACCTGCACCATCTAGCCTACGTCGCTGGGCATCGTGTGACCTTGCAATGGATACCCGCACATTGTGGCGTTCTCGGCAACGAGAAAGCAGATGAGGCGGCTCGCAGAGGGCTACAACTGCGCAATGTAAGGAAAATTTTCTTTACAAAGCACGAGGCTGCAGCGCTAGCGAAGCAGCTTGCCTTACAGTAACGAAACCGTCTCTGGTCTTTTCCCGAAACTCACCACCCTTTTCTGTATGACATAGACTCTGACCTGAGAATGAGGCTCCCAGAGCGAATCCCACGTCGACTTGAGACGCTCTACCATCGGCTGCGCCTCAACGCAGCCCTTACGAACTCCTACCGACATCGCCTCGGTCAAACCACAAACCCTTTTTAATTCCTTTTAAGATTCCGTGTTCCCCCCCTCCCCCCAAGAATAAAGAAAAATAAAGTGGGGAACAATACCCGCTCCAGCAAGGCTATGGCAGGTTTAAAGCCAATATAAAATAAATGAATGGGGCTAAAAGCCAAACTTTCTCTTTTTTCAATGAAAGCCAATTTGCAGGGTTAAAAAAAAAAAAAAAAAAAAACTACTTTTCACGTTTCATATGCTCGGGCAGCAGGTACATAGAACGTGAGAAGAGAGTCGGCAATCAAGGATGTGAATGAAAGTAAACAAAGAAAACAGGTAGCTAAATGTCCTAATTGTGAAGTGCAGTTGAAAAATGTAGTAGCTAGCAGCGTGAAAAACAAAACCCGGAGAGGCAGCAGAGGAGAAAAAAAAATACAAATACATATGGTGTTTCACTTATAAAGTTCGCCACAAATGTCCGTCTAGAGGTAGCTGTTTTAAAATGAAAGTCCAGTTGGGGTATTCCCGTTCACGAGAATATCTAACTGCGACGCCCTGCTGAAACAGCGAACACATTATGCACAGTATCCAGAAAATACAAAACGAAGCACCGCCGAGGCACTGTAAAGGTAATAAATAGAAAGTCACTGGGTCCAGCGTAAACACTGCTGCCACTCACTGTCACATGGTACACGCGATAAAAAAAAAACGATACCACGCTGAAGAAAGGCACGAATTGTCCCAGGGAACAGGACTCCAGAGAGAACACGTGTTTCCTGTCATGTGCACACAAAACACAACTTGAGGGGGAAAAAAAAAAACACACGCACTGGAGAGCCGCACAGATCACACGTGACATGTTGGGCCGCAGGAATGCCCAGGCTTGTGGATGGTACGTCGCCGATGAAGGACCATTGGAGACACACCGGCATCACACGTCGGGTAAGGAACGGGAAATGAAGTCGACGAGCTCGATTAGGATCTGGATGGCTTCAGAATTATCCAATAGATGCCGAAGGTTTGGCGGTTCAAGTGGTGGCCGCACGATGCGAAGCAGTCGTTGAATGTATGATGACGTTTTTGAACACTGCGTCAGATAGTGAGAGACGGAAGTGGCGGCCGCACCGCAAAAGCACAGGCAGTCCGGCGTAAGTTCGAGACGGAAGAAATAGTGAGGGAATCGGCCATGTCCAGTTATAAGGTGAGTAAGTTTTTTAGACGGCGGAAAAGAAACAGGCAGATTGAGAACACTCGGAGTCCAGCGGAATAATTCTGTGTCACTGTTGTTCGATGACCACGCCTCCTGCCACAATAGGCGACCTGCTTTCAATAGCGACGAGCGGACCATATGTTTGGATATTTTCCCGCACACATCCTGTCCTCGCGTAGCAGCACTTCGCGCGACTGCGTCGGCGATTTCGTTTCCCCACACGTTAGAGTGCGCTGGCACATGGTACAAGGCCAAGGAGACCGAGTTCGAGAGCAAGAGAATGTCCTGTTTCAATTGATGGATTGTGGAGGACTTATTGAAAGGATTGTTGAGTGCCAGAAGTACAGAAAGACTGTCAGAGTATATATTGACAGGAGAGGAAGGCCTATTGTCCAGAAGGAACTCGATGAGTTTTTGCAGGGCTATCACTTCAGCGTCAAAGGATGTAGTGGGAGAAACTAAACGGAACCTTCTTACGGCGTGCACGCGGTCAGGCCCGTTCAGAATGACAAAGGCTGCTCCAGCCGCAGTGGGTGTGTGGGAACCGTCTGTGAAAGCGTGGAGAGCGGAGAGATGAAGTCGCTGGTTCGCCTCCGCGCTCGTCAGGCGGCCACTTCGGACACGAAGACGTCGCGCAGGGTGAGTGGCGAGACCGATGGGAAGGTCTACGTCGGCAGGTCTGAAGGAAACCGAGTGGAATGTGATTGATTGTCGATGATGAAACAGTAAAAAGATGCGCACAGCGATGTCAAGGTGAATGTGTAACGGGAGCGCATTGGCGATAACCTCAAGGGCTGCTGTCCTCGTCGTGGTGTAAGCTCCCGTGATCGCGAACAATGATGACCTAAGCAATGAGTGAGCTCGAGCTTTTAAACTATGGTGTTGATTTAAGTGCCACCAAGCGGGAGCGGCGTAGGAAATTGCAGGAAGGACGACCAGATGATGCAGTTGACGCAGATGAGAACGGTTGACGAGGGTGTGCATGCGTGCAAATCTAGTGAGTGAACCAGCCATTTTCTCAACAATTGATTTTAAATGATTGGTGTGGGCCACAAAGGTCAAGTGGTTGTCAAATACGACTCCTAGCAGTTTCATTTCGGTGACTTGCTTGAGGGTTACACCAAGAAGTCTGATGGTAGGCTTCCGTATCGCACCTCGGTCACCTCTTGAAACGAGGAGGCAAGAACATTTGGAAGGGTTTAGCCTTAGCTTCGCCTTCTCTGCCCAAGTAGTAATCTTGGAAAGCGTTTCATGGGCAGTGGCTTCTAGTTGACGGCGCGTGCGCGCGTGAATGACGATAACCGTGTCATCTGCGTAGGCCTGTAAATACGTGTCTTCCAGCATGGGAATGCAGAGCATGTCAAAAATATAGGCATTCCACAAAAGCGGGCTAATGGGAGAACCTTGAGGAGACCCCTTTGTTGTGAAGTGGGTAATGTTTCCTGAGAACGCCTCGTAACGAACAGTGCGCCCTTCAAGGAAAGATTTTAGCAGCTCATAGATGTTTCTAGGGCAATTGTGTGTGCGAAAAAAGTACAAAAGTCGGGGGTGCCAAATAGTGTCAAATGCCCCAGCGAAATCAAGGGATATAACAAGAGACAGACCACCATGGTCTCGATGGTGTTGCAGACGGCTACGCAAATCAAACAAAGCGGTTGTTGTGTTGTGTCCCAAGGTAAAGCCATACTGATGTGGATGAAGGAGCCCTGAACGGTGTAGAAAATAGTAAAATCGTGAATTTAGCATTCGTTCTAGCAGCTTCCCAATCATCGACGTAATGCATATTGTCCTGTATGAAGAAGGCTCCGTTGGCGGACGTCCAGGTTTCAATAAAAATTTAACGTGGGCTTGCTTCCAGTGAGGAGGAAAATAGCCAAGAAGAAGGCAAGAGTTGAACACGTGAAGCAGGAACGAAGAGATGTGGTGAACAAGAAGATGAACCATGGGAGTGGTGATGTTATCAGGTCCCGGAGCAGAACCCAAATTCAGTTTTCTGGAGGCCAATCGCAACTCATCCAGAGTAAAAAGCTCGTCGTGGACTTCCGCGTGGTATCTAGTTGTGGCAATGACGACCCTCAGTGCTTTGTGGGCCAGAGTGTCGTCTTCATGGCAATCAGAAGGGAAGTGAGTTTTCAGGAGGAGACCTGCCGACTCTGTGATAACTGTGGTTTGCCAGAAACTACTGAACACGTTTTATTAGAGTGTCTGGCGTACAAACAGGAAAGGAACGACCTCGCCAAGAAGATGGAGTGCCTCAACAATGGACTTTTATCATTGAAAGCTCTTCTTGGACCATGGTCATCTCCATCATCCCAGCGAAAAGTGTTAGATGCACTGTTTGATTATTTACACGACATCGGCGTCACAGAGACACTGTAGAACTCCACATCGTCATCCTGTGAGAACACCTGGACTCTTACGTGACCCACGGAACACTCCATGTAGCCTTCTTTTTTACCTCTTCTTTTTTCCCCTCTCTTTCGCCCTACTTTCTTTAGGGCCTTTACCTCCTCCACCCCATCCCCGCAGAGTAGCATGTAGGCGAATACATGCCTGCAGACCTCTCTGCTTTCTTCTAATAAAGAGCTTTCTCTCTCTCTCTCTCTCAAACGTTGTAACTTGCTTTAACTGCGGCCTACCATAGATCTCGCAAATCACCGCGTAATCGTTGCAATGACGGTATACTCAGGCGCGCACTCTTTTCACGGCGTGAGCGCCAATACCAGTAGACCGCACAAACGTAGTGCGCAGAATCTTCAATCCTCACAGGTTTTTGATTTGCATCCCAAATGTTGCCCCGGTGCTTGGCTGTTAATCAGTAAAAGTTAAGTGAGGCTCAAGTTAGGCTCCCATCAATTTTCCCCCATCACCTTGGGAATAAACAGGTAGATATGCTAACAAAATTAATCTAATCTGACAAAGCGAGCATCCGCCAGGTCAATAAAGCACCCCCAGAAAATCGAAGAATCGTCGAAGAGGGGAAAATATTGGGAAAAAGCGGATACCAGTCCAGAGATGCGCGTGTACGCCTGACGCTGAGTGTGTGTGTGTGTGTGCGGCAGGGAGAAGAAGCGCGGGGGGGGGGGGGGGGGGGGGGGGGGGCGCTTCAGACGCGAGTCGGTTTCGGCGTACATCATTGTTCTGTTTCCTCTCAACTTGTTTACCTATGTTTGTGAGGTCCGTCGATTCATCAGGCCCACCCGACAGTTCAGATTTTCTTCTCCTCCATACTCGTTTTAAGATTCCGTTTTATCAGGTCCCGGAGCAGAACCCAAATTCAGTTTTCTGGAGGCCAATCGCAACTCATCCAGAGTAAAAAGCTCGTCGTGGACTTCCGCGTGGTATCTAGTTTGGGCTTTCGATTTCATCGTCTCGATCGCGCCCTCGCTTCTTTGTACGGGCTCAACACACAGCCGCTCGCGCTGGGTGCCCTTCCCATGAATACAGCATCTTTCACCCGTTTTGTGATAAAGGATCATGCTGCCGTAAATATATATCGGCTGATATTCGTGGATCCGATCCCAGCGTTGACAGCCTTTGACAGCTGTCGATACAGGCAGAAATGGGCGTCCACGTGCACGCCCATGAATGCATCAGAATCGGGCAGGAACCGGTGAAACTTTCGCCGCTCACCGGTGCTGCTGCTGCTGTCAAACCGTGGACACCTCCCTCCGAGAAGCGCTCTCGCTTTCCGACCTCATCCGCTCATCCGCTAACGCATTCTCTCTCACTTCCAGCCTTTTCCCATCCTTTTCCAGAACCTACCGCGTCGACACCGCGGCTATTTCCCCCGGTCAGGCCGCTTTTCACGGGGCAGTGTACCGTGCATGAGCACGCGTTATCGGCCGGGGCGTGGAGTACGGGGAGGGATCTGTCACGCACCGGCAAGGTGACGTCTGGCGCGTCTGTCTGCGAGCGCTGATAACACGCTCCATTGCGGTCGATATTTGTAATATCGCGAAAACCCGGAGACTTATAGACCCCCCGTGAGACGCGTGGGTGGGAACTGAAGGGATGCTGCGTTCGGGCGTGGACGGGAAATGTAAGAAATATGTTGGGAGGATTCCTCGTTCAGTGGGTTCCGAGAAAAGGCGACGCCGTCTTGTTTCTTCAAAACGATTCCATGTCGTAGTTCGCGTGCACCACTTTAGCCCCGTATACGTTATACATGTACTTGTATAAGTGAACTCCGTCGACACGCTAAGCTTCCTGCCGTGTTACTGGCTTTCCGCAGGGCGCGTTTTGCCTACGCGATGCTGGAATATGCAAATGAACCCACTCTCAACCATGGGAAAGTATTTAAATTCAGGGCCAAGCAAATCCCTTTCTTGCTCCTTAAGTGTTAGGTGTCGGACGCGTAAGCGATGCATGGGAACACTCACACAGGCGCACACGTGCATAAACAGGCGAAGAATGCATCATGCATGCACTCAAGCATGCACATACGCGCCTAGACAAAGCATGCGCGCTGTAATGATAATAAATTGTGTTTCTATGCGCTTTCGAAAACGGTTAAACTTCTGCTCTGTGTGATCATGACTGCCAACTTGGACGTTAACCCCAACTGTTCTCAAGTTTAAGTAAGCAACTAGGAGCTAGCCATTAGACTATGGGATAGCGTTGGTAGCTGTGCCCAGGCAAAACAAGAGGTTATCTGCAGTAGTGATACTAGAGTTTTTCAGTTAAGCGGTACCAGCAGCAGTTCCGGCAGAGAGCCGAAAGGTCCTACCAAGCTGGCTGACACATACAAAGAAATTAAGGAAGCTCACGCTAACGTGTAAGATTTGAAGGTAGCGAAGCTTTACGCAACCTTCACGACCATCACGAAGGTTTGAGTCCACGATTGCAGCTGATTTGCTCCTTCTTCGCTGCCGCAACGACCTTTACTCCGTCAGTGTTGCTATAACTGTGAGTTTCTTTCATTTTCGTGGAAGTGATAATCATTGGACATCACCTTGGAGGGGCGTACGCTAAGACGCGTCTTTCTCGTTCCGAGCAAGTGTTGCCACGATTACGGCGAACGCTGGAGCTTTTTGTTGTTGTTGTCCAATCTTGGCCAATCTCCCTAAGTGGGTATTTTTGGCTGGACAAGCATGAGCAGGGGATGCTGGGTGGTAGTCGCGAGACACGCACACACGAGCGCTGGTCATTTTCTTGGTTTTGTTAACTGCCGGGCGGTCGCCACGAGGCCCACGCTCACGTGCGCGCGCTCGGCGATTTCTTGGTATTTTTAATTGAGGAGACGAAAAATTGCGATTTGCTAAACAGCTTCGCTGTTAAAAATGGAGGGAAGGCCGGCTGTGATCGCGCACTGCGGAATGAATCGTGAAGACGTTAGAGACGAGATTGGTCGGTATTTAATTGGGAACAGATGTCGCCGCCGAGGGAGAGAGATAAGTGCCACGTACTCAAGATTTAAGATCAGCAACCAAGGCCTTCCCAAAGCGGTTTCGGGACAATTCATTCGAGATCCCTAGAGCTTTTATTTCCGAAGCCCGTGCACTGCCTCGTGGAGTGGAAATAAACAAACATCCGGGCTCTGTATTCGACACACTTTTCTTTAGTGGATTTGAGGCCCACGTGTGCGGTACATGTTCGCAGTTGCGGCGGGATAGCAACGTTCCATCCTTCTAGACGTCGGATGGGTACACGTATTTGCCGGAACAATGGCGATTACTACCGCTGAACCCGGTACATTGACGCCTGGTATCACCACACGCTGCGGTACATGATACGCACTAAAGCTTTACTTTGGGCTAGTTCTGTACACATGACACCTTGGGAAACAGCGCGAAAACTCGGACAGGGAGAGGGCAAACAGCCATCGTTTCTGTTTGTCCTCTCTCTGCCCGAGTTTTCGCGCTGTTTCTTAAAGGGACACTGAAGTAATATGTAAACATTGCGGGATTACTAGCGCAAATTGTAGTCCGGAGTCCCCAGGCCATGTTTCGACCACTCTAGGCGCGTTTACGCAATTTTATTTAGTAGAAAAACTAATTCGAAAATGCTGTCCTCCTCTCTTTACGCTCGCCCATTTTCTGTGGCGTTTTCGTGTGACGTCAGGAGGGGATGAGCTGGCAATTGGCTGCGCCACGGCTGCGCTACTGCACGGCTCCCCGGCCGACAGAGTCAGTCGGCTCAGCGTTTCGTCCGCCGGCCGCCGGCGGGTCGTCGCAATCAAGGAGGTTAAAAAAAATTGCTTGGTCGCAATTCGTTCGCTTAGTTGAAACGAAGCCAGGACACGTTTGTGAATGGAAGAATGTGCCTTTCTTTACTTGGTTTGTTTGTACACTGTATCTAGCTCCAAGTCAAGGTCGCTTCACACAAGCGCACATGCGACGCTTCGCTGACTGGTACGCCAGTAGGAAAATATAAGGCCTCTTGAAGGCGGGAGAAGAGTCAGCGAAGTCAATATAGGTACTAAGGAAATAAAATCAACTGATATTTTTACCGTACAGCGTAAAACTAGGGCGCGGGAAGCACTTTTTTGCGCTGGGCGAACAAGCACAGCGGTCAGCAGCACGACTACGCATCTGCGAACGCTTTTCCGTCTACGAAATGCAATTGCTATACGTGAGCTACTGTGGAAACTCGGGCGACGCTTACTGCACGATCGCAGTACAACAAATAGTCACCTAAGCTGCTTGAAATTCCAAAACTAAATAAAAGTGTAAACCGGTTGTACAATATATACCCTATATTAGCAAGATATGCGCGTCCCGCTCTGTAGCTCAGCGGTCTGGGGCGCTGGGTGTGTCACCGCAAATGTTTTGCAAGTCACGAGTTCGAATCCCCGAGGGTACGTGCTTTTTTTTTTAAGTTACTTTTTTTGTTTTCCGCCGATGTTTTCTATATTGAGTTCACCTTTTTTTGGGCCGCAACGTTCATGGCTACGCGAACTAGTTCACAAAACGCGCGCAGGCTGGCACTGGCGCGCTAGCGAGTTCTCGTTGGCGTGCTGTTGCCATAAGCACCGACTGCTTGCAGGCAGTGGGCACAGGCTAGAATGAACAGACCCTTGGCCTGGTGCGAACACGCTTTTTACGATACAGGCATGAGGGAGGAAAAGCTCCAAATATGGGGGAAAAGCGCATGACATTTGGGCGTCTGCGGGTACGCGGAGGGCGTTCATGCACTGCGTAGGTCTCGGCTAGTGAATGCTACGACTACAAGCCGTCCTGGGAGGCTTATCTTGTGCATTTTACAGCCGACAACATGGCAGAAGCGCGGTACGATGATTACTGAGATATTGAGAATGCCCATCCAACAACGCCATTGGTTATGTTTTACAGAACCGAAACCGAAACCGAAACTTGTGTGATTGCTAACCTTGGGCATCGTCCAATCACGGCGCCCCTCCTCCCAACGTCACAGCCTTAGTTGGTGCGGCCGCCGCAAACCGCGCATGGTAGTTTTTCTTCTTTCGCGCTTTGTGAAATAATTAGCGATTTGTCAACCGGATAAACGATGAAAAGTGTGCTAATTTGAGCCAGTCTACGCAGTGCAAGCAAAAACGGGAGCTTGACAAATTCACTTCAGTGTCCCTTTAAGGTGTCATGGTGCATAATAATACAGTAAACACTACCTGTAACGAAATCGCTTTATTGGAAGTAGCGCTTTATTCGGAGTTTTTTTTGCTGTCCCAACCCCAGAGCATGGAAAGCAAATTATTCCTGATTTCAAGGAAGGACCATTTATAACGTAGTCAGTTTCCCGTTGAAAGGACGACGGGACGCTAGACGACGCGCAGGTGGAAGGGGATAAACCCGTTACCGATGTACTACAAGTTGTCATTCGAGTTCGACGAGTTGTAACGATCGTGACCACGATGTTGTAATATCATCAGAATGTCGCAGTTTCCCAATGTCATCGCCGAATGAGCGCGGCTGCGCTGTATTTTAGCGTTATCGGTTCGAAAAACCACCCGCGCATTTCAATTTTTGTTTTGCCGCACCAACGCCGCGCTACAACAATGCCAAGGAACGAATACGAGGGATAAATCCAGTCCGAGTCTCACAAAGCACGAGGGGCGGGGGCCCAAAAACGCTTCCACGCCACTGTGTATCTTCCTGTGGCCGCGGGTGTACGCATCCGCAACCAAGTTTCAGCGCCGGACGCCGTTTTCGTCTCGACGTCTTCACTATGGAGCACGGGGCAGTGGAGCCGCATCTGGAAACGGCCGCATCAGTATGCAACTCACGGGCTTCTTTACGCGCCTCAGTTGCTCTACATCAGCCCCGAGCGGCCTCCGAGTTGCCTTTTCTCTCTCTCTCTCTCTCTCTCGTTGAAGAGCCGGCGTGTTTCGCCCGTGCGTGTGCGCACTCACGCCGTCGCAGCGTGTTTCTGCCGCGGCACTTTGGTGGACGCGATATTTACATGCAGTCTAGCGAAGGCGTAGCCCCAATTCCCAAACCAGAGCACTGCTCGACAAGGGTAGAAGCCGCGGCACGCACGAGCGGAGGAAGTGAAACCAATCACATAAATTCTGTCTGCTACAATCGGAGAAAGCCAATACGAAAACGTACACTCATAACTCTTGCGTCGCCCGTTATTTCGCTGAAATGTCAACTGCAAAGATATTTTTAGGTTCCAGTCTACCCATCAGTTATCAATGTTAATATTTGCCTCCTCCCGCCAAAAATTTAAAAACATATGCGAATTTTCTGCAACGTTTCCATCTACGCTAAATACTTCATTTACACGCAAGATGAGTGGTACGTCACTAAGACTCCTAAATATTTTTTAAAGTGAAGAGAGGCCTGCAAGAATGAGGTCAGAATGGTCCAATACGAATATATGTGCGTGCCATGTATCTTGGAAGACTCTGAATTCAACTGTGCTGAAGATTCCGCCGCTGCCAGGTCGGTAGCTTCACGGGGTATTGAGGGCGCCGCCCTGGAGGTCTCGACTGCATGCTGCATGTAGAATTGAATCCCTAACATATACCGGGCGGAATTTTAGCATACTAATACTACACTGGTTTTATTGTTTTGCTTATAGTTTCTGCGTGATCAAAAACATGGCAAACGTGTGGAGAAGGGTAGAGAAGCGATGTAAACGCCTATTTTGAGCAAACGGGGATGGCGCTGCCGTTCCTCGGTAAGAAAAGGGGTTTCAATTAAAACGAAAAAAAAAAAAAATGTCGCGGAATGGTAGAACTATAAAAGCCGGGAGGATGTTTTCTTTCATAACAAACGTGTTTCAATTTTATCAGGGGACTGTCCGGCAATCGTTGAAGAGGAGCCCCAGCAATCTATAAAGACGCAGATCGGAAGTGAAACTCATCTCTCTGCTCGTCGCGCAAAAAAACAATACAACCTCAAATGGGCCATGAAGACAAAAAATCCCGGGCCATCTCCACTAACGTGAAACCTGGGGAGAGGCGAAGCATGCTGTGTATAAGAGTATTCTTGGCACCTTGGCATTTTTGTCAACGGAGATGAAACCGTTGGGGGGTAGAGGTATACAGCTTTGCTGTAAAAGTCTCTTGTTTTTGAAGCACGAAGCTCTCTAGCGCGAGGCGTAAACCAGTGTCGCTGTGTTTTTTTAGTACGCGTTACGAAGCTCCCTAGCGCGAGGCGTAAACGAGTGTCCCGGTGATTTTTTAGCACGCGTAACGTTCTCGCGCGAGGCGTAAACGAGTTTCCCGGTGTTTTAGTACCGTGGCTACATGAGACTACAATTACCATTACGACGATAGGAGACGCCAAAAGCCCCAGCCTCTAAGGGGATTCGCCCCTGATACAATTTTGTTTGATTCTGAAGAACTAGACTTCAGTACGTCACCCAGTTTTATTCCAGCCACGGAAGGCGTTTTTTAACCCCCCTCTCCCCCCCCCCCCCAAAAAAAAAAAAAAAGGAACGCAAGGATTATCAAAAAAACTTTCGAATTTCTTGCTACATTAACGCAATACGGGCTGGAGTGACGTCACATGCGCCATCTCTAAAGACAATTTTCAATGTATTAACTGCACGTTATATACCACTGATGGAATCGAACGGAACTAGAGGCCGCACTACAATTGTCCAGTCATGTGTCTTAGCGATGGATTAGTTCGGCTGTCGCCCAGCAAGCAAACAAGAATCTGTGACGTCAGAGAAAAGTTGCCGGAAAGTGGCTAGGGAGTCGCCACTTCTTCAAATGCTTTTTTTTAAATATCTCCATTAGTTGTTCGAAGTTCGTGATAAAATGTACACCATTGTTATCGAGACAAATCAGTACTTTATATGACCCCAACTTGTATTTTGTCTTCATGGCCCCCTTTAGTTCGTGCCCAATTTGGCTTTGGTGACTGTTCTCTTCCTCCTACTAATCCTGTCATTATTCATCGTTACTCGCCGCGGTGGCTCAGTGGCTAAGGTGTTGCGCTGCTGAGCACGAGGTCGCGGGTTCGATTCCCGGCCGCGGCGGCCGCTTTTCTGATGGAGGCGAAAAGCAAAAACGCCCGTGTGTACGAGATTTAGGCGCACGTTAAAGATCCCCAGGCGGTCAGAATTAATCCAAAGCCCTCCACTACGGCATGCCTCATCAATCAATCAATCAATCAATCAATCAATCAATCAATCAATCAATCAATCAATCAATCAATCAATCAATCAATCAATCAATCAATCAATCAATCAATCAATCAATATTCATCATTACTGTACAGCTCCCACGGCTGCTCAAACACTTGTTTCACGTCAGCGTCTTTGTCGAAGTACAGGTCGAACATCCTGTCGACATTCTCGTTGAATCCTCACTCGCTTTGCTTGCGTCAATTCTCCGTGAACTCCTTGTTTTGCCCATGGTTCTATCGAGCTATCTGCTGTATCTTGCCTTCAACTCTGTAATGCAACTCATAACACTCCTCGCTTAATTCGTAATCTCACTCCTATCTGAACCCATCATCGCACTTCCCTTCGAACTCCTCGCATACTCCTCATCAGATCCTCAACAAAATCGTCACCAACCCATATTTAAACTTTCGACCACAGCCCTCTCTTTCTCCCCCCCCCCCCTGCCCCCCAGAACTAATCTTCACCGATTTTACAACATTCAGCTTAGTACCTCAGCACAAAGAAAAAGAAAATAATTTTAACCGAAGTCATTTGACCAGGTTCGTGCATTAGATCCAGTGTGACCGGTTGGTTCTTTGGCCATTCATGTTTAAGGCATGCTTGGCACGAGACAGACGATCAACCTGGTATTAGCCTATTAAACACATATTATCAAAAAAATTAACCTTCCGTATCCTTTTTTTTGCGTTATAGTACGGCCACAAAACCAATTGGCCACGTGCGTTGTGCTTCATTCGTAAATCAGGTCTGAAAACCACAGCGTTCCTACCACCCCTGGCAGGTAGCTCAGCTCCTCCACCCCCCATTACCTTTCCCTCCTGCCCCATTGTATCAACGCCACCTAGATAGCATCCTCCCTCTTTCACTGCTCCCCTCCTCCTCCTCCTCCTCCTCCTCCTCCTCCTCCTCTTATATCTTCATCGTTTCTTCTGTTCTCCCTGCTCCCAGGCAGACAGACAGACAGACAGACAGACAGACAGACAGACAGACAGACAGACAGACAGACAGACAGACAGACAGACAGGCGGACAGACGGACAGACAGACGGACGGACGGACGGAAGGACAGAATTTTTAAGTTTGCCTGGTTTATGGCTAGTGCGCTGAAGGACACCTGGCACGGTGTGCGCATTCTTCAGATTCAAACTTCTTGGGAGTTGCATCAAACGTCCTCTTCACAGTGTACTACTCCATTCCTCCCCGATAAGCAATGCAGCCGTCGTACGGCTGAAATCCAAACCCCAATCAGGTAAACAGCACAGCTACTGCGCCGTCTGGGAGGACTCTTAGCTCAGTTCCAGACCAAGCACACGGTAAGGCCCTCCTGGCGTGTGTATGCTACACGCATGCGTTTCTCCGGGAGGTCGGGGCCCAAAAGGGGCGCCGCGACGCGCCGCCGTGGCCCATTTGACCCGGTGGAATCAAATTTCGTCCGACCCGCTCTCCCTTTCGGCTAATGCATTCCGCCTACACATTTTGCGCTTTCGCCTCGTACGCAGCGACCGCTTCGCTCGCCGCTCGTTTTCCAGGGGCCGCGGGTAGGTATTATTATTCTTCGTTCCGTCGGCGCCGGTGCTTTCGTGCCGCCAGCTGTGGCGGCGGTGAGTTTAAAGTAAGCCGCTTATCCCCCGGACAAGCGCTAAGCTGTTGGTCCGAGCGGCAACGGGGTAGAACAAAGAAACGCGCGCTGTGTGCGCCACTAGGAAATTCAGCGTCCAGATGGGCGTAATTCCTTATGCAAAAACGCTTTCCCGCTGGACGCGCAGGACGTTCAGAACGAGCGCGTGCGCGGCCTTGGCAGAAAGGGAGAGTTTTTTAGGAGGAGAGCTTTTCTGTTTGATTACTCGTTACATCTTGAAGTCAGAGGAGCTCAACGTGTGCCTACAGCGAAGTTTTGTGGCGCAAAACTGGAAACTAGAAGCTTAGGTCCAGCCTCTTCTCGTCTTGGTCAGACGTATGCCGCGCGAAGGGGGGGGGGGGGGGGGATACGAATCTCTAGTTTGCAAGCATTACCTGATATGTACTAGGGTTTTTGTAATTCATGTTTGTTTGTTGCGCTCCCTTTAGCGTTTTACTTCATATTCCCCTGTCGTATCGCTGCAGTAACAGTAATCTCCCATAATCGTCCAATTTTTCCCATTGTACTACTGCGAGCTACATCTGGTGTAGCAAGATTTGCCGTTAGCTATAGGAGGGCGGACCTATCCAGCTTCCTTTACAGAGAAATCTCTCTCTCCCGCCCTCTCTCTCAGTAGAAAGAAGGGGCATACCGGCTGTAGGTCAATTGTTTCGTGCTGTGTGGGCTCTTTTAACGAACCTGCCCCTAAAAGTTTATTTTCAGAGTCAGTAGTTTCAGTCAGAACGCGTTATTGCTGAAAACTGTCAATATACACCGCAAACCTGTGTTTAAGGGACAAAAACGGCCGGTACAAGCAAAGTCTCACCAGCTATTCAAAAGCCGTGCTTATGGGTGCTTAGGCGGTCTTTTAAAAGGCGTCTTTATTCTTATCCGGACAAGCTGGGCAGTTGGATGACTGGCGAGTGAAATAGTTCCGTTAATGTCATGCCCATACATCTAACTATTCTTTCTTGTTCTCGCGAAATCGATTGCTTGATTGTAGGGTTTAACGCGCCGACGCAACGCAGGCGATGAGGTCAAAATTAATCCGGAGCCCTCCACTATAGTGGAGGGCTCCGGATTAATTTTGACCTCCTGGGGTTCTTTAACGTGCGCCGAAATCTCGTAAACACGGGCGTTTTTGCTTTTCGCCTCCATCAGAAAAGCGGCCGCCGCGGCTGGGAATCGCACCCGCGTCCTAGTGCTCAGGAGCACCACGCCTTAGGCACCGAGCCACCGCGGCGGGTAATCTTGCGAAATACTAAAATAACGCATAAGGAACAATTTTCTGACGCAATATTTGCAGGTACTGTGGTTCAAAGCTCCAGCTTCAGCGACGTTCTCATTCCCAATTTGCACCTGTTGCCTCCGACGTTACAAAGCCCTTCAGCCCTTGGTAACATTATTCAATCCTGCATTCATATGCGCCCGCGGGTAAAAAAAAATCACGGCAGCATTAACTGTGCAAGAGACGTTGGCATTATAAAAATTCGTGTAGCTATCAGCCAAGATTAGATAATATTTAAGTACATTCAGCGCTCGTAAGCATCATGACTATGATGTTGTCATAGAAAATCAAACGAATCAACGCGAAAGGCATTTTCACGTAAAAACATCATTTCCCGAATTTAGAAATATTTACCACAGCAGCTTGCAACCAGTTTTAATGTTTTATTTCAACTAAGCTAAAAACGAAGAGCAACTACAACGAGCAAATAACGAAACAAACTTTAAAAAACAGCCCAGCGAAAGTGTCTGCGAAAGCGGTCAACGAGGAAGGGAAAGGCGAGTCATGGGCGACATTGCTTTGCCGTCAGCGTTTCATTGGGCAGAACGTAGGGGCAAGGAGCCGTCACGTTCAACACAGTCAGCAGGGCATCCGTCACCGTGTCGTTAAACGCAGGCCGGCTTTATGGGCCTCCTACGGGCGCGCGCGCGCCTGGCAGATGACGTTTATGTCTCGCGAGCTGCCGCCGCCCGCACACGCGCATTTCCGTTGACTGAAACATGGGCGCTTTGGTGGTGATCGGCAGTTCTGACGAGGGGTCTGCTGACACAGCGTCGCTTCGCCCTGCTGCGTGTCGTTTTCAGCTTCCTTCTTGGTGCTCTCTCTCTCTCTTCCACCATCTCTCTTCTTCTCACTCTCTGTTCCTGTTTCTTTCTCTCTCGCTTACTTTCTCTCTGTCTCTCTCTTCCACCATCTCTCTTCTTCTCACTCTCTGTTCCTCTCTCTTTCTCTCTCGCTTACTTTCTCTCTGTCTCTCTCTTCCACTATCTCTCTGTCTCTCTCTTCCACCATCTCTCTTCTTCTCACTCTCTGTTCCTCTCTCTTTCTCTCTCGCTTACTTTCTCTCTGTCTCTCTCTTCCACTATCTCTCTGTCTCTCTCTTCTTCTCTCTCTCTTCTTCCCACTCTCTCTCTCTCTCTCTCTCTCTCTCTCTCTCTCTCTCTCTCTCTCTCTCTTCTTTTCTCTCTTCGTCCCTCTTTATCTCTCGTTTCCTTTCTTTCTGTCTCTCTCTTCCTCTCTGTCTCTCTCTTCCACTATCTCTCTGTCTCTCGCTCTCTCTTCCACTATCTCTCTTCCTCTCTGTCTTTCTCACTTCCGTTCTCTCTTCCTGTCTCTTTCTCTCTCGCGTCCTTTCTCTCTGTCTCTCTCTTCCACTATCTCTCTGTCTCTCTCTCTCTTCCACTATCTCTCTTTCTGTCTCTCTTTCTCTCTCTTCCACTATCTCTCTGTCTCTCTCTCTCTTCCACTATCTCTCTTTCTGTCTCTCTTTCTCTTTCTCTTCCTCTCTGTCTCTCTTTCTCTTCCTCTATGTCCCTCTCTCTCTGTCTCTCTCTCTCTTCCTTTCTCTCTCTCTTCCTCTCTTTCTCTCTTCCACTATCTCTCTCTCTCTCTCTCTCTCTCTCTCTCTTTCTCTCTTCCTCTCTGTCTCTCTCTTCCACTATCTCTCTGTCTCTCTCTTCTTCTCACTCTCTCTTCCTCTCTCTCACTCCCGCTTCCTTTCTCTCTGTCTCTCTCTCTCTCTCATCATGCGACTGCTCAAACAAATCTACCCTTCCACAGCTTCACTTTGTTTCTCCAGGGGAGAGGACGCCAACAGAACAGTTACATGGGGTGGTGAGTATACAACTGCAGCAATGGCGGGATCCAGTGGTGATCCTCAATGTACAGCCATGGGCAAATGCAGTGGGAACACGAAACCAGAACACGCAAAATTTTGCGTGTTCTCGTTCACCACCACCACCACCACCACCACCGTCGTCATCATAATCATAATAATAATAATCATCATGGGCCTATCTACGCCCACTGCCGGGCAAAGGCGTGTCCCATGTATCTCCAATTATCCGGGTCCTGTGCTAACTGCGACCAATTTAACCCCACAAACTTCATCTCATCTGCCCATCTAACTTTCTGTCGCCCCCTTCCACACTTGCCTTCTCTAGGGAACCGTGGTTCAAATCCCGGTGCCGAACAGTTTCCACCGGATTAGAAAAAAAAAATCAGCGTGTAGATGGAATTGCAGAAGGAGGCTTTGGAGTGAGGCCTGATACTGGCGGCCATTCCCGGTAACGCACTCCCTCACCAGAGCAGTATTGGCCACCCTGGTGTAGTAATGGCCATAACCTTCCATGAATACGGCAATTGTATTCTGGTTCAGCATTTTACAATTGCAAATTTTTCAGAACGAATTACGAATTCTTATATATTTTTCAAAACGAACAGCCTTTTTCAGTTAATTTAACAACAGTTCTCAATTTATTTCAGTCAATTATTTTTTAATTAATTCAAAAATACTGTTCGTTCAGGTCCAATAATGGCGGGGTATCGGCACATTTAGAAAACCGTACTTCCCAACTTTTGTAATTAGGCCACGCGTCAATTTGGCCTGCACGGAAAGAAATCGCACTGTTTATGTGTTATGGTTCGCATATTCGCGTTCGCATTTAATTTATCCATGACTCTACGTTCGGCGTGCCACAAGGCCTTCTTCGACCCACGGAGTGTCCTATACATCTCCTGCGCCTTGGTGTTGCCGTCACCAAAAAAAAAACTTTCACTTCAAGATCGAACTCGTGGAACCATCTATGTGTCCTTTGTGGGATGTTTTGGAAGGCACTGAACATGTGTCGTGTGCTTATCCGTTCCTCTCACCGGCGCGAGCGGCAAGGCGAAGTTTATTGCGGGCGAAAAAACTCTGTATAAATAACTTTTTAAAAGCCTGAAACACCAATAACTGTGCGAGCTTCCTTAAAGCTTCGGGATTGAGACCAGCTTCCTTTTCAACTTCTTGCTAGTTTGTTTTGTTTGTGTTTGTTCGTGCGTTTGTGCGCCAACGTATTTGTGTCATTTCAGGCTACGTATTCACCAACCATCTGAAGCAGCACGCCCAGCGCTGTGCAGGGCTGACCGTCTACCCATACAGAATCCTCGATCTCACATCATTTTTTTTTTTTAGCAAGGCGAGAATTATTTGTGCATCGGGGCTTGACGGAAGCCTTCATTTTGACCAATAACAGGCGCACACACGCACAGGAGAGAGCTGCGTAATCTTATCGTCTTTTTTCCTTGTCAGCTGCTTTTGATTGCGCTGAAGGATGCCCAGCTGGCGTGTCAGCCGACACCCCTTTTTTTCAGCGCCCGCTCTCCAGGGGCGTCAAATGCATCTCCCAGAGCCCGAAATTCATCCAGGGAGGGAGGAAGGGGCACGGGGCATCACTATGCCGACATGAATCATCTGTGCGCGGACTGATGCAGCCTGTCACCACCTCCCGCCGCGGTGCCAACGAACTCCCTCCGGACCGCTAAAAAGTAATAACAAAAAAAAGAAGGAACATCGGAGTAAAAAGCTAAAACTACAGGCTGGGGCCCGTAAACGTATGGGAATATAGGTGTAAGGGCTGCATGCGAAAGACGTGTTTCTTTGAGCCCAACACTTTAAAATGTCGTCAAGGAATGCAAAGTCGTACACACCGCTGGTAGGAAAGAAAACAAACAACTTCAGAGGCCCACGCTGAGGAAGTGGCTACACTTTGGCTCGAACAATGGACCTCTTTCCAGTAGCGCTCTGCGCATGCGCTAATCTCGCTCCCAGATACCGATCCGCCATTATTGGGGTTCGAAATGTAAACAAAACGACGCCATATTGGATTAGACAGTTGCGAACGCCGACCGAGCTAAGTGCTGCACCGTTTCCTGAGCCCTGAAAGTGGCAGACAGGTAGGCGCTACGGCTCCCATCGAAAAATTTCTCTGCCACCAGAACCATGCATGCGTGACGCCTGGGATGGTTTCGTCAACTGCACAGGGCAGACGGAAAAAAAGGGGCGTGTTCTATAATCCCCCGAGTGTGGTTTGGGCGGCCGCCGCAAGACGGCTGCGCTACTGGAAAAAGGTGCATTTCGCTGCTTTAGTGTGGTTTTAAGGTCTTCGGCTGATAGGCGCACAGCGTAAACATTCATGATCGGGAGAATAACTGAAGAAAAGAGGTAACAACGACCTTCTCGAGGTGGAATGCACCGAAAAAAAAAAATGTTTCAATTCCAACGTGGCTGGATGAGTTTGGACTAGTGACACGCTTGTTAGTAATGTGATAAATTTTTTGTGAACCGTTTATCATAAGGGAGTCTTCTGTGTTTGCTTGCGCTGGTGTGTTTAGTGATTTAAAATATTGTGAAGTATTTAGCCAGTTACAATAGTTTCATTACAAATTTCTCCGAAGCACGTTGAGATTTCAGGCCTACAAGGATCCACTGTTTCAGGCTGCGTGGGTGTATACTGCCTAATGGTCAAGCTAACTATGTCCAACTGCACACGTAAAAAAAAGAAAAAAAAAGAAAAGAAGCGGGCACCACAGAAAAAAGAGAATAATTATCTAAACAATATTGTCACGAAGCCAAGGACGACGCAGTTGTTTGGGAAAGAAACAAGTTTATTGGAGCGAACTTGTGCTCCCCTAACAACTGAAAAGAATACAGAGGCGACGAAGCAGCGGTCAACAAAGTGACGTACGTGCGTCGGCGAGCGTCGCAGAATCGAATGCCCCGGCGTCTGCTCTGCAGGCTTTTTATCTTTCGGCGCGCGTGGTTCTGGAACCGTCGATTCGCATCGAGAACATTGTAGATGCAAGAAGATTATTCCGGGATGTTCACGTTAGATCGGAATGCTCTCCCTATCTGACAGATAACACATGCGGCACAGAAAGAAAGAATAGAACACGCGCTTCCCTGGGCACGGAGATAACACAGACCGCGCAGCCGGGCGGTAAAAGAAAAACACAAATAAACAAACCCAATGCATGGTTCGCGGCATTACCCCCCCCCCCCCCCCTCTAAGAGTGCATCGACCCGATGCTAACATAAGCGACAGTCCGAAAATGAAAAAGTTCGTCATCGTTCGTAGAAAGGTTTTAAGCGAACCACGTGGACGACTTCGGGCCGCGTACGTCGTCGTGATGTGCCGGAGTCACCATCGGGGATCACTTCGTAGGTAAGTTGGCCAACACGTCGCAGAATCTGGTAGGGTCCGAAATACCGTCGCAGGAGTTTCTCGCTCAGTCCGCGTCGTCGGATGGGAGTCCAAACCCACACACGATCCCCTGGTTGGTACTCGGCGTCTCGGCGTCGGAGGTTGTAGCGGCCGGCATCCACCAGCTGCTGGTCTGTCACAAACTCGAGCGTACGACGTCTAAAAGTACTTTATAAATTTTTCATTTTTATTGTACAGCGCCTAATTCTTCTTACAGTCGTCCGATTCATTCCATTCGGTTCTATTCGCCCGAGACAAGGCTGGAAGTTTCTCGAACGAAGAGACAGTAACACGATCACTCGCCGGCTCGCCGGCGAGAAAAACAACAAAAATAAAACCTCCGCCGCTCCGGTTTCGTCGAAGCTTCCAGTACTTTCGAGGAGGTGCGCGTGGCCTTGCCAGTTCTAAAGAGCGTCGATCATTCTAGAATGGAGAAGAGGGAAGTTATTCGCTCACGGCGGCGGGCGCGTTGCGTGTTGTGCTCTCCCCCTCCGCACCGGCGCGCCTATAAAAAAGAGAAGCCGCGCCTAAGCAAACCAGCTACGTCTGGACGTCGTGATTGACAACTGCACCTGCCAGTTTGTACATCACACCATCGGCGACCCGCGCCCTGGAGGACTCCAACGTGCTCCCGGGCCTCGAATGACCGTGATTGTCTCGGACGGCCTGGCCTACAGCGAAGCCACGCTTCCCAGGTAGCCGACTCGCCTCCGACAGCGGTGCATCGTCCGGCCCGGTCGGTGAATATGCTGGGACTCTGTCTCTCATAAGCATCGAACTGTTCATTTTCTTTTTTTTTTTAGTTAACTGCTCCGATTCGCAATATTCATTTGTTAGCGCTCCTGTTTGTATAATTTTGTCTAATTGGACTGTTTCTTGTATTTGAATTCCATCTAAGTTGTCTGTCATTATCGATCTGCTACCTCGTGCTTGTATTTGTAACTTGCCTGTCTAAATATAGGTGTTTGTGCTGTGTTTTCGTTCAAGGCTCTTGCTCATTCTTGCCGCTCTAGTCGGCGAAAGCCGCACATCAGACGGCCACCCCCTTTGTCACCTGTGCCCTGTAGATTCGGTGGGGTTTGTTGGCTCTCTTGAGTCGACTCCCCATATCTTCTGACAGTGCACCCTAATTTAAGGAAGCGGGTGACATGGTCCCTTATACGAACTCGAGCGAGCTGGCGGGCCTCCTCCGCACGTTGAAGGTATCCTTGGACGTCGGCGTTGAGGTCGTCGTCTTTTACATGCGGAAGCATGGCGTCGAGCATCGTAGTCGGTCGTCTTCCGTAGACAAGCTCGAACGGTGTCATCTGCGTAGTTTCCTGCGTCGCTGTATTTTACGCAAACGTGACATACGGGAGGACTTCGTCCCAAGTCTTATGTTCAACGTCGACGTACATGGACAGCATATCCGCAATTGTCTTGTTCAGACGTTCTGTTAGTCCGTTCGTTTGGGGGTGGTACGCCGTCGTTCTTCGGTGATCCGTGTTGCTGTAGCGTAAGATTCCTTGCATGAGCTCCGCAGTAAAGGCCGTTCCGCGGTCCGTGATGAGGACTTCAGGGGCTTGTGTCGCAGCACAACTTGTCTTATGAAAAACTTGGCGACTTCTTGTGCAGTCCCCCTCGGAAGAGCGGCGGTCTCCGCGTAGCGTGTCATGTAGTCTGATGCTACGACAATCCACTTGTTCTCCGATCGTGACGTAGGGAACGGGCCCAGAAGGTCCATTCCAATCTGTTGGAAGGGCCTTGATGGGACGGCGATCGGCTGCAGAAGTCCGGCAGGTCTCGTCGGTGGCGTTTTTCGTCGCTGACAGTCACGGCAGCTCCGGACGTAGTGGGTGACGTCGGATGTAAGGCGGGGCCAGTAGTACTTCGCCTTGATTTTTCCAATTGTGCGGGCTGTGCCGAGATGTCCGGAAGACGGGTCGTCGTGGCACGCTTCCAAAATTTCGTCACGAAGGTCTGCGGGGATGACAAGAAGGTAATTCGTTCTCGTTCCGGGGCTGAAATTCTTCTTCACGAGGACGGAGTTTCTCAGGCTGAATGCTGGTAAGCTGCGTTTGAAGGTCCTAGGTACGGCGACGTTGCGTCCCTCGAGGTAGTCGATTATGACGCGTAAGTCAGGGTCGGCACGCTGCTGGGCGGCTAGGTCGGTCTCCGTCACGATTCCGAAGAATGCGCTGTCTTCATCAGAGTCTTGTGCTGGTGGGTCGACGGGGGCGCGGGACAGGCAGTCGGCGTCGGAGTGTTTCCTGCCTGATTTATAAACGACTGTAACGTCGAACTCCTGCAGGCGCAAGCTCCACCGTCCAAGACGGCCAGAGGGGTCCTTCAAATTGGCGAGCCAACACAGCGCGTGGTGGTCTGTCACAACCTTGAATGGTCTTCCATACACGTATGGGCGAAATTTCGAAATCGCCCATATAATTGCCAGGCACTCTTTCTCAGAGGCAGAGTAGTTTTTCTCCTCCTTCGACAGACCACGGCTGCACTCTTAATCTGGTTCCATATAAGTTCCAGTTAAAAAGGGTGATCCATATATTTTATGTGGGTCCGAACGAAAAAATAACTGGAACGAGGCATATAGGTGGATCTTATCTGGAACCGTCAGCTTGTTTTCTTTATGTTCGTGGTTTTTATCTGGAACCGAAGAAATGGGGTCATGCGATGTCGGCGGTTCCGGTTACTGTTCCACTTATGTCCCAGTAAACGGTTGGGGAGAGTGCGTTTGTATATTTTTTGCTCGTGTCTTGTTCCACATAACTCGTGCACGGCAGTGAAGTATGCACTCTTTCATGCATCAACTGGAACAATGAACCGCATATATATTAGGTGCTTCTTAACCCAAGATGCACGTGCGCGTTTAATATACACGCGCACACCGCACATAAAATTTAATGAACTTCGCCGACATCTATGAAACTGCCTTGCAGCAGTTAACTTTCGTAATACGGCTAATCTGTACTTTTAGTGATGTCCTTTGACAGAAAACGAAATCCCTCCTTTTTGTCAGCGCCGTACAAAGCATTAAAAATGTCGAGGGGAGGATATCTTAGGCAAAAGAAGAAATTGCAGGAACCCATTTCCAGGTGTCCTGCGGCACCCAAACCACTTTCGTGAACATCGTATTTTTCTAATTTGAGGCGTTAAGCACAAAATCACCAGTGACTTCAATCTGAGAAGGACTAAACGTCTTCCCTTTCCCCATTAGCCGTTCGGGCAAAACCATAGCTTCTATAGCGCTGAAGAATTCGTGGTGCTTTTGTGAATATCTTCATTACGAAATACTTGTTGAGGCCATTACATTTTATGCATTTGAGTTACAAAGCTTCGCAGAAACGGCAGTTTTTGTTCAACACTCAGTCATCATCTCGCTGTATTGTAGTACGCGCTCAATGGTACTTAGTCCACGTTACTTATGTTTTGATGGGGTACATGCATAATGGTAACCGACTGCGTCACATTTTACACTACACACATCATGCTACGCATGCAGTTATATGCTTAGAAGTTAGTTTTTGTATTTTGTCTCGTCCCGGCTAGTAATTTTCACAAGCAAAAACGAGAGCCTCTTTGCAGGAGGAGAATGACACAAAACCCGGAGAACTAAATCTACCCCGCGGCATCTGCCTTACATTCTATATATTTATACTGAAAGGGCATTCTTATTTCAAATTATGCATTGCAGTATCGCGAAAATTCGCAGTGTTATCCTAATGTTGTTACTTGCCGTAGTAATTCAAGTTCACCGAATGACCTGCCTTCTACTGCTGGTCTCCCCGTTGCTCTTTTCCTGCATATTGGTGTTCATGCAGAAAAACTGCTGGAAAACGGGCAGATGTATTATTACTCGCTAATTAGCGAGTAATCACACTGGATTCACTATGCGGAAGTAGTTTTCTATAACGTGTGTATCAAAGCGTCGCAGTATATATTATTGGTATTGGAAAGACTTGTCAAGATAACACAGTCAATAAAGAAGCGTCGTTTTGTTTTCACTGCAAAGAACGTTTTGTTTTCACTGCAAAGAACGAAATAAAGCTGTCATCAAAGTTCATGCACACATACCGCACGCGCTCACGGCCCGCGGAGAGAAACAACTTTAGCCCAACTAACGTGTTAAATTGGCTAATATCTGAGCTCTTTGTTCCAGCCTCAGAGCCACGTAGACGTCCGCTTAGAGGCCTACTCCCATTTTCCGAAGCAAATATAAGCGATCAAGGGTGCCGAGCTTGTGATCTCTTCCGCGGACTCGTCACTGGCCACGGCGTGAATCGCCAAAGGCACGGAGGAAGAATATGTTGGCCGAAACGATTACGAAACGACCGCCACTTCAGTGCGGCATGCCGCGCGCATGCGTTGACAGCATGGAGGAAAGAATACAAGGCAGCGCCGCTTGCGTTGATGCATGGTATAGTGGGACGGCAACGGGTACAACGACGATGAAAAAAAAAAACGGGACTGCGTGAACATTTTTAACGACAGCAGCGCCCCTAGGTCTCAACGCTTCCGCAAGCTAGTTTTTGTTCGTCCGCATGCAGCGCCACCAGTGGCCAGTGGAACGAATCAGACATTTCTCGATTTCTCGCGTTATGCGCCTGATGTACTAAATGGATTGTTGGTCAGACTGGCGGGAACGGTTACCAGTTTGGTTGTAGCGTGAAACAGCGGATTTCTTCATGTCCTCGGGCTGTATTTACTGTTCGACGAAGTGAAGTTTTGCCGGGAGGTGCAAAAAAGGTCAGTGCTGCTTATTTATGTTCTGGTAACGGTTGTTGTTCTTTGACTTGTTCATCAGTGCGTCCGATAAACGTGCCGCTCCGCTGCCTGTTCGATGCGAGAAACGTTTGCGGCCGTTATTCACCTAATTAAGCTTGTGTGTTTGTGGGTCGGAGTCGGCTTGACATTTCTGACTGCGGACGTTAGCTAGTGCTATTTAGAAAGTGGCTGGTGCGCGCATTTCTCGAGTCTGCATGTCCCCTTATGGTGTAGTGTTGCTTAGTTGTATATTGACGGTTGCTGTACCTGTCAGCAGTACTGAATCTTCTCGGGTTAGTCGAACGCTATTGTCTCACGCGCACACACTGCACAACATGTTTGTCGGAGCGTCTGTCTTTAGACTTATCGGTATTTTCAAACTTCCGTGTTAATTGCGTGGTGTTGGTCTTCTGAGAGCCATAAATTTACTGTGCTAATCACGCTATTCCGCCTTATGTCGATGTGCGCTCAAGGCGTTCGCGGCAGCACTGCTTACGTTTATCTGTGCTGTGTGTGTAGTTGTTCCTTGTTTCTTCCAATGCCTTCGATGAATTCAGATGGTCTATTTACACTAGTCAACGTTAGTTGGCTCCCTGACGCGTAGTTAAATGCAAGGGAAAGTGGTTGTCTGAGCAGTAGCGTAGTAACAAAACGTTCCTTTTGTGGAGGGGAAGGCAGGTGGAAACACGCAGAAAGTGTGGTGCCGTTTCTATGCTGTCAATGTCAGTGGTAACCTGAGACCTCAGAATAATTACCCATAAAACTCACGTGTGGACTATTAAAAGTTTTAACGCGACAAAGTAAGTTTAAAAATAATTTTTAGTCCATTCCTGCCATTTTATGCTATCAATGTCAGTGGCAGCTCGAGAGTTGGAATAATTTTCAAAACGCTCGGGTGGAAAGTTGTTGCATCATGATGTGCACCAAACATTAATCCATTTCTGTTCTCCTTTGAACGTAGAAATTATACTGCAAAAGCAGATTGCTACATTCTGTATTCATACTCTATGACCTGTTCAGAAAGAGTATATGGCTGACTGTGGAGACATTTGGCCCTCCACTGATAGGTTGCGACAACTGTTTTTGTTCCTCTGCAAAAAAAAAAACGAAAACAAATTATTTCCTTTCTTTACATGCTCCTGCGAATTCATGGCTGTGGCATTCACTGGCTGAAGACATCTTTGGCATGCTGAAGGGTCGTCGGGGAGAGTGTGGCGGATGATGAATGCCCTGTGGAGCTCATAAGCCACAAAAGAGTACTTCTTGAGTCGTGCATACTGTGCAGATATTCACCAGTTCGCATAGACCAAGGACAGGTGAGCTTAAAGTATGTTCAAATATTTTCATATCTAAAATTGTTTAGCAAGAAACGATTACCAGGGCTTCCGCTGTAAAAAAGACATTCTATTTTCGTGGAACGAATCAGACATTGTTCAATATTTTCTCGTGCTCCCTGGGTAAAGCAAGGCATAAAGTTATTCTCTGATATTTTTGTACTGTTTATTTTCTAGGCAATAGGGCGAATATAGACCTAAAACAATGGTACAAGGAATGAATTTGACCATTTTAATTGTATTTGGACCCCTTCTTGGAAGTGTATCATCAGAAGGCAACACATTGAAGTCCTTGCTCGGGATGAAATCATTGCATTCTACAAGTAAGTACGCACTGCCATTTTTGGGTCTTTCATGGCGCGTTTTAGGTAGTTTCTTTATAACTAATGGTTTGAAACTTCTTTTCAGTGACAGCTTGGCCTGTGGCTCAAGGTGACAGTAGGAGCTTTTCGGAACACGTTAGCGAAACTTTCCTGGAAGGGCACTTTGAGACGGCCTTGGCAGAAACACACGGGTCTTAATTTTGGTTGGGTTAGCTGGCATTTTGTTTTTGCGAGACTCAATTACTGGGTCTGTTCGTCCCAATAAAATCTCACTGTTAAGAAGTTATCGTGAACGCCAATATTGGCCATTGTGTTCACATTCCGCCTATTACGGATGCTCCAACAGTGGCCAAAAAAAACACTATTTTGTATTTTAGTTTTGTAAATATTTAGCTTTTACACCTTGAGAGTTGTTGCTGTGATTTGCCAGCATCACGGACACGCCCAACGTGGTTGCTGCTACAACAATACGGTGGCAACTGACGATTTAAATTTCCCGCTTTTAATACGCCCGTAGCACCAATAATACTACCTAATACAGGCGTAGCATGAGTAATGCTTGCATTGGATTTTGACAGGTGGTTAGATAAGGGGTAATTTTTTTAAGGGAATTGTTTAGAGCACAGAAAGTGACGTCTGAAAGAAAATGTGCTATAGTTGTGATTTATAAGAAAATTGTGCAACAGCGTAGTTAAGCATTAGTCAGCTCAACTTCTGCCTCATACCACTACGAACCATGGAGGTAATACATATCGAGAGGGAAATATTTTAGGTGGAACTAATTCCACAAATAAGTTCTGCCACAGTGCGATATTTATGATTTCCTATGACTGGCCATTTATTTCTTTGGGGTAGAAACATTGTTTAGCTGTAAGTTATAATAAGCCAGCCTCACTACAGCATTCTAGGGAGCACATTATACAGTACAGAGAACATTTTTTGCAGAGAGAAGGTGTGTAAAATACAAGGCCGAAAGGTGATTATAGTCATTATTATGGGATTAATAAACGAAACCTCTCAAGGATAAAAAAACCTTATATTCAGGATACCAAGGCAGCAAAGTTGGATACTTTCCAGAATCAGGGTAATTTCATTGATTGTCTGTGGTGGTATTGTTTAGCGCACTTTCACCTTTAGTAGCACTCCCAGAAAAAAACCAAGAAATCACTGATTTTAAATCAATTACTGTGTTATGAAAGGGGCTAAGCAACTCGCTCATTTAAAGCAACCATGTAACAAAATTTTCTTGTTTCCTTGAAGGTACATGAGGTGAGCAGTAAGTCTTCTCGAGGCCCGGTTATTCTGAGAGAAGGGACTGGCAGCATCAATATTGCCCGCAAGAAACACATCACGGAATCGCCGCCTGCATTGTCACCTCAAGATGTGGTCATCCTCTTCGCCGCATGTCATCTTTTTCATCGTGTCATCATGTTCATATGGTTGTGTGCCTTTGGAGAGTTCTTGGGACTTTTGCAGCGAGTTCTTGGAAAGCATGAGAAAATTGACAGTGCCCTGGTGTCATTTAAGTTGGAGTCTCTGTTGAAATACTTGAAGTGTTCAGCTCTACTTGGGATTTTAAATTATTGGTAGAGGTTAAAGTATCTCTTAAAAGGCATGAAGGAGGTCAGATGAAAGGCATGAAGGGGGTGAAATCAGATGAAGAGGTTTAAGTTACTGGCACATGCAAGTTTCATGTCAACTGAACACTGAAGTCGTGCCTTATTTTTCATCATTGGCACAATGCGCAGGCTGCCTTTGAATCTATAGTGGGTGTTAATGTAGTTCATGACACCGCATTGTAACGTCCTTATTATTCAAGTGTAGCTCATGAGATTTTTTTTCGTGGCAGTGCTGCTGCTGATGCTAAAGTGACAGTAATTATTTACGCAGATGGCTTCCGCCTTCATTGATAAATTTTAGTACCGGATGTGAGCTGACATCCATGACCTAGAAGAATTGAAAATGTGCGTATTTGGCTTGAACAAGTTTTCTTCTTTGAACAAAGCTGCATTTCTTGCTTGGCAGAAGCAGGGCTTTGGTCACAATTACACTGGTAGCAAGACGGGATGGTTTTTATAGCACGCAACTGTGAATTTCACCGAAGGTAAAATGTTGAGGCTGGAAAAAATGCTTTCAAGTCTACGTTGTAAAACTGGTCACCTGTATATGATTCAACGCTGGCTTGTTTGCTTCTTTAGGATGTCTGACTTATTCCCGCCTGAATTGATGACGTATATAATTAGTCTGCTTGTTAAATTTTAATGTGTAACATGCTTCCAGCTGCCTGGTTTGCAAAATTATATAAGATTAACGATGGCTTTTGTGAGATTTCTTGGGATTAATTATTTTAAACAACTACAAATTGTTTGTGCAAGTAACGTGCCTTAAGTCAAAGGCCTTTTCAGGGTGCTCATAAAGTATTTTGTCTACAAATAGCTTGATGTTACACTTACGTCTGGTGTCAGGAAACTACTATCTTTAATAATGATGTTTTAATTGTGGCATACTGCAACATGGGACCTCTCGTGTCAAAATGTTTTATCGTTAATCTTGGCTCGAGCGTTGTTTTCCTAAACTCTTGCACTGCACTGTTGTAGGTTTGTGATAATACAACCGTGTATGGCTTGTTTTTAGGCCTTTCCCTACAATATAATAGCAAACTGCATTTTCCCAAACAGTTTTGCGTAAACATAGTATGGCAAGCGCAATCAGTCATTCCGCCTTTGAATTACCTTGGTTTATCTGATAAGACAGCTTATTTGATGCTCACTGTTGCATAATGTCTGTGTCAGTGCCGCGGTAGACGCACACGTCTATTTATTTGTGAAGCAGTTGGCCCTAATACCGTCTTTATTAACCATGTTTTTGAGTAAAGGTGAATATGTGAAAATGCCACTTGGAGCCTAGTGTTATCGTTATGGTATTTATTCCTTGTACGTTGGTCATTTTCTGTGCAATTTAAAATAGACAGCTATTCAAATCTGATATGTATCATACTAACACCCAATAAAGTTGTATATAGTATGTTGAAAAGCAGTGTATGAGTCATATTAGTTGGTTTCGTTCGTATTTTAATGCAAGTATATTGTTTCTTTTACATGCAGCTGAAACCCAGAACAGGATTCTGCGGGTGAAGCCAAAGACTGTGTGCCGCTCTAGGTGCCTCAGACCAACTTTATATAGAACTGTGCTCCGATAGGCAACTGTTGGGAACTGTCAGGGACCACACTGCTGCGGTGGTTTCTGCTTTCCAATTGTTGGTATCACTGCGGGTCATATATCAAGGCTGTGTTAAAATGGTGCTTGCGGTTTCCTGCTGATACCAATGCATCCGCCAGCCTGGCATATGACCTCAGTGTATACCGACAGGAAAGCAGAAATATCGGAAAAGTGGAGTCCCATAGACAGCTTCCCAATGTCTATAGGAACACCGTTTTATATAAAGAGCTGGCCTGAAGGTACCTGGAACGGCGCACCGGATAAATTCCATAATCATTTTACATGGATCAATGTTCCAGTAACTTAAACTACCCTTTTATTTGGAACAGTGACCCGCATACTTTTATTTGGAACACCGATCCACATAATTTAGTTGCAAAAATATGTGGTGCACTGTGCCACTTAATTTTCAGGATATGTGGAACACGGTTCCAAATATATAACTGGAACTTTTTTGCAAAAAAGTTCCAGTTACTAAGTGGATCTTACGTGGAACCAGATTAAGAGTGTGGCATAGGCGATTACCTTTTCGCACCCGCTCCCCTAACAACTGAAAAGAATACAGAGGCGACGAAGCAGCGGTCAACAAAGTGACGTACGTGCGTCGGCGAGCGTCGCAGAATCGAATGCCCCGGCGTCTGCTCTGCAGGCTTTTTATCTTTCGGCGCGCGTGGTTCTGGAACCGTCGATTCGCATCGAGAACATTGTAGATGCAAGAAGATTATTCCGGGATGTTCACGTTAGATCGGAATGCTCTCCCTATCTGAACAGCTAACACATGCGGCACAGAAAGAAAGAATAGAACACGCGCTTCCCTGGGCACGGAGATAACACAGACCGGCGCAGCCGGGCGGTAAAAGAAAAACACAAATAAACAAACCCAATGCATGGTTCGCGGCAATATCAACTATAAATGTGAGTCAACGCATTTAAATTTCTTAAGAGGCCTATTAAGTCGCCAGTGGTTGCAAGTAGCACAAATTGTGCCTACGTCTTTCCCTTAAAAGAATACAAAACCTATTCTGTGATCTCCATGTATGCTGTGTGTTGCGTGCGTGCGTGCGTGCGTGCGTGGGTGCGTGTGCGGGCCCGTCAATGTATTCGCCCATGAAGTTGACGTCGTAGCTAAGGCGATGACTTCGAATCGGCAATATTTGTTCGAAGCACGATGGAATAACGACTGTGTGAGAAGCAGGCTAGACGTTGGTAACATTTCCAGGGACAGACGAAAATAGGATAATATATTAAGATCATTTGAAGTTTATAAGTACTAAGGAAAGTTAGAAGAATCTATATTATTAGTTCAACGTCCACAAGTCCTATTGAACGAGATGGTTTAATAACAGGATGAGACGAATTACGCTGACAACAAGCAATAATTACGGGTATTTGAATTGAAGTTTATGTGTCGTTTTTAAAGAATATAGTAGGGAAAATGCTAAATTCTTCATGGTTTGTAGTCTTCCGCGCAATCGAAGTTCACTTCAGTTCAGTTTTATGTCCTTAAGGACTTCCGGCGGGGAGTTTCGTGTAAGGGGTGGGTCTGAAACATATCTGCGGTGAATAAGTTAACAATTGCAAGGGTAAATATTCAGTTCTTAAAATTTCATTGAACAAAATAAAGATACGACGTCTTGGTGAAGGCCACTACAGTCACGAGCTGTTTAAGAAAAGAAAGAAACGGAGAAAATAGTAGCACGAACACAGAGGCGGGTGACCTGTAAAGAGTGAAAGGAGCTATGCAATGTGAGTGAGGGAGGATTGATGTAAGGCCGGTTACCGATGAAACCATAGTAAAATGTTATACAAAAGGCAGAGACTGGCAATGCGGTGACACATAAGGCTAGATATGAAAACGGAAAGCTGTGATCAGAAGAAAGCTAGAAGGTATGAACGCGGAAGTGCCTGCCATTTCTGCTTGAGACTCATACCATCTATCACGTGCCACGTGACCCTTTTTAGCACGGGAGACTGACCAAACACGGACATTGCACTACTTTACACTTGGTATCTTCAAATTGCCATTTTGGACTACCCGGGGACTGCCCGAAAACAGCGCAGCATTGTTTTCGCCCAATGATTCTTATACTGCGAAGGCAGTCGTTGGTCTGCTCCTGGCCAGGCCTTTGGCAGTCAAAAACAGAAAATCGAGGAAACCTAGAAGTATATCTGGAGGCCTATCTGCCCTAGGCCAATACCCCTAAAAGGACACATGACACGTGCACAGGCGCGGCTTTTCTTTTCATCGTTTTAGAAGTACAGCTACACCACTTAATGCAAGATACATTGTCCATGGAGAATCATTGTAATCGCTCTAGAGGGTGAATCATCTTGAGGTTATCATCTGCGAATTTGTTTCTCATCTCGTACACGAATTGACTGCGTGTGTTATGCGTTTTTCTCGACGCTTTAATGACTGTGCGCTCCGATACAGGATGAAGTAGCAGACAAAACAGGGCGTCGACCTTGTCGCGAATATATTCGCGACAAGGTCGACGCCCGGTTACAGACGCTGCGAAGCGTACAGCGTCTGTAACGCAGCGTCAGTAACGGCACAACTCCTAAACTTTCTTCGTGCGTTCCGGAAATGTGCAGAAAAAGAAATAATTTCTGCTCACTTCCAATTCACCTTTAAAGTTTCCCTCTTATACAAAGGCTCGAGAGCTACACCGGTGAGGACTCCACAAAAGAAGGAAGGAAGGAAGGAAGGAACAACCTTTATTAAGAAGGGAAGAAGCAACTGGCAACGAGCCTTTGAAAAGACCTATCAGTGGGAGTCGCGTGCCTCTGTCAAAATATAGGCACCGAACACGCCGGAGGCTATTCAACTCCTCTTGGCGCGCGACAACAGAATCTCTCTTTGGCAGCAGCAGCAGAGGCGGGCGTACGCGAATGCGAGGCCATTTGCGGAACCCAACGGGAACCGAGCTGCTGGCTCTTCGCGAGCGCCAACCGGCTGCGCAGGTCGCAAAGCATTCCCCGCCCAGCACTCGGCGCCTCCTCAAGACATCCACCGCGAGAGCAGCTTTCTTTCCGGGCATTCTTCTTGCTCCCATCGTGACACTTTGGCACCGAAAATAGCGCGACGCGACGCTGCCACTGCAGCGTTCAAGTGTCTTCTGCGACCCGGGCTGTCGAACCGGAACCGAAACCCAACCGAAAAGCAGACCGGAACCGGTATTCCTGTTGGAATCGAACACGAAACCGAGCTGTAGCACGCACACCCCTAATCATTACTGAACTCAAACGACCTAATTGTAAATGAGCTCAAGCAGAAATAACAGTGCCTGGCTTATGACAAAGGACCCCAGATGACGTCGATAATTTACACTCAGTGGCGCTTTTCTTGTTCCTTCCTTTATGCAGTATAATTAGCGAAACTGTATAAATCTTTGATTAACGAGGTAATCGGCGAGTCATATTAATCGGTGTAAATAGGGGAGATTGGAAAAATTCTGGCCTGAAGAAAAGCAAATGTCGATTATTGGTGAACCGGTTCGGCGTGTCTAGCCGGTTTGGCAACTCTTCACCCGGTTCACCAGATTCTTCTGGTTCTCCGGATCCTCGTAGACAAGCAGTGCTTCCCAATTTTCAGCAGTGTCGTGTTCACTTAAGGATTTTACTTTTACATGGTTTCCTTTTGACCCACGGGGCAGAAGTTGGGACGTTTTTTATGGGGTAGGGCTGGGTCTATAGGGTCATCGCTAGCCCGTGGTTCCGGTTCGACTTGTCGCTTTCCTGTGCCAGGGCAATCCTGGATGAACTTAGGGAAGGTGCCCTACAGATTCAACAGCTTTACGTCGTCCCTGTCTGCTGTTCAGGGTGCTCATTGACGGAGACTTGCATGATGGAAAGGCAAAGTTCACCGGGCTTTTCAATGCGGCGACCCTATCTTGTTGGAAAGTTGGGCATTCCCATAATAGGTGGACCTGCCTCCCGAGTTGAGAACTGTTTACGAAAGAAGAATTTGTTTGATTGAGCGTAGAACTGGCGTCGGAGTGCTGGAGAGAGGCCGGCCCGCGTTTGTTTTCGGAAGAGGCTGATTGATCTTCTTTTGTTGTAGATATACGCGAGTCTAAATGCCATTGTGTGTGTCCTGGAAACCTTGCAATGGGCTTACTGCGGGCCCAGAGTGCCACAGAACGACGTATTTCGTTATGAATGTTTTATGCGGTAAATGATGATGATAAATTCTTTTATTAGGAAGGTGAGGAACGAAGGTCGCTGGTGCGGGAAGAGGGAGAATAGGGAAGGAGGTAGGCGCCCACTAAATCACGGTCGCCAGGCCGCTGGCAACGCCGAACTGGGCTAAGGTCACGAGGTGTTGAGGATGTTCAAGGATATCCCTATATATGCAAGGCTCCTTTATCTGAATAAAAAAAAAAACACCATGGTTCGCTCTATGAAGATCAAAAGCGGAGCAATGCAGAACATGTTCCATGTTTGCTTCACACATGGTGTGACAAAAAGTACGTGTGCAGGGGACAGTGGTGTCAGTGCCCTTCTTCCGGTCAGCCAATGTCTGCCATTTATGGATGATAGGTGGTGTAGTGGCCGTGTTGGCAAGTACTTTGTTGGTAAATATTTCTTGAGGGTTAAGTCCTTAAATATGTGGGGAGGGGTGATGATTTTTAGTCTCTCGAGGCGAAGAAACCGGAGGTAGCGTCGTACTCGCGCCATTTCGCAGTGGCCGCCTGGCGGCGAGTACGTTATGCGGTTAATATAATTTTGCTCTTACGAGGACGACATGGCGCCAAACTGTTAGCCGAGCCCGAGGGCGAGGAAGAAGCTGGAAAACGCGGTACTTGGCATCTGCTGTCATTATCCACAGTCGTTGTGGTGCTTTGTACCTTCTGCTGCGCTGGCCTCTTCGGTTGCGTTAACGATTTAACTCCCTATTGCGCTACTCTCAGTGATACTGTTTCGTGTGAATGAACGAAACACTAACGAAATATCATGGGTCACCCGCCGATACGTTCCGCGTTGCTGCACGGGTACATGCGCGCCATGAATGGTGTCCAGCGGCCTCCACGCGAGCGCGCGGGCCCTCACGGGTTGGCACAGCGACGCGAATAGAGCCGTCGACAGCTGCGCTGGCGCCATGGTGTCGTTGGCGGAAACTTCCTGCAGCTTCCTTCCTACGGCATATATATTCGAAAGAGGCGCGTCCTCGAGTGATATCTAGCCCACAAACGGGACAAGCGTGTTCGCGAACCAGGCCAGACGGGGCCATAGCCACACGATGGCAGAAACATGGCGGGCGAGAGGGGATTCGTCGCATTCAGCAGCACTAGCACCCAGCCGGCGTTGTATACGAGACGACGTCTCGACGGCCATACGACACGATGTGCCATTCCTGCGGCCGCCGTGGACGCGCCGATGGCAATGACGTCCGGGAGTGCTTTCTCAGCCGGCGGTTGTCTCCAGTTACCGCAAACGTGACGACAAGCGTTATGACCCGACCGCAGCGTGCGTGCTTTCCGGGCAACGCCGGCGACTAAGCGATGTTTTAGCGGGACCGCCGACGTGCTTCCCATGCGGTATGGCGAACTCCGGCCGCATTCCCGCCCTGTCTAGAGCCGCAGCCCCCGCGTCTGCCAAGCACTGCGATGGCGTCCGCCATTGTTTCAGACTGGCGGCGCTGTTCGCTTTAAGGAGGTCTTTCGCATGCCGAGCCATGGACCGTCTTGCCCCATAGTTCGCGTTTTTTTTTTTTTTCGGCCTCCCCTCCATAACCAACGCAGCCATTCGCTGCCAAACTCTGCCCGAAAGCAACTCGCATTTGCCCCAGGCAAAGGCGGAACGTTTTTCTCGTTCTTTCCCTTATTTTCTACGCCGTTGTCTTGAGCGAGCGCTTTCGTTATGCGCATATTTAAATGCGGGCAACACCGAAATGTGCAGATTTGCGTTCACGCAGCTCGTTTTGGGGAACGCGAAAGGGCCTCGCGCCGAGGTTTTTATGGAAAGTACGAACGTGGCAAACAGCGAGGTGGGGGAGAAAGGTGGTGATAGAGCGGGGCCAGCGGCATCGCGCACCGCCAGTTCGATCTCTGCTTCCCAGTGCGCGCGGCGTCGTTTCCTGCGCCCGCGGTGGCGTGGGAAATGCGCGGCGCTTTAGAGAATGCGGAAAAACTGGAGCGAGAAAACGTTTCCTAAGCTGATGATGTGAACTTGAACCTGCGATCCGGAGGAAAGTATAGTGCGGAGAAGAGGCGTTTATTTCTTTTTTAGGGGGACAAGTGCGCAATGCAGGGAGCGCGGAAAGCATTTCCCGTACTTACCAAGCTTAGGCGGCGCCGAATAAAAAAAAAACTTGTAAGAGACTGAATTTACAGTGAATGATAATAACAAAACATATAGAGGGCCAGAAAACGAACGAAAATTGCTCAACCCGGAGCTTATATTTCTCGACAATCTTTCGCTTTCGTATTTTCTCTCTCCCGTGGACGGAAGAAGCGGATCTCCGTCCTGCCGCGCGACGTGGGCTTCTATAAAGCTGTGGTCGGATGGCTTATGCGTTCGCTGAGGGGGTCCATACATTACAGCAGCGTGAGTCCAGCTTCGGCACTTTCTTCCGCCCAGGCCTCCCGCTCGGAACCGCGCAGCGATTTTCTCCGTTCTTTCATAAACCTCCCGGAGCTCGCCTTATCCCTGTGGCTCCGACCGCTTTTCTGCAAAATTTCCCTCACCGACCCGGGCTCCCGTGTTTATGCGCAACCAAGATGAAAAACGGGTACGGTGCCCGGGCAGGCATGTATGCGCGCAGACTGCAGCCTTAGCCGAGAGACTTCGCGTCCAGTTGCCGATCCTTCACCGCCTCGCGTTGGCGCGGTCAAGAAAGTTTTATTGACAGTGAGTGAGTGTGCGGCACAGTTCCGTGCCAGTCGCTGCGCTATCCAAATTCGACAATTTTCTTTTTGCTTTGAACCCTTCAAAGAAAGGTGAAAGTGTTGCGAATGAAGAAACACTTTTGCTGTCGCACGGTTCTCGCCTAAAAAAAATGACCAGATAGAAACCAGAAATAAAAGGCACGAAAATGCTGCACTTAGAAGTTGGTGTGGCTCTGAAGAAAGTTACATAAGTTTAACTAGGAATGAAACAAAATTTAAAGACTCAGTTACGCCCTCTGTGCTGGATGGTGAGGAATGGTGGTAAAAGCTGCGTGTTATTGGCGGACTTAGTGTTTACCTATTTTGGTACATTGTGTTTCTCTCTATGCATAGTTTTCATTTCGAATTTTCCATCGGTCAAAAACAAAACAAGGTGACACGTCTCTTTTCCCTCGTTTGCTCACTCACTCACTCGACCACTCACTCACTCACTCACTCACTCACTCACTCACTCACTCACTCACTCACTCACTCACTCACTCACTCACTCACTCACTCACTCACTCACTCACTCACTATATACATAAACAAAGAGAGAGAGAGAGAGAGAGAGAGAGAGAGAGAGAGAGAGAGAGAGAGAGAGAGAGAGAGAGAGAGAGAGAGAGAGAGAGAGAGAGAGAGAGAGAGAGAGAGAAAATAAGTGCACTAGGTAGAAAGATGAGACGAGAAAATTCAGGGTCAAAGATTGAGGCAGAACACACAGTTGGGCTAGTTGGTAACTGCTCATATTGATAATCAAAGCGCCAAAGAACCGACAACAAAAGTAAAAAGTCAAAGAATGAATGCGGGTAATAAATTTTGGCATCCAATTTTTGGTGATATGAATATATGACGGTATTATTGATAAAATGAGCACTTGCTACATTTACAAATGAGAAACAGCTTTAACAAAATGAGCAACTGCTTTGCTTACAAATTCTTGTGAGGATCAATACAGCTGAATCTGTAAAAAAGAAAAACATTGCTGAGTTACATTGCTGAGTTACATGAGAAAAACATTGCTCTTGATACCGAGTACAGTCACACTCATCCTTAATGGTTTCGCTGCTCACCCTTCACTGGACGCGTTCCGGATTCGGTTGACATTGATAGTAAATATTGTGTAATCTATCGCGTAAAGTAAGGGTTAGACAAATGCAGTTGCCAGGACAGAAAACTTGTGATTTAAAGTTGATGTGACATTTATTAAACACTGCCGTCGTTGTGAAGAACGGTGTATGAAAAACTGCATCATCATCATCGTCACCACCGGTCTACCTACGCCCGCTGCTGGGCAAAGGCCTCTCCCATTAATCTCCAATTATCCCGGTTCTGTGCAAACTGCGACCAATTTATGCCCGCAAACTTCTTGATCTCATCTACCATGTAACTTTCTGCCGCCCCCTGCCACGCTTGCCTTCTCTAGGGATCAACTCTGTTACCCTTAATGACCAACGGTTATCTTTCCTTCGCATTCCATTAAACTTCCCAGTTTTCTTTAAATCGCAATACGTATATTTAAGTACACGGGAATCTGAATAAACTAAAATCGTTTAAGTAGAATTTCCTCTTCAACGAAAAACGTTCTCTTAGTTGTTTATTTCTCAATATAAAACCATTTTCTTTAAAGGGAAGGTAGAGAAAAACCAGAGCAAGAGAGCTAAAACCACTCTCAGCGTTGGAAATACTCAGTTGTTTTAAGCAAAACAAATGTTTAGAAACTTGTTCTGCGCATTCTGACACGCATGAATCACCAGAAAGCAGCACTTCGACGTCTTTAAGGGGTAAAAGTAAGTATTTTTTTTTTCGCCTCTCAGGCTCTCAGTTTTCGCACCTCAGTAATTAGTAGTGACAAAGGTTTCACATAAAAGGCAGCAGGGGTGTGCCTTTCGCCTGCAATCGCAAGTTTTCTGTAATCCTCAATTCGTGGCGAGATTCTCAGATATCTGTGGCACTGTTCCAATATTATCCTTTCCGTAAACGAAACTCTCGACAAACGAAACAGGTGTTCCTTGTCCGATAGCTTCACTTTGTCGAAATTCCCCTGCACGTTCTATACAGTTGCAATATACGTTTAGACGAAGTGTTGGGCCCACAACACCTGAGCAGAACGATATGATTTTGTACCAGGTGCCCGTATCTAGTACCCGTAAGGAAAAGCTGGAAGATGTCGCCGAAAAGAAGTGAAACTAAGATCCAACACACATGCATGTGTCGGCGTCCCGCAACGAATGCACATTCTGTTTACTCTGCACATGCTTTGCGGAGGCAACAACGGAGCCCAGGGCCCGAACAGCCTGTGACGTCGTGAGCCTGGGCGGCTGTCTGGTCGCATACGCGGCGGTTGCGCAGACGGACGACGGCGGCGTCGACCAAACGGGAGTGCGGCAAACAGGCGAGGGCTGACGCGTGTGTGTGTGGTACCCCGTGGGCGACTTTTCTGCCGCGTCGGGAGCGGTGTCGAAGCCGTCGGCAGCTGCCACGTTTTCGACTAGTCGGCACGTCGATGGCGGTCGATGACACGGCCGCCTGAGTGACGCCTTCTTTCCGAGGAAGAAGGTGGAAGCGGCGAGTTCGGAGATGCGCTCTCAGTGCCTGGCGGCGGCTGGCGTTTACCGCCGAGATGGCAGCGCTGAGCCAGCGGTCTCGATTCTACGCTTCCCGGAAGTCAGGCCGGATGAAAGGAAGTGGCTGGCGGTTCCGTATACGTCTACCCACTGGGGACACCGAATGTTGAATGGGCAGAAATATATCTGGCACATTCAGAGACATGTTTTGTAGGGTCAGAAGGGTTTGATTCAGTGTATACGGCCTGCTCTACCAGAAGCGTGCAGATAAAAACGAAATAGAAATAGGCATTCAGGGTTAAGACCTAGTTTAAACAGATTCATGAGGACATAGAATGGGATTAAATGTAATAAATGTGTTCGTATAAAGTGATAAAAACGTCTTTCTCCACAGGTTTGTGACGAGAGGGTCCATTAATCAGCACTGTCTCACGATCCCGTCGGGGAAATCACGAGCGCCGCCTCTGTTTCGCGTGTATTACACGCTTAACATTGAATATGCTGCTCAAACTCGTCCAAAATAACATCAATCTTGGCTCTCATGGCGCGACATGATGGCAGCAACGACGGTGACGTCGGCACCTGCAAGTATGTCGATTGTACGTGAGCGCGCTCGGATGTCTATGTGAGTGTGCATTCCCGCGACAATGTTTATGTGGAAATTATGCTCATCATAATCATTATCGTCATCGTATTTATGCCCACTACTACGACGAGGGCTTATCCCAGCCACTTCAAACTGTTCCTATCCTGCGCGTTACGAATTCATTCTTCGCCAACAAATATGCCAACACTAACTAACCCAAACCAATATAAATCTTACGCCAGCCACCAGAACAGAACGAATAGCGCAGGTTTATATCTAAATGCTGGACCTCTGACATTTTGGTCCTTTGATATTTCTGAGAGCATAAATGGTGGTAATCAGCCTTGCTAGCCCCATACAAGCGCAATCGTAGAAACTTTCTAACCATCATCACAGCAGCGATGCGATTATCCTCATCGGTGGCCGTAATCTCTTCTGAGCAGCTCGAGCTCGAGCTGCTTCGTCTTGTTTTAGTCTCCATCTTTGTAAAGAGAACCATCAACGAATCACCGGGACGTCTCGGCCCTTGGTCTTCCTCTTACTTTATATGGTGCCGAAACCCGGGAGAAGGCCCTGTGCGATCCGGAATCCTCCGAAATTTGGCCTATTATAGAAGGAGGACCCGTCGCTGCCAACAACCCACCGTTGTGATGGACAGAACGACGTGCTACCGAAAGCCTAACGACACGTTGGGATAACAGAGGACGATGCACCCTTACCTCCCACTATTGCCCAATGGGTCCGGGCAGATATTCCATAAAGCGTGCGTGGAATGTCGCAGAGCACCGCGCAACGAAATACGTGCTGCCTTTTCCTCCCGAACAGCGTACCATTCCGTCTATGATGCACCCGCATGAACTGAAGACCAAAAGAGATCAAGAAAGGGTAGTCGCTCAAAGACTGTGCACAGACGCAAGAGCAACATGTCTTGTCCCTGACGAGCAATGATGTTGGCGATGTGTTGGCAACCTTTCTGCACGAGTTAGGAAAAAACTGGTTAGGTTGAGATTGCTCAACGAATAAATCGAACCGTTTAATCGACATTGAACATATAGACCAGGAATGCGCTACCAACATCGAATACGAATACGAAAATATTCACGTTATGTGCCGAATACATTTCTAATCGAAAAGCAGAAAATGTGACGCCCTGAAGCAAAGCCAGATGTTCGAGTCATTAAATTTATCAACAAACTTCGAAGAGTTTTTTTACAATGACAGAATGATTCAATGACCCAGATGATTTGAAGTTAACTCCCAAGAAACCTCTATGACAAAAACTCCGCATGCGTCACAGCTCCTACCGCAAGAAGAGCGTGATAATGCGGCAACTTCGTTGGTGGCACGTGATCTTCACGCAGAAGACGCCTTGCTATCGTGTGCCTTCCAGGAGTCAGCCAACGTAACCATGAGCAAGTCAGACATCTCATCGACTCCCTCGACGTCGGCACAAGCTATGTATCGGGAGTGCTTCCAAACTGAGATCACGGACGTACGGTACCACCTGGAGAACTAAAAGGGCAGAATGAGAGACAAGTGTTGGCAACTAAGAGACAATCGATGGTCGACGCTGAAGAGCAAGGTTACTGACCATCATGAGAGACATCCCAAGAGGATTTTCCTTGCACGCATCCTACAAAACAGCGGAGGAGTGTGTGGCAAGCGCCCTTTTAAGACACCGAATGCATCACACAATGATAGTCCAACCAGGAAAGTGCAAACACCCAGAAAGAAGCATCAAGGAGCTAAGAAGGTGTTTTCAGGCCGAGATGTATATAAATTGGTTGAATACACATCTGAGTGCAGAAGCGTCGACGATCTGCTTCGAATTTCCGCCTGGCTGCGTCGCCTGCACCGACTCTACCGGAATGTGATCCGAAAACGGCCCCTGCCGCAGCTTCGCCTACCGATTGCCTCAGAGTATCCGACAATAGCGAACGAACTTAAGGCACCTACCGCACGTGGACTGACCACGGCTTCTTTGTGGGCGGGGAAAATGTAGAAACTTTCTATTCATCATGGCGGCACCGTCATCATCATTGGTACCCGTAATCTCTCGTGAACAGCTCTCGTTCGAGCTTCTTCATCTTCGTCTAGTCGCCAACTTTGTAAAGTGAACCACCCACGAATCATCGGGACGTCTCGGCCCTTGGTCTTTCCTCTTACTCTATAACAAGTATTCTTCACAGCCTGAAAATTGCGACTAAGACCACGACAATATAATTGGTTATTAAGAGCGCAATCATTATAAAATGTCACTTATTTCAATATACATGTAGCCCTTAACAATTGTGGTCTTAGAAAAAATAAAGGGACGAACGCCTGCCCAAAAACGCAAGCTTCTTTTTATGTACCCTATTTTGCAATCTCCGCGCATAGATCACTTACCAAGGAATATCTGGAACTTGCGTAAAAACCGAAATAACTGCGTGGATAAATACACATGGCTTTAAAAAATTTTCAATCTTGCAATTTTTCTGTATTGCTACGCTTGACGACTTTTTTAAAAACTTTATTTCTGTTGCTAGGGGAAGCCACAAAGCTAAGAGAAAGCAAAAGCCTCTCTGATTGCGTTCGTAGAGTGTATTGATTGGCGACGAGAAGTTCGAAGATGGCGTCGTTGACAGTACCACGCGCACAATTCTTTGCGAAACAACATGTATTCAACGAGCACACATTAAAATGCGAGGAAGAAAAGTTGCAACAAAAACAACGACACCAAAAAAGAGCGAGAGACATTTATAGGATATACGATTGCGCGACCCCTCGCTCGCTGAGCAAGCTCTGAGCGTTTTTTCCGAGAAAAATGCCATTTTTGCTTGCCCATGCGTATTCCACTGACAAAAGCTTGCGAAACCCAGCACAAAAAAGGAAAACCCGTTTCGAATATCCCATTGGAATGATCACGAGCACAGCTTTTGCTTCTTTTTTTTTTTTTTTTCATCTTTTCGCTCTTCCTTCCTCAGTTTTGAAAATGTATGGCTCCCTCGTCACGCTCTTCGCGCTTTTGCTGCAACACCAACCCAAAACGAAGAATAAAAGAAGAGATAGGAGAATAACAAAAATAACGGCCGTGCGGAAACGGCATTATTATTGCTCGCCCACTGCCGTTGCTGCTTACCCCAGAGGGCCCCAATTTACGTCGCCAGCGCTTTGGGTATGGTGTGCTATGCTTCTATTAATTTGTTCTTGTTCTGTTTCTTTTTTTTTTTTTACCTCGAATTTTACCGCTCTTTGTTTAGGAAAAAAACATGTTCGCCGGAGCGGTACAAAAAAAAAAAAATACAGTGCGATGCATGAAAATAGCCCGGTTAATTCTCCTCTCTCTCTGATATTCCTTCCCTTGACCTTTTTCAAGCTCAAGCCGCAAGCTTGGTGAAAAAATTGGCTGTGGCTTAAGTCAGTTATGCCTGGGTGTGCGTAGCGAGACGTACGGTTAATGTTACTGTTTAGCTCGGTTCTTTGTACGGTTACGACGCTTCTCGAGGCGTGCGGCTCGTTCTTCCTCCGTCTCCTCGGCTCGCTGCCACCTCTTGGTTTCGTTCCGACGACGAAGCCTGACGACGAATCCCACCGAGCCGCCCCTTCTATATGTGCTATTTTTTAAGTGCGCACTTTATAAGCGACCCCAAACCATCCACCGCCGGCGTCGGCGGCGGCGTCCGCAGTGCTCCTCTATATTTAAAGAAGAAACAGCATCCGGCGCCAGGTTTCGATCCGAGGACTTTGCGGCCGCAGCGCGACGCTCTACCGACCAAGCCACGGACGCGACGCTGATATCAGTGTTAGTGACGGCCTTATATCTTTAACGCATTCAAACTACGTCGTCAGCGGCGTGCGTTGGCGACTCAGCGGCGTTATAGCGGCTTGATAACTGCGTGGTGTACACGTGATACTACAAACCCGATGGAAGAGATGGAAGAGAAGGCGGCGAGGCGGTGGGCTGCGGGGGCCGAGCGCAAGCGCCGCAAGCGGGCCGACAACCGTGCATTCGCACTTTCACATTCTCCCCCTCGGGGAAATGCGGGGGAATTTTTTTTTCTGTTTTTATTATTTTTATTCTTTTTGTTTTATTTTTCTATTCGTAATTTTGTATTTTTATTTTATTGTTTTTATTATTATTATTATTATTTTTTTTTGGCGCGGCGAACGGCGCTGCAAACTGCGGCGGCTAGGGAATCGCTGGTTCCCTAGCCGCCGCAGGTTCTGTGGGAACCGCTGCCAGCTAGGTAACCGAGGTGCGGGCACCGGTCGCAGCGCAACGGCGAGAACACGGCCATTGTAGCTCTCACTACAGAAACAGCGCCGCGTTCTCCGCTGGAATCCTTCTGCTTTCCTTCTACTTTGCGGGTGTCGACACAGCGACCCTCGCAGTGACTAAAGCACGCCTACTACATGTAAGAGAAAAACAATGCGTTACTGCAAAATCCCAATTAAGAGACAACTGTGCTGACGTCACTGGTTGACTTAAATGGGCCATGAAACATACAACTCTGCTGGGTTTGAAAAGACTAGCCCTTGGTCGCTCGTTTAGCTACTTTCTATAACCACGAAATACGCTTTCTAAGCGAAAACATAAAGAAATGTTGAAACACTTTCAAATTTTGCGCCATAGTGATGTAACATAAGCAGGAGTGACGTAATAAGGACAAACACTAAAACAGTTGTCAGTGTGTTAACTCCACTGCGTGCCATGATGAAGCGGAATTATAGACCGCACTACAATCGCCCAGTAATGTCTCGACGTTGACGGGGGCTTTGGTCGGCGGCAGCCAATCACGCAAACAGGATTCTGTGACGTCATAGAAATCGTCGGAAAGTGGCTGGAGTGCCAACTGCTCCATCTGTTTTCCTCAGTTTGCCATTGCATCGGTACCGTTGTCACCGAGACAAAGCGGCTTCTTTAGTAAACCAAACTTGGATTAACAGGAAAGTGTTTTATTCCGGGATACACCAAGATTTCGCTGATGTCATATCCGTCCCGGAAATACACGCCAGTACAACGAAGCAAGCGGCCTGTAAAGGGTGTACCCCGGCACACAGGGTCTTCTTGCGGGGAAGACACCTTTAGTAATAAAGAGTACGTTATACTTAGGGTTGTTCGTTTTCGGGTTTTGTATTTCAACAGGAAAGTGTTTTATGCCGGGATACACCGAGATTTCAGTGATGTCATATCCATCACGGAAACGACGCCAGTACACCTTTGCCGAAGCCACCCGCCAGCAGGACGTCGCTCGCCAAGCACCCCCCAAGACAGCCGTCGTCCCGCAAATCATTCTCAGCTGCAGATTTCGTTGCACATTTCCCTTTCGTGTTTTACCGATTCCTATGACACAGGAATCAACCACAGTTTTTTTGTCTTCATGATCGGACGTTCGTTCTTGAGACTTTTCGCTCGACCGGCGTTGCTAAAGGCAATTTGGCGCGCTACTGCCGAGACTACGGCTCCTGCGCCACCGCTTGCTGCGGTGCCCGTAGGAGGAGGAGGGAGGGAGGGCAAGGATTCGGTTTCCGTAGAGAGTATCCAGCGGTGCGGCAGAAGCATCTCCGGGCCACCCGCTGCTGCGCACGCAGGCGAACGCGCCCACTCGATGGGCAACGAAAACGTATGCTCGAGCGTGCGGGACGAATATTCGTGCGAAGCGAGACTGGGATTCGAGCCGATGGTATGGCGTTATGATAGATGGCACGGCCGATGGGATGTGCGCTGCCTCTTTCTTTACGGGTTCCGCTACGCGGGAAGCCGGGAAAAAAAAAATGACATGGGAGGAAAGGGTGCGGAAGAAGGGGGAATTGTGCCAGCTGGTGCTGCGCGCATTGTGCAGAAAATGTTTTCACGTCAAAGAGAAAAATGGCGCAGTGGCGTATTCAAGGTCTGCCTCAATAATTCACGTGTCGTACGTGCTTCCCTGAGCTTGCATTTAGGGCGCTGGGATTGTTTTATTTTTCATTCCCTCCCTACTCCCCCTCCCCCTCCCTCTCTCCCTTTCTCCCTCTCTCCCTCCTATTTTCAAAAATATTTTTCTTCGCTCCTTGGTCTGTCAAAATGAAACCGACATGACTGGGTACGCGAGAATTTTTCGGGAAATAAGCTGCTCCGAACTACTCGACGAATTCAATTATTCCGCCGACAGGTCAATTATTTTTGCATTTGGCCAATTACAGATGGCGCTTGTGAAGGCCACGGGGCTAGAACGCCGGAGCGGTGCTTTGAAATTGTTTCGGAGCCGTAGTGACTACAATAAGTAGTTGCTGCAGAAAGTATCACTTGCGGAAAAAAAAAAAAAAACACTATGTGTGGGTAATTGCACAAATCACGCGGAACTTAGCTGACACCTGTTTAATAGAAAATGGCCGGCTTGCTTTCACGTGAACTAGTATCAACGAAAATAAGAAAGAAAATGTTGTATGAGACAATATAAGGTAAGCATGTCGCAAAGTTCCACCTCAAAAAACAAAAAAGGAATGTGGACCTCTCATTTTACACTTCACGACGTCTCCTTACGCGTAATTAATCGCTAATTAAGTCACTGAAACTGTTTAATCAACGTAGCACTTTTTTGCCCGCTTTCGGTAAATGCTCTCCTTGTACTTTTTTCCTTTCGGAGCCACGTGTCACCACTCTAGACTTTTGTAATCCGTAGGGAATATTTATTAGATATTTTAAGTACCCCTTCGCTGTCGCTATTCTGTTTTTCAACTTCTGAAAAGTTAGCGCACTTCTCACTCTATTTATGCAGAATCAAAATTAACGGCCCAGAAAAAAAAAGGCGAAAATTAGTTAGAGGTAGTGGTTCCTTTCTTTTCCTTTTTTTTGATAATGTCCGCGAGCTCATTTTGACGAAGTATTCTAGCGTTCTCATGCCCTTGTTATTCGTTTGTAGTCCTGCATAATTAACGTAGCGATGACTACCAACCTAGAATCGATATGAGTGTGGTAGTTACATTGTGCTTATTGCATTTGCACGCATAATTAATTGATGTGACGATACGGGAACTGACAAATTAGCGGTAAATCCCGAGAACACAGGAGCCGCGATTAGCAAAATCTGTTGTGCTGCTTGCGGAGAACACGTACTTAAGAATAGAGAAAACCATCATGTCCAAGTTTATATGGACCGCTTTCATTTGCTTTATGAAGTATAAAACATTACCTAATACTGAGCTACATTGCAGCTGCATGGGGTGTATTGTAACGTAGTCTTTCCAGTTCGAAAAAAAAAAAAAAGATTTCAGTTCCTCAAATTCCTTCTCAAAATCAGCGACAAAAATGTGAAATTTTAGGTGTTTTCGCGCCGACGCTGAACGTGGGCTATGATGCGTGTTGTCGGGGGGGGCTTCGGATTGATTTTGACCTCCTGGGATATATTTAACGTGCGGCGAAATATCGACACACAGGCGTTTTCACTTTTCACGTCTATCTGAAATGCAGCCACCGCACCAGACATCGAACCCACATCCTTCGGCTCAGCAGCACAACGCCTTAGCCTCTCAGCCGCCGCGGTGGGTCTCAATATCTGCGGAAAAATTGACGATCATCCACAGTAAAGCGACTGCAATAATATCCCGTTTTTCTCTTACTTTCCTACTTTCTTCTCTCCTCCTGTCTTTAAACCTCCTTTTGTATGCCATTGGCAAAAACACCACGCAAAAAAAAAAAAAAACCGCTACCTCGAGCTACCAGCTATTTCACGTTACACTTGGTTCGACTGTGACGCAAGAACTGAACGTACCATTAGGGACGAGGAATCAAAAGATGACGAAAAAATCATTGAATTTAACCCGCTCAAGGGCATTTTAAAGCGAAGCTTGATATGCGTAGGCGAAAAGAAAATCCGGCGGTCCCGTGTACGCAGAAAACTCATCCGGAGCAACCGCATGCGCATGCGCGAAAAAAGCAGGTTGGAGAGGAGTTAGAATTAAAGGTAGAGCGATTGGCTGGGCCCATTTCTCTGTGAGCTCAGCGGGCAGGGGCGGTGGCGGTGGTGCGGGCGGAGCAGCCTCAACGGGGTAATGGCAAACACCCGCCTAGATGTTTCTTATGTAAATGGGTAGGTCATGGATCATCACGCATCATACGCATCATACGCATCATACGGGTCATCACGCATCATACGTAAAACAACAGCCGTAATTTACAGCTTCTATGGTTAACCAACTGTGTGGAGTGCATGACCGCATCTTTTCTAGCAGCTAGTTCAAGTACCACCCGGTATCCCGGTCAATCCACCTCCTAAGGTCATCCGTGCATGCAATTATTTCGACGGTAATAAAAGATTGTCTCTGTTATTTTCTTTATCCCACCTCACAAGTACTGTATTTTTGTAGCTCGCCAAGAGCGGGTAGCTGCGTCAATATACTTGTAGTCGCGTTTCTCTCGGACATCGATGCCATCGGGGAGGCATACAGGGCTTCGCTTTTAAATGTCCGGGCACTTACGCAGCTCGTGAGGTGAAACACAGCGACAGCTGAGATGTGACGTCATGTCGAGCGTAATTTCGAAGTACATGGATTGAATGAACGGTACAGGCGCGAGTGCGTACAATGGAGCAAGCATGTGCGCTTCTTATTTCACCCAGTGACACACCGGGCGAAAAGTCGACAACGTTTCGGGTCCAATGAGGGTGTACTGTATATACAGAAGAGTTCATGAACCTCTTAAGTTTTTGCACGTCGAAACAGAGACCCAGAATTAGCAAGTGCCCTCTCTAATAAATGTTTATGGTACACACACTATTAATACGACCTTTATGTCACTCGCCGCTGTGGCTCACTGACTAAGGCGTAGTGATGCTGAGCCCGAGGACGAGGGTTCGATACTCGGCCGCGGCGGCCACTTTTCTGATATAGGCGAAACGGGCAAACTCCCGTGTGTTGGAGATTTCGGCGCACGTTAAGGATCCCCAAATGGTAAGAACTTATCCGGAGCCCTCCACTGCGGTGCGCCTCATCACCCGTGTATAGCGTCGGCGCGTTAAACCTCATAATCAATCAACGACCTTTCTGTCTGTCATAGAATGCATCGTAAAATTGGAAGACAGTTTTGTCTGCCTACCTCAGGAGAATTGTGGTCAATATGGTAATCCTGTGTCACATGTGTACCTATGCCACTGGTCTGCAAGACTGCCCGGAAGGAACTCTTGTACTTACTGACCGTGCACGTTCCCTTGCTCCATCATTCGTGCATCTTCCCGTCTGCACCAGAAGTGCATTTCAGGGAGTTATTGACGAACACCACTTGCGTTAGTCGCATAATTCACGCGCAGTTTAACCTCGTTATAACACAGCAGTATCGGCACAGTAATTTAGTTCGTTATATCTTATATTCGTTGTAACAGCAGAGCTAAAAATCGGTTCAAATCCATCGGTAATCTGGTTTCCGCAAAAATCCTTGGTGCAAAATGCATTATTCCAATCTTCGAGCCTACTACATACAAGATAACCCTTATCTTCCTCCTTGTGGTATTTCAAGCTCAATGAACCAGATCATGAAGCGGGAAATTACAACAGAACAAAGTTTTTCATTCGACAAAACAGGCCTGCGTTCCTACCTTCTCGAGGAAGTATGTGATATTTGTCTGGTGGCTATTGATAGCACTGAGCAGGATGAAGCTTCCCACAGTGTCCGCGAACAAAGGGACTTTTTCTGTGTCTGCAGTTTCGGAGGCCGGGAGTTTTTCCAGGTGGCTTCTCAGCCTACTGGTCAAATATTTGATCGTTATATCCGATAGCGCGCGCGGCTCTCAGTTTCACTTCCGTTATAAAAGAATGTGTCATTTAAATGAAGTGTGGCCAACCAAACTTCGTATTCAGTTCGCTATAGCCGATAATTCGCTTTATCAATGTTAGTTATAACAAGGTTCAACTGTACTGCTTAAAAGGAGTTCTGTTTTTCCCTTAGCATGCCTTGGAATGTTTTGGCAAATGGCCGAAAATGGCTCGCGTCGATATCAAGCACGATCTACGGCGAGCAACTGCGACGTGCCCCGCTAACTCTTGTCGCAGACCAAAAAAAAAAAAAAGTTCGTCTTTTTTTTCCCGCCCCGCCAGGGTGAGCCTTGGGAAGATGTTTCAGGAAAAAAAGCTGCGTGTCGGACGGACTAGAGAAAGACGGATGGAAGTATACCGCTTGAGGGTAACCACAATTTAGCGATTATGGCGCGAGCCGTCTAAGTGTCCATAGTTTCTTGCCCTGCTGGTTATAAAACCACTCCTTCAAGCTGCAGGCTTTTATTTTGCTCGCTTTGCGATCGATCTGTTCGTCGGCATCCGAGCGGGATCTATAGCGTGGTCTCATGGTGGGAGCTTTATGGCGGACCCTCATCGCGCAGGATAATCGCATTAGTGGTTGCTTCGTCAAAGGCAAAATCAAGGCATAAATAACTAAAAAGCATCAAAAATTTTTTTTTCTGTGCATCCGTTCTTGATGGGAAGAGCCGGCTACAAATATAAAACTGCGTACCGGTTAATTGCTGTTAAGTGGTGTCGATTCAATGGAACGTGGATCCTGTAGTTCATTCTTACTGTATGCCGACGTACAGCCCCCTAAGTGATGCAGGAAATAACTGATTTAAACTGCCCAAAAGAGCAGAAAAAGACAGGAAAGCGTTCTTCCGCACCTGTTGTTCGGAGCGTTATTCTGTTAATTAGAGTGTTTATCTTTTTTTTATATATAAATTGATCTGCACTTGTAATTATAGCCATTCACTAACTTTTTTTGCCAAATTTACTAGTGCACGTACGCGTTTCTTTTATATGGCAGCTAAGCTGAGGTCATTATAGTTGTCAGTGAGGCTGAAGCAAACAAAAAGAGAAATGGGCAAACGAGAGAAGGAGGCGATAACAAATATTTCATGCCATTTTATAATTAACCTCAGCCGGAACAAACAGCTGTACAAATAAAAGCCTTTGCCGGATACGTACATCTCAACAGCCATGCTGCGCACGTGTCACACATCCGGACGCAGGAAGCCAGTGAGTAGCTACACACCGACTTGCTGTCGGGAACGCAAAACTGCTAAAACGTGGCCTATGTTACCATGGCAAATTCAGCAAGAAGGGGCAAAAAATCGGAGTAATAAAAAAAGACACAATTAGTTTGCCCGCTATAGCTTCCCATTCTCATGTTTAATTCCTGCTCATTTGGAGGGTTCCCTTTCGTATTGCGTCCACTTGCTGATCGTTCCCAAAAAAGGAGGTCAAATGGTATTGTTTAATAAGTAATAGGCTGCTATTTTGCGTTGTCTTTACTCAGCCACCGCCATTAAGAGTTACGTATATATTAAGATGTATTCGAATTTACTTATGTGCTGTTCCTTTCTCCCGTCGCAGCAGCTCATTGCTGTGAGATGCATATATTTTATTTGTAAAAATTGGTATCATGAAAGTTTGGCGAATATACCACTCCCCACAACGTTTTTTTTTTTTTGTTTCTCTAGAATCAAAGAGAATATATGTTGGGGCTGTCGGAGAACACCACCACTGTTGAAGTCATGAGAAGGATTACATTTAGCGGGCTCAACGGGTCGTTTACATCCGTGCAATCGCTTCGGGTAGTGGGGGTTGTATACAGCTAATGGCCAGATTAAGTAAAGCATTGAGTTGGGATAGAGAGGGGGTGCCTGGCCATTAAATGAGCGAAAGTTGATGCTTTAAAGGCCCGCTGCATTGCATTAGGCACTTTCTCTTGATGGCTCGTGCAAGCAAGATACGTTGTCGCCGAGAGTAGGGTGGCATGCTACAGACCTAAGTGCAGAGCCCTTGAAAGTGCAAACAATTCAATTATCTTAATGGCGTATCTGTCGGGGGAAGTGCCCAGTTAAAAAAAAAAGAGATGATAGGGCGGGCAAGTGCTGTGACTGCGTGAAACGCTGAATACCTAAATGAGTGAACGAGTAAAAGGTGCAATGGAAACCTGCGGTGAGGGGGAAATGGAAAGGAGCTGAAGTGCATCTAGGAGCTGTTCTTGTTTATCACTAGTCGTGTGCCCTGCACGTATTCCCACATTAACTTAATTGCTTGCAAAGAACCTAAAGGGAATCCCGTCGCAGGTTCTATGCCCCATTTGAAAAGGCAAGCATTTTGCACAGCAACATTTGATGGATACGCTGAAGTCACCGTTTAATCCTCCTGAAAGATTTGCACAACATCGCAGTGCTAGAAATACGTTAACATCAAAATATTCAACCACCCGTTATGTTTGTTGGCCCTCAAAACTGCATATGAAGGTTATTACGAGTAAATATCCAGTACACAAGGGCGTTTTCGCATTTCGCCTCCATCCAAGATGCTGCCTCCTCCGCTGGGGCCCTCCACCACCCCCCTACCCTCAACCCAATTTTAAATAAAGTGGCAGTACTATTCTTACCCCCGGGACAGCATCTATGTCTGGGGAGCGACCTGTGCCTGCGGTTCGAAACCTGTCTCAACTCGGCAGCGACTGTGTCGTGGCGAGTCCCCCCTAAACCCAAATCAGGCTGCTCTAGGTTGAACCTTCAGGGCATCATGAGTTGCGATGACATATGAAAGACGATAGTCTTTTTTAAGCTACTTGAATGCAGAAATTTTGGTCTGTCTGTCTGTCTGTCTGTCTGTCTGTCTGTCTGTCTGTCTGTCTGTCTGTCTGTCTGTCTGTCTGTCTGTCTGCCTGTCTGTCTGTCTGTCTGTCTGTCTGTCTGTCTGTCTGTCTGTCTGTCCCTCGATTTAGCCACCTCGCCAAAGTGAAACTGAAGCTGCACAATAGGTTTATATACCCACAGCCACATCTTAACGTCTACGTCCGGTGTCAGTGTTCATACTTGTCAACATTGGTGAACAAAACAGGACATTACGCAAAGATGAGGCAGAAAATCAATACATAAGAAATATTTGAACTTAAAAAATCATGCGTGCTTGATTTTGCGATAGAAAATGAAATACTACATCCACTGCATAAAAAAATAATTCTCTCCGTCGCCTGTTGTCGCCTCTGGCGGCATCTCGTCCGTAGCCTGTCCATCAAGTCGCTGACGGAAGAGCGTGTCGGAACACGTCCCAGAGCGCGCGAGGAATACATGACGACGACGGTTATCCCACACATTCGCGGCGTCTCGCATAAACTGAAAATGATTGTGAAACGTTCAGGGGTGCGTGTTGTGTTTTCTGCTCTTAGGAAGTTGGGCAGCTTTTGCAAGGTGGTGAACTCGGAGGAACCAAGGCGCAACGTTTGCCACACGGGACACACAAGGCGTTTCATGGAGTGCACGCCCAGAGCAGTGTACGAGGTCCCCCTGCGCTGTGGTGGCTCATATATAGGACAAACGGGACGATTGGCGAATGATCGGCTTCGCGAGCGTTACAATGTCATCAAATCCGCTACTGGTAGCAACCTTGCCACACATGCTGCGTCATGCGTGAATGAGCCCTCGTGCGAGCCCTCGTTTGAGCAGACTCATGTACTCAAGCGCTATAATGACCACAGAACACGCGAGATCTATGAACCTTTTCGATGCACGAGCGAGCGGGCGCACGCGTCCGCAAGCCGTTAGTCGACTTGTTTCTCAAGGAGACAGTATATCTACAATCATAACGTTTTTTTAAAGACGATAGTCTTTCTTGGGCTACTTAAACCCAGAAATTTTGGTCTGTCTGTATGTCTGTGTGTCTGTATGTCTGTCCGTCTGTCTGTCTGTGACTCGAATCAGCCACCCGGCCAAAGCAAAACAATGCCTGCGCAATAGTCTTATATAGTCACAGCTAAATCTACCCGCCTTGGTCCGGTGTAATGTTCGTACTTGTCAACATTGTTGAAGAAGAACAAGACATTACGCAAATATGAGACAACAAATCAATACAGAAGTGATATTTGCAGTGTTCCTTTATAAAAATTCAAACATGCTTGACTTTTGCGAAATTAAATACTTCATCAACCGCACAAAAAGAATTCACTCCGCCGTCGCCTGCTGTCGCCAGCGCCACTATAGCTTCTGGCGCCATTTTAAGAAATCAACCGGCAACAGTTACGCAAGGTTCCACTAGATAGTTTCCACGTTCTGCTTGCAACGCACGTGGAGTAGGGAAACGCGGTTCTATAAACGTTGAAGTAGGGTGCCTCGATTAACGCGCGTCTTCGCCGTACGGCAGCGTTCGCATCGAGACACCTGGTTTGGAGCAGTGGAACGCGGGAAATTTAAAATGATTTAAGCAAACCTTTGCTGTCTTTACCTTGGGAGGAGCGCGACGCAAGAGGAACAACATGAGAGGTGAGCGGTAAAGCGAAGGGAGGCATTTACTTGGCAAAAGTCGATAAAGACTATCGTCTTTTGACGACATTTGCAATGAAAGGAGCAGATACGCGGCCAGTTTTTTTATTTTGTGTTCTTTCTGCATTTTCTTATATTGCCTGAGCGCAATAAAATTTATTCAGTTGTTAGGCAGCGCCCGTGTTTCTCTTTTTTGTCTTCCGTTCCGTTTCTCTGTGCTGTTTTTTGCCATGATTATTACTTACTGTTTCTGGTTTCTGGCAAAATTATTTTGTTCAGTTAATAAGTATAAGGTAGGGACACCAGTCCGTGCCAAAATAAGTTAAAGCAACGTATTCAGCACCTTGAAACAATTTTCGTTACGGTAATTAAAAAAATGTATTTTATGTTACTTCTTCACATCTCGGAAGTACTGCAGCTGACTTTGAGGCTTCAAATTTTATGCGTGCGAATAATCTTAGCTTTAAGAAAATATCGCCCTGTACGTCTGATATTGTTTGAAACTGCCAACACAACTACTGGTGTGCAGTACATTGGGCATAAAGTGACCACTCAGGCCCACCATAGGGCAGGGGGAATGTATCAAGATTATCTATTTCGCTGCCAAACTTCAGGCTATTGCTACCACGAACGATTTAAACAAGGTATCAACATCATCAAATATGAGGATCTACGGGCATGAAAACAAAATCACATTTCACAATATTGTGGCACAGTGATCAAAAGGAGACTTTCAGTGACAAAAGCGCTGGTAGACTAGGAATATCACATTTCTCTTACTTTCAGAAATACACAAAAACACGCCACTGAAGTAACACATACTATTCACAAAACGTAATCTTGTAGCAAGTACAGTGATGAAGGATTAGGTTTCTGGCGAACATAAGTGACGTTAAATTAAGGACATTTTTCCCACCATGACGAAATGTACATACTTTGTACTACTACAGTACAGTGACTAAGGACGTGTCACAATCAGTGAGGACTCCGATAGGACTAGAAACACATTTTTTTTTTACTTCCACAAGAAAGGAACATAAATTACACTAGAACCATACATTTCCCCTGTTTTCTGGATGCCAGAAGAAGCAACATTACGCAAGTAACATAGTAGTAAAGAAGGAGAGAGGAAGTGTTACGAGACTAGGAACATATGTTTTCCTCCTTACTGGAATCACAAGAAAAGCAGAAAACATTTAAATCTCGATGTATATAATAGCAGAGTAGCCAGGGATACGACACGTTAGAGACATCTTCATTGCTTCTCAGGCGTAGGGGGGGGGGGGGGGGGGAGAGAGGGTACAGAAGTGACAGCCTATTTAGAGTTCGTAGTCTTTCCATACAGCGATCAGAGATGCAACCTTTTTTGAGAGAAAATGCTGCTTTCGCTTCGACTTCTCCACATCTGTGCCCCTGTCCGAGTTGATGGTTGCAGGGTCCCTGCAACCAGAAGAGCAAACGCTCCGCATATAAAAATTCATGTGCATCAACGAAACAAAATCTTTTGCAAGGTTCTAGGTATTGCTGTAACCACTATGCATGCTGTAATTACCAACAGCTGCCACTTGTTTGAATTCAAGTCTTAAGGTAGATTAAGGTACTTGATAACTGCATTCGGTTTTCTCGGGCTACTGAGGCGCCCACCTGAACACATGCAAGAAATATATATAGCAGAATATCAAGATTGCAAGGTGGCGAATAAATACAGCTCACTCAAACAAACAAAAAAGAAATATTTGGGTTCCACTGGCAAATCTTTAAGAATGCGTGAATCTCTCTTTCCCCTCAGTGGCTAAGGCGTTGTGCTGCTGAACCCAAGACACCGGTTTGATTCCCGGAGCGAAAACACGTGTGTGTTCGAGGTTTCGGCCAACGTTGAAGATCCCCAGGTGGTCAAAATTAATCCGGAGCCCCCAACTACGGTACGCCTCATCGCCTGTGTAGCGTCGCGCGTTAAACCACATAATCAAGCAAGCCCCCCTTCCCTTTCCGTCGCGGGCTTAAGACTAGTTGTTATCGGTTGTTGCTTTCGCAAAGAGGTTACGTATTGACAAAACCGGCTTTACCTTGCGGCCCAACAAACTATTTCTTCACTAATGCAAAGAACATACCCCTTATCTGCTTCCGATATAAACGCGAGGCGACATATAGTTGCGCTACAGGACGAGCGCTTTCTAATCTATTTCCAACTCAACTAGCGAACAAACACCAGGCCAGGCAAGAATTAGAGAAGAATAAATAAGAGCAAGGCGCATCCTCTGCATTGCTACTGACCGATTGAAGAGAAAAACCGTACGCTGTAGCGCTGGACTTGTGCCTCCAAGGAGGCCATTTGCAAAGACCGCAACAAAACTACATCGGCCGGGCGCTGTTTTGACGGTTCTGTAAATGCCCGTAGAACTTCTAAAAAAAACATATTTTATTGTACTTCATCCGCATGAACAATCCAGAATTTTTCACAATATTACGTCTGTTGTTGTTCGAGGCGAGAAAATAAAAAAACAGCAAATTTTTGTTTTTTTTTTGTTAACAGATTTCTGTTCACTATTCATTACAAAAAGTTTCTGTACGGCAACAGACTTTGTATGCAGAGACTGTAAATTTACACAATTTTTTTAGAGTGTTGATTTTTACTGTGCCACTAAAGTGCCACAGGTCTGCTCAATTATGCGTTTGGATATCTGAGCTCGACTCGGGCTAAAGCTTCTCTTCGACGTAGGTGGCGTGCTTCCAGTTCAAAATGCATCTGCCTGCGAGCTTTGAGTGCGGCAGGTTTTCCACCCCATTTCTAATTGCACCCCAGCATCACACAGCTCCCCCACCTCCCCCGTGCATTCATATACGGGTGTATTCATAATGAGCACACTACTTGCGGGATGTAATTTGATGTTCCCAAAATTTTCAATCACAAAACTCTGTCCAGTTCTGTGCTCCGAAGAAATTCCTAGCTGAGCTTTGATTGCACGCGCGGGATTCCTGTCGCAGGACACTAGCTTTAAGAGGGATTGACCTTAATTCCTGGGCAAAGACTGAGGTTCACAAAAACTCCAAGCTCCTCTGCTCCACAGTACTTTTGGTGACGTGATGGTTTTCCAAGAAAAAAAAAACGCAGCTAAGACCGGAGATGACACGGGAAGTCGGTCGTCGCGCTAAGAGTGGTTCCAGATGGACTGTGTTACTCACGCTCTTTTTGTTTATGTGTGCGTGTTGTTTCTTTCGCACTGACGAGACGAAGAGAGAGGGCGGTGTTGTCGTGTGTCACCATAAAGAAATAAGAATATAAACACAAATACGCCCGCGAAGCGAGCTCCTAGAACGTGAGAAACGTCGGTAACGCTATCCTCCCGTTCACACCATGTTTCCGCCGTGTTTGCGATTCGCGTGACACGAACTGGAGACATGAATTCGCATCACATGCGTCAGGCTGCCGACTCCGCCGTCAGAGGAATGCAGCAGGATTCGTAGAACGAAAAACAAAAAGGAAATAATTTCGAGACAGGCGTTCGTTTCTTCCGCTCCACTTTTTGTTTAAAAGATTGCTTTTGAAGTTTGCTTTGTTTAGAAGTTTGCGTTTCGCCTTTTGTTTGAAAACGATTTTGTCGCTTTCCGCGGGAATGCCTTGGTAGCATTGTCTTGTGCGTTTTTATTTCCACCGGCCTTGTCGTGTGTGCCTCTGGTGAGGCGTTTGGTGAAAGATGGAAGCGCAATCGCCAACAGCGCGTTGGAGTGTAAAGTAGCTCTTGATAGACGAAGTTCAGGCTATTTATCCACTTGTAAGGCGAGAAGAGACGAGAAAGCTGCGTACCATGCATAAAGGCCTTCATATCGCGCTATGAAATGAAAAGGGAAAAACGACCAATGGGGCCAACATATTTACATACGGCATGCATGGCATGCCCTGTGAGAAAGTTCCTCTGCGAATGCGGACACACAAAGTTGTGGCTGTCTGAAGCTGTCTGAACCCGAATTCGATTAATATTTGTTTTACAGCCCATCTGTATACCTTAACCCCCCAACGGTTTCATCGCCGCCGGCAGAGCCAATCTCCATGGGCGAAAACATTATGGCGCCAAGGCCTAAGACGCCGAACGCATGCGTCAGGTTAACCAGGCATACAGCGTGCATAAAGCTCAGAATTCGTTTAAGGAAAGCAGAAAAACAAGAATCTAACTGCATATGGATGATAAGGTGCCTGTGAACAGTGTGATTCCCTCCCAGCATGTGATCCTGGTAAAGATTACGCTCAGTGTGCTGATAACCTTTGAAAGTTGGGCAAGACTAGTGTCACTAAATAGCGCAGTTCTTGCCCAAAACGCTCAGCGCACGCGTCAGGTTAGGCAGGACCCAGAATTTGCCGCCAGAGAAGGCGACCGTCGTGTCAGTACATAAGGTAGTAGAATACCGCCACTGAGCCACGCAAGTAAGTAACGGCGGATATTTTATCGTTCATCAGTGTTGCGGGATTGCCGCATCTACGGCCTCGCCGTTAACTTCGACCGGGTCGTTTGTTAACAACAGTACCGAAGATGCAGCAAAACGGCTTGAACACACTTCTGCTGCAGAAATGCGGTTCCGCGCCTTATCTTTGATTCGCATTCGGAACGATGTCAGTCGCGCGCAGCCGCCGAGCAGGGATGAAAAGCTAAGCCTACCAGAGTTGACAGACTAAAACGCATAAAGTACAAAATGGCGGCGCCCATGAACCGCCGCAATTTAAACAAATGTCACTTAATGCTAACTGACCAATGAATCATGGCGGCGGCACGGAACAATAGGAGAAAAAAGTACCAATACTCGTTACCCTTATCTACTGACACTAGCCGAGCGCAATTGTCAAGCCTGCCGAGACGAGAAACATTCCATACTCACCTTTATCACCATTTGCAGGGGTTTACAACAGCTGTTCTGGACATCCACTATCGCAGAGCGGGATGGCGACCACTATTTTCAGAACAGAAGAAGGCAGGCGTAAAGTAAATATTTTTTTTTCTCATAAAAGCAACACGGAATTTACATATAAATTGCCGGCCCTGTGATGCTGCCTTGACCCAAAAAAGTAACTGCTTATATCTCTCCCCAATAATAACTCATGACTACTTCTTTACCGCTCCAAATGGGTCCTGCTCGCAAATGGATCGTAAAGCTATGCGTACCAACATAACAGAAGAAAGGCGCCTGCCAAGCCTTTTATTTTCGCTTCAATCTTATCCAGTGCTCCAGCTTTGCATTCACACATCCATGTACCTCCTGCGTACAAAAAATCAAAGCCTTAGGCGACAACCATGTAAGCATTCAACTCGTGACCACCGCTACGTCGCGTTGACATTGCAGCCATGCTGATGTCAGCTGTACTGCGGCGTCTGTGTGCAGTTTGCGCTAAATACGGCGACAGCCCTTTTGGGCGGCCGCAACCACGCCTGCTACGGCTTCTCACCGACCCACGGCCGTCCTTTAAAAGCGCATCATGCAGCTGTCAGTGTGGCCTGAAAGAACAACAGTCGCCTAAGGCGTGTACCATATGCCGTTGTCCCCGCGAGGGACTGTGGTGTGCAGGGCCGTCTCTGCCCAAGGCTCGCCGTTCGGGAGGTGCCGAGGCGTCAGAGTGACACTGAAAATAGGTCCGGCATGCGATGCGCACTCCGGGGTTTGTCTCCGCGCGGGCCGCCACCACGCTGCGTACGCCCTGTGAAGCGTGACGGAAGCGCGTACTGTCTGCCAGCGCCCGTGACACGTTTCTGCGGTCGGAGTTTCACGCCTGTCTGTTCTGCACGCGCGAGCTTTGGCTGACACCGCTGTGCTCGCTCTGCCATGCTTCTGACCTTGGGTTTTTTTACTTTTTTCTATCCACAGCTCAATGTCACAGGACAGACGTTTTTCTTTCTTTCTTTCTTTTTTTTAACGCGGAAGCCTTAAGTGTCCCATTCCGTGACAAACTTTGTTTTCCGCCACGAAAATAACCGCCGCTGTGAGGCGTAAATAAATAATCATAATAAAAAAAACTGTGGTCGATTCCTTTGTAACAGGAATCGGCAAAACAAGAAAGTGAAATGTGCAGCGAAATCTGCAGCTAGGCCTACATTTCGGGTCGGCGTCCTGCTGGCGGGTTGCTTTTGCAAGGGTGTACTGGCGTCATTTCCGTGACCAATATGACGTCAGTGAAACCTTGGCGTATCCCGGTATAAAACACTTTCGAGATAAAATATAAAACCCGAAAACGAACAACCCTAAGTATAACGTAGTATTTAGTACTAAAGGTTGCTTCCCCGCAAGAAGACGCTGTGTGCAGGGGTGCACCCTTTTTAGGCTGCTTGCTTCGTTCTACTGGCGTCATTTCCGTGATGGATATGATGTCAGCCAAATCGTGGTGTATCCAGGAGTAGAGCCGTCTTTTTAAAACCGGATGTGATCCATGGGGGTTTTGAAACGGGGTCTCCACATAGGCACCAGGATGCGCCACCACTTTGATATCTATTCACGTTGCGAGGGATGACGCGTGACAAGTGAATATGCCGGCACGTGAGCAGAACAGTACATATCAATCACACAGAACTCTGATTTTAGCGAAGCGGTGGTGCATGTCACAAGTTTACTTCTTGAAGTATTTTGCGCCAAAAGACGATAAAGCGAAAACAAAGAAAGAGACGCAACTACGATGTACTAATAAAGAAGTCGTTGATAAGTATCACCAAGGCTTTCACCTTCACAGCACGGAAGCATATTTAGGTGCCCCGAGAAAAAAAACTTTTTGCCGTGATTATGAAGCAGTGCCAAGGTTGGCGCTAGCGAGGAATTCATCGGCCAAATGGGGCCTTATGTGTCTTTTATTTGCACATATATTGTATCCATTCATTGCGCGTGCAAGTGCACATTCAATGAACTACAGGGTCGACGCTTGCTCGGGGCCTTGACAAAAAGAACAGCCGAATTCGTTATCTCACTTTGCCTACGCCGTTTTTTCTAAAACGGTGTGTCGCCGCATGTTACATTTTAAGGCCAATCTGGGGCACCCCAACCGGCCGTCAGTTAACAGCACAGCAGTAACGAGGATTGGAAGTGCAAGTGCTGTAGCATCGCTACAAGATGTTGCGCTGCAGCCTTTGTCCCAAATTGGCGAACTGATTGATTCTCGGGTTTAACGTACCGACGCAACGCAGGCGATGAGGCGCGCCGTAGTGGAGGGCTCCGGATTAATTTTGACCACCTGTGGATCTTTAACGTGCACCTAAATCTCGTACACACAGGCGTTTTTGCTTTTCGCCTCCATCAGAAAAGTGGCCGCCGCGCCCGGGAATCGAACCCTCGACCTCGTGCATGCACGCACATGGGCCGTTCCTCGCATTATTAAGGCGAAAGCTTTATTAGTGGGACCTGTCAAAACGCTCTGTCAAAAACTAAAGCATTTTTCCATAGACCGGCTGGTCGACTGAAATGCTCTGATTAGATCTCCGGACACACGGCGCGTGTGTGAAGCCGGGCTTGTATTGTGTAAAAACGATTACTTGAAAATCGAGGGAAAGAAACGTTTCTAGATATGACAATACACGCATCGATCATGAAGAATGAGAGAGAGAGAGAGAGAGAGAGAGAGAGAGAGAGAGAGAGAGAGAGAGAGAGAGAGAGAGAGAGAGAGAGAGAGAGAGAGAGAGGAGAGAGAGAGAGAGAGAGAGAGAGAGAGAGAGAGAGAGAGAGAGAGAGAGAGAGAACCTTTGACGAGTACAATAGTATACTTTTATCTTATAAACAGCGTATCGGTATACATTTAGATCGTTGGTAGATGCGGTTACTTAGTGCGCGAAAAATCGTCGCACGGGTTCTCCTTCGTTTGCGAATTGGGCCTTTGGAGGTTTCACCATCCACTGGACACCCTTTCAGCGACGGTTGGACGCTGATTTATCGTAGGGTTTAACGCGCCGGCGTAACGCAGGCGATGAGGCACGCTAGTGGAGGGTTCCGGATTAATTTTGACCGCCTTGGGACCTTTAACGCAGTGGCGGTCAAAAGGGGGGGGGGGGCGGCGAAGAGGGTGATCGTCCCCCCTCCCCCCCTTCCCCAAAAGATGTCCTCAGCTTTTTACTTTTTTGTTTTTTTCTAAGCATTACACTTGCGCGAGGTAAAATCCCACTTACGTAAGGTCGCAAACGTGTTGCGACCGTCAGAAATGAGGACTCGAGCCAGCTGTTACACCGCCCAAGGGGCGCCAAAAACCACTCTGTCGCTAAGTGATTTGTGCACAAGCGGGTTACACCGCATACGCGCACACTCCTGCATGGTTATCACCTCCTCCGCAGAACTGGCGCAAGGAGGGGAGCGGTCCTTTATCGCCCCCCCCCCCTTCTCCCCCCAAGAAAAAAAAAATTCGCCCCCCCCCCCCCGAAACCCAATCTTTGGGACCGCTACTGCTTTAACATGCGCCGAAATCTCGTTTGCAGGGGCGTTTTTTGCTTTTCACCTCTATCAAAAAAGCAGCCGCCGCGGCCGGGAATCGTACCAGCGTCCTCGTGCTCAGCAGCAGAACGCCTTAGCCACTCAGCCACCGTGGCGGGTGGTTGGATGCACTTTTAGCTTTCGCGCTGCTCTCACATTTCTTTAGGAAGAGATGGTAATTTTTTGGTCGCTTCACGAAACGTGTGAAAGACCACCATAGAAATCATAGACTGCTCACCTGTGCGACCTGGGATGCGGTTTCAGTGCGGCTGCCGTTATAAGCGGTGTTATGATTCGCTTAGAGTTTGCGCGGGAACAGGACAAAATAAAGCACCACATGTCGATACCATTCTTTTTCAGCTCCCGTAGTCTGCTTTCAGTTATAGAGCAATGATATCATGTGCGGTTACATTACTGTAAGAGGGGAATATATGTGCGAAGATAGTTTACAGTGTTGTTGCGCAAAGTGTTCCAGATTATAGTTTTGCGTTAGTAGTCTCTATCCGGACATTTCAGTTCATCCACTCACTGTAAAGCGCTTGTACCAGCAAAATAACATTCATTTCATACCAGCCATGTTGTTCCTAATGAAACTGTAGAGTGACGCGTGCTAATGGCAAACTGCGCATGCTTACGCTAATATTTTTTTATTATATAAAGTTGACATGTCTGTGTGACATTTGATGCTCTATTTTTTTTTTCTGGAACGGTATGATATTTCAGGACTGCGACAGTGACCTTCACAAGGTGTTTGCATAGTTTCGCTCTCACCGCCGACATTGTTTCGTTTCTCGGCAAGATGGTAATGGCGACGACGGCGATGATGCTGATGATGATACGACGCCCTCAATAATTTTGGCACTGGCTAGTGACTGGCACGTCTTATTCGCTCTCTAACGACTTTGCTAATATCCCTACGGTGCCCCTTACCACAGAAATATGGTTGGCTCGAGTGAAAATCTATGTACACTCTTAGGCAAAAAGGACTAAAATAGGGACTAAAATACAGCCGTTAGTCCTCGCGGGCGACCGTTCATCTTCAAGGGGAGTATCTGCGGCAGAGTACGTGCTGTGTGCATAAATACGGACTAACTGTTCGTCCCCGCCGATCTATAAGGAGTAACGGGAAGACGAAACGCGCAGTTAGTCTCTTTGCTTTGTCGTTAATCCCCTAATGGCGTCGTCGTTGGCCTTTCGCGCATATGTCTGCGAACAGTTTTATATTTCCAAAACACAAGCCATTGCAGTCACGGGGTGCTTTAGATGCATGGTGCCACCGGAGAAAATACTAATGTTAGTTATAAGAAAATCGCCTAGGGTTAGTAGAGCGGCGGGTAATGGCAAGGAGCGGCGAAGCGCGATTGCCGTACACTTCTCAGCGAGGTTTTGTTGATACGCTGTGTTGCGTACGATTCGTGCGAGGTAAAAACGGCCAATGAAAGCTTTCAAGCGCCTTAACAGTACCGCAAAAATTAGTGACAATAGCAAAAGTGGATTCCTGAGCCTAATGAATATGTATATGTTTAACAGACGAGAAAAAACGCATGTTGCTGATGACAACTGCAAAACAAAAATGCTCGCTACAGGTAAGCGTCTCGAAGTTATCTTTTACACTCGGTACATAATTGCCTTGGGCACCAAAGCTATGACAATGCTGCAACTGCTGTAAAACCCGCTTGCATTTCCCAGTCGCAATCGTCTAGCGACGCAAATTTGAAGAATTCAGGCAAGCAACACCGAATTCGCTTTCGCCGATGCAGGAAAATATGGCATGTTTCCTTATTCTGACACTCACACCGACGACACCTTTCACATACGTTACATAGAGCACTTAACATATGTATCGAACACTAAGAAAGCACTTAGCTTGCGCTAATTTGTGCGGAAACAAATTAGTCGTCCGATCGCCCAGCTACCTATCCCAACTAGGCGACGACGAGTTGATTGTTATTTACGAAAAAAACTATGGTTGTGAGGCTCTACTTCAAATCGAACTGAGCAATAGTCCCTAAACCTAGAAAAGCGCTAAGCGCAAGGCGCAAAACGCGGTCACGTTCGCTTGCGCAGATAGAAATTCGGGCACCAGTTGCAATGGATCTGTTGCGTTATGCACAGAACTACACGCTACACACTGGAGTATTATCATCCGCTGTACCACCCGGCGGCGTGGTCTACTCTGCTGGCTGCTGTATATGTATTAGGAATTCAGTCGGTATTGTTGTGGAAAGTGTTGTTGTGTGTCAAAAAGGGAGATATGTTGTGTGTGACTTTTCGAGAGGCGCATGTAGCTTTCGTGTTCTCTGCGTATATGCCCCTACGAAGGTCCAAGAGAGGTTGCAGTTTTTTCGGGACATTGAGCCCTTTATAGCGTGCGATAGACAAGTTATTCTGTTGGGGGATTTTAATTGTGTGTTGCAAACCGAAGACCGTCTAGGGGGGGGTGAAGTGTAGGGATGCGAGCGCTGACTTCCTTACAGGAATAGTGGCGCGTTTTGATTTGGTCGACGCTGCACACCTAGCCAGCGGAGGAAAATGTAATCATTTTACCCATCATCAGGGGGCTAGTCGAGCGCGGCTGGACAGGATTTATGTGTCGGCTGAGCTAGCAGTGCTGTGTGAAAATTATTATGTAGAGCCAGTGTCCTTCAGCGACCACAGTTTAGTTATGGTTACATTAGGGAAAAAGAAACAGAGAAAAATGTGCTACGAGAGGTGGAAATTTAACGCTCAGTTGCTGGAGGATGAGGAATTCGTAGAGACGACTAAGGAAGCTTTAGGGTCATTGTTATCAGAGGGGGGCGAGAGTACTGGAGAGAAGTGGGAGTGTTTCAAACAGCGGGTTAAAATGAAAGCCATAGAAAGGGGCAGTATAATCCAATATGAGGCAAGGAGGGAGGAAAAAAGTTTAAGACAGCACCTGGAGAAATTACTAGGAGCGGAAGCAGGTAGATCCGAAACACTCACGGATGACATCAGAAATATCAAGCAAAAACTAGAAGTTATAGACGAACAGAGGTACAGAGGCGCCATCATCCGGGCAAGGTCGGAAAAATTTTTAGGAGGTGAAGCGCCAACGAAGCGAGCCTTATCAGATGAAAAGGCGTACGCCAGGGGAAACGAAATCATGGAAATAGAGTATAAAGGCGCGGTGAGAAGTGACCAGGAATCCATTCGAAAAGCTTTCGAGGAGCACTATGCGCGACTCTTCTCCCTTCAGACGCCCCCCAAAAAGGGGTTTAATGAGGAATTCTTATCGTGTTTACCAAAAGTACAGTCTGAGCAAACTCAAGCATTAGAACTTGAAATTTCGGTCACTGAGATAATTAAGGCCATAGAGGACCTAAACCCGGGCAAGTCACCAGGACCCGATGGTCTCACGGCCTCCTTTTACAAGGAATTCAAACAGGAGATGGCGGTAGTGTTGCAGAAAGTCTACGCAGAAGCACTAGATAAGGGGGCGCTGCCCATTTCGTTTTCGCGAGCCCACACAATTTTATTTCCGAAGTGTGAGGATCAAATCAAATTAAGGAGTGTAAACGGCTATAGGCCGATAACACTCACCAATGTAGATTATAAGATTTTTATGAAGGTACTTTCAAATAGGCTACAATCTGTAATAGGAGACGTCGTAGGAGGCCACCAAACTTGTGGTATACGAGGAAGGTCCATATTCACGAATATCCATGTGGCCCGAAGCATTTTCGAATATTGCGACAGTGAGTTACTCAGAGTAGCCATGCTACAGATCGACCTCTCCAAAGCGTTTGACCGAGTCCCCCACGAAGTCCTTTTTTCCATTCTAGAATATGTGGGGCTCGGGTCGATCCTTTGTAAAGGGGTGCGCATGGCGTACTCAAATTGCACAACGAGTTTTATAGTTAATGGCGAGCTGTCAAAGCGGATCGACGTCCGCTCATCAGTCCGGCAGGGTTGCCCCATGTCACCATTGTTGTTTTGTTTGTACCCGGAACCCTTGTGTAGGAAAATAATGGGGAGCGACAAGGTCCAAGGTTTTAAGCTACAGTCTAGCGAGGTGCGCATACTAGCGTATGCAGACGACGTGGCCATTTTTGCCACTGACCAAGAAAGCGTCCGCAATGCCCTGAGCATCACACAGAGCTATTGCGACATGAGCGGGAGTGTGATAAACAGGGAGAAGTGTTTGGGGGTGTGGCACGGGACGTGGGGAGATCCTCCCACGTTGTTCGAAAACGTTCAGTGGGACACCACTGCAACTAGGTACCTAGGTGTACCATTGGACCGGTACAGAGAAAATACATTGTTTTGGTGGGAAAAGGCGACAGAGGTGCGGGGAAAGGCGGAACGATGGGGAGGGCGACATTTGTCAATTTTCGCGCGGGCCACCGTCTGTAACGTTTTCCTCGCGGCAAAAATTTGGTATGTGCTGCAGGCGTTGTTTTGTACACGAACGAATCTTCAACTTTTCCACCGTGTGTTCGCCACCTTTGTGTGGAACTCCGGGTGGGAGCGAACGGCGAGGACTAAGTTGTTTCGAGCGGTGGGCAGTGGAGGACTGGGTCTAGGGCATCTCTTCTTGAGACAGGTTGTGTCACGGTTTATGTTTCTTAGGGATCAAAGGGACCCTTTCCTTCGCACTTACATGCAGGTCGCGCTAGCCGGAGAACTGCCGAGCTTCGTTGTGTCGTCGTGTTTGCGAATCTCGAGGGTGTCCTCACGCTTCCTGCGCGAGGTCGTTTTCTCATTTAATTTTTTGTCAAGCAGGCTTTCAGTGGAGTATTTGAGTAGTGTCAGTAGACGAGTTCTGTATAAAGACTTAGTAAGTGTTGTATTCCCTGTACCGTTGTATAGAAGTGTGTATGCAGGCCGTCCCGGCCAGAATGTTCTAAAACGTGTAAAAAAGATGTGGTTACCGCCGGGAGTGAAGACTTTCTTTTTTAACCTGCACACCGGCACGCTGCCAGTACTGTATGGATGCACGAGAGAGGTATTTTTGTGCCATGGGGTACAGACTGCAGGTTGTGTAAGAAGCCGGAGACTGTAGAGCATGTGTTCATTGACTGTTGGGACGCTGTGTTCTATTGGGACGTTCTTCAGCGCACGCTGCAGAAGGACCTCCCAATAGACGCCTACGGTATCCGGTTTCTTCCCGTTGAGAGTAACGAATACCCCTTTGACTTAATAATGCTCTTGGGCCTGCACAGTATCTGGCGGTCGCGTATGGCCGTCAGAAACAGTGACCCAAGGGCACGTTCAGTCGAACAGTACTTTGTAGAAAGTGTTGGTAGAATCCGCGAAGTAATAGAGAAGGAAAAAGGTGACGAAGAAGTGCTGTCGTTGTTTAGTGAACTAATGAGAATGAAAGTGCATTGTTTCGCCAGGTAAGCCCTGGCTCAGCGTGTTTTGTACAGTTGTTGTTGTTGTTATGCTTCGTTTGGCAATAAAGGAAAAAAAAATAGCGGGTAGCGCATCGGGTTCCTTGTGTGTATTTCCGGGTGTCAGGGGTTCGATCCCTGGGCTGGTGCTGGAGTTTTTTTATTTTTTCTGCACTCTACGCAGTTCGTCCTTGGGGAGTATCGGAACGGACCATCCGGGTGGGGGACTAACCGTTCGTCCCCTCGCAGTTAGTCCCCAAAAGGACTGATGATTGTGGCAGAGGCTGTTAGTCCCCGAAAGGACGATCTTTTAGTCCTTTTTGCCTAAGAGTGTGCGTCTGTACGTACCTCACAATACTACTACTATACTGGGGTGCGAGTTAAACGGCAACTGAAGTTGCCACTGTGCCTCATCACCGCAGCCGGATGTTACTCCGCGCGGCGCATGTAGTATGTTAGTAAGAATATTTGAAAGACGGCACGATTCATTTCCCTGATTTCTTGGACTCAATATGATTATAAACGACTGCAGTGGTGAAACACCAACTACTTGAGAAAAGGCAGACGATATCACGCATTCATAGCAATCTCCTTTCAAAACGCGCGAACCCGTTGACATCTGAGTCCGTCGCTTAGGCAGGGTGCACCGTACATTATCTATTGCCGTTCTTAACCTGTTCCCGAGTATAGTAGTATACACGAAAAAAGCATTAGGCTGACATACTCACCCCGCTCCATCTGCACTTTTACTTTTAAATAAAAATAATCTAGTACGTGATTGAGTTGTGAGGACAAGGCTGGAGGCGAAATCCTCCTACGAAGATTTCGCTGCTTGGAAGATATGAGAAGAGCCTTGCGCGCGCACCTATATACGTAGTACCCACGCACGAACGCGCACACGCCCGCAACCACACACACTAACTCTCACTCGCACATGGCAGCAGGACAAGTGACATGTGATGAAGAAAGGAGTCCGAAGCCGCCGTAAAGAAAGAAAATCTTCATTTACGTCAGACTGACTTGCTTTATACTACTAAGATGGCATCGAAAAGCTCCTCGCCTTCCTTCTGTTTTCGCCGTAGCGTCCCCAATGTCCTCTTCTTCATCTCGCTTACGTTGCTATGTGCGACCCAACAAAATGCAATAACATGAACCACGGCTCAAGGTGATGCGATTAAGAGAGCCCGCGTATGCTGCGTTCATTCCACAGCTTCGTCTGTGCCGGAGGTTGGTCTTTCTTCTCCGTCTTCTCGTTACATTGCCCCCTCGTCACATTCAACGCGGGAAAAGCCACTGCGCGGTCAAGTCGTTCAAATTAAGCAAAGGCGTCCTTCTCTCGTTGAGTAGATCGAGCCAGTTTATTTTGTCCGCTTCTCAGAGCTTCTTCATACAGCAGTGTTCACCCTGCGTGGCGCAAGAGCAAAAGCGTTTACCGTGCTGCTTAGCGAAGCGCAAACTCAAGGCGCCACCACCTAAGCGCCGCCCTGTCTGCCTCGGGAGCAGAGTCCGGCGGCGGACGCTGCGGGAGCAGAGGCCAGCTTGCCGAGGCGTCTCGGACACAGCTGCGGGCCGCTCCAGAAGCTGCTGCCGGCGCACCACGGCCCGTCGCCGATGATGAATGTGACGGGCTGGAAGGGAGCGCTGGAGCCCCAACCAGCGCGCCTTCTATGACCCCGGGGTGGAGAGGGGAGGAAGCCACGCTCGGGGCTCTAAGACAAAGGCCCCACATCCCCGATCCCTCTCTCCGCTCTCAACTTTGATGCATGCTTGAAGAAGGAAGCCGAAGCCAATGAAGAAAAAATGAACAAAACGAGAGAAATCGGTCCTCGCTACCGTTGCCAGCTGGCGTGTCCGACCGTGCTACTTAGTCGAAGGTGTATAAGGAGGGGCCGATCAGCACTTTCTCTCCTCTCCGCGCGCTGCCGCTACCCCCCTGTTTTCTTCCCGTCCTCATCTCGAGTCTCTCGGTATCTTGGTATTTTTTTCTCCCCGGAGGCTTTTCTCCCCAGGCTCTCTTTACTCGCCTTTGTACAATTTGTTCCCTTATTTCTTTCTTCTTTTTTGCGAAGCCGCCAGTTTTCCAGTTATTGACCGTTCTTCTCCTTGACTCCCTGTCGGTTGGCCTACGAAGTCCCCGACCAAACCCCCACAGTTTTTCATGTTCTTCTTTTTTTCTGTTTTCTCTGTTATGATCTCCTCCTCGGGCGGGCGGACTATATGGATTGCTGAATTCAGTAGCGTTCTTGCCCTTCGCCCGTTCCAATATGCCGTCGGCCTTCCCTCCTCGCAGGCGAGCCCAAGCGTGGCTCGTTTGTAACAGGCCGTTCGCAGTATAGTTCGCGCACACTGTAACGCCGCACTTGCTCCGCCATGG
>NW_027526361.1:53151408-53250505 GCF_048455015.1 Haemaphysalis longicornis | reverse complement strand
CGCCGCACTTGCTCCGCCATTGTGCCGCTCATTTTCCTTCTCCCCCTGATCACTTTCCCGGCTGCTGCCGGATCCGGTGCCAGGTGTCGCCTCCCTGGGTGCAGTCACCGCCCGAAACGTGGTGCCTCCTCGTTAAACGCTTTGTGGACATCCTGGCTTCCCCCGGTGGTTTCTTAACCCTGGCGTCTCTCGAAACGAACCGATCGGAGGGCCCAAATCAGCCCTCCCTCGTAACTGCGAGCATTTTTTTTATTCGGCGTTATCGCCAGCTTTCATGCTCAAAATTCCGACCACTCAGGAACCTACTAAAACCATTGCATGGAAGCGATACGTCGCATACATCTTTAGTGGCTGCACCACCATCTGCATTTGGCGCCACTATCATCATCGTCCGCATCCGTTCACAGTCATCATCAGCGGTGGCTGGCCAGCGTCAGCAGTTTCACGCGACTGGAGATCGAACACGACTGAGAGAGAGAGAGAGAGAGAGAGAGAGAGAGAGAGAGAGAGAGAGAGAGAGAGAGAGAGAGAGAGAGAGAGAGAGAGAGAGAGAGAGAGAGAGAGAGAGAGAGAGAGAGAGAGAGAGAGAGAAGCTCTTTATTAAAGAAGGAAATGCAGAGAGGTTTGCCAACATGCGTACGTCGACATGCTACTCTGCAAGACGGGGAATGGGGGAAAGATAGATGAGGAGTAAAAAGAGTAGAGGAGAGGAGAAAAAAAGAGATGCAGCTGGGCGGTAGCATGCCATCGCCGCTCTCCAGTTCCGGCCGGGCTTACGCACTCGAATAAATGTAGGAGGCCACCGCTCACCGAGTCCACGGCTCCTTTCTTTCGTACAGATCAATGAGTCGACTTAAATATAAACACTACAAAAATACCTTGCAAAACTCTAGATAGTTTTTGTGTAGTTTGTTGTTTAAAGTCACCGCCCATACATTTCAATGGCATAGTTTCAATTGCTCTGGAACCTGGCAGAACAACGTGCTAAACTTGAAACTTCCCCCAAAGCAAGATTTCTTCCAGAATATTACCTCTGCGGAAAATATTTGCATTACGCCCAAACAGCAGCACCTGTTGTTGGTGAAATATTTAATTAATTAATTAATTAATTAATTCGTTCACTGAATGTCTTCAGAGTAACCACCTCTAAAAGAACTGGGATGAGCTAGAAAGCTGCACCTACAGCGTGGCGGTAATGCTGCAGTCTTTTTTTTTTCTCTGTACGGGTAAACTAGCCCTGCCAAAGCGAGCTGGGCGAATACCTATCACCTTGACGATAACAGCAGGCGTTATTCCATTCTTTTCAGGTGCAGTCGTTTCTTTTATCACCTATGGCTTTTTTAAAACCTTCCTGGCTTTACAATACTTCCCGTAAGTAACTCTAAGTAAACCCATGTAGCCCACCTTCGGCGGAAGACGCAAACCGAAGGACTGCATTTGTCTCGACGGCGACAAGATAACCTGGTCGTTCGCTCTTTGCCTTTTGATGAAAGCCACAGAAGCGTCCACTCCGATCCCATATTTTGGGTTGGTATAAAGAACTAATGCGATGGGAGGAACCGAATGGCCGCAAAGCATGTCCTAATGGCCCAGCCCTTTTGTCGGGTGCCAATTATTTCCTCGTTTTGACCGCCGTCCCCACAAATCCACGCCGCTGATATCGGTGACGACAAAACGAGTGGCCCCGTTCTTCCTGATTGTAAGTGCAGTCGTAACTACGATATTGCTGACGGAGACGAAGCACCTAATGAGTGCTCTCATTCACATCAGGGAGCCCAACCGTATCCTTATCTCGGCGCCGAGTTAATTTGCCGTAGCTAAGGCCCTAGCTATGCCTAAGTCGGCTATTTTGAAGGTGGACGTATATCTTGGGGGCACTTCTGCAGAAATATCTTTGCCCTTCTATGTGCCCTTGGGTCGTCATAAAACAAGAAACGTAATTGAGTGATTGACGTCGGATTCTGGTCTGATGAGAGGTAGGTGGGTGCGTTTGTGATCGGTCCCGTATAGTTAGTGGGTCTCATACGCTCGGGGAAGATGATTGAGACAAAGCTGCAAGTCGGAAAGCAAGCTGAAAGGAAGTGTCGATGCGGAGCCAAAGATGACAACATCGATTGCTTTCATCTACCCCAAGATTGAGCTAGGCCATACTACATATGGAGCGAAGTGCCGCACTTGTTTCCACTTTCAAACACGTACAGTTTTCAGATAAGAATACGAGGACGCAGATATTTCCCCTCTCGTTCCTAACCTCATTTCTTTTTTTAGGTGTTGCAAATAAGGCGGCAAACATATGCGTCCTGGAAATATGTGAATCCGCAAAATAATAGGGTGTCGAAAACTGGAGTGAAAAGCGAGGTTAGGTAAAGTTATTATCAGGATATTTTATGTGAAAGTGACCCCAGCCGCAAAAGAACGCCCACAAACAAACGAATAATCTCTATACATCCCGTGGAAACTGCGCTGGGCAACCCGTAACATTGCAAACACTGCTGTTTCTGCTTACTTTCTATAATCGTTTGGTTCAAAGCAAAAAAGAGCTAACAACAGATATCTGCACTAAGCTTCAAGCGAATATGAACGGCGATACCGTCGCCTGAATGAAGCGTTGCTCGTTGACTGACTACCAGCAAAAAATAAAAATAAATAAATAAAGGAGGAGGAGGAGGAGGAGGAGGAGGAGGAGGAGGAGTATAGGGTGTTTAATGCGACCGGCATTATCCTCGAGAGGTGCACTCGACTGATTAAAGCTCGTTGCTGGTCTTACAGTCCCCGCCTTCCCCCTCACCCTGTCTCCCGCTAACAGGGCAACCCAGGGCTAAAGCAGCGAAGTTTCAAACATAACGGCGCTCCTGAAACGCCATTCATTTGATATATACACGACGTTGCGTGCTAAACTCCGCTTTAGCGGCTGTCGGCGTCAAGGGCGGAGAACACTCTTAGGCAAAAAGGACTAAAAGTTCGTCCTTTCGGGGACTAACGGCCTCTGCCACAATCATTAGTCCCTTTGGGGACTAACTGCGAGGGGACGAACGGTTAGTCCCCCACCCGGATGGTCCGTTCCGATACTCCCCAAGGACGAACTGCGTAGAGTGCAGAAAAAAGAAAAAAAACGCGTCCACCGGCAGGGATCGAACCCCAGACGCCCGGAATTATACACATGGTAACCGACGCGCTATCCGCTAGACCACGCCGCCGGATGGGTTCTGTGGCAGATAATATTCAAGTGTACAGCGTGTAGTTCTGTGCATAACGCAACAGATCCATTGCAACTGGTGCCGGAATTTCTATCGGTGCAAGCGAACGTGACCGCGTTTTGCGCCTTGCGCTTAGCGCTTTGCTAGGTTTAGGGACTATTGCTCAGTTCGATTCGAAGTAGAGCCTCACAACCATAGTTTTTTCTTAAATAACAATCAACTCGTCGTCGCCTAGTTGAGATAGGTAGCTGGGCGATCGGACGACTCATTTGTTTCCGCACAAATTAGCACAAGCTAAGTGCTTTCTTAGTGTTCGATGCATATGTTAAGTGCTCTATGTAACGTATGTGAAAGGTGTCGTCTGTGTGATTGTCAGAATAAGGAAACATGCCATATTTTCCTGCATCGGCGAAAGCGAATTTGGTGTTGCTTAGCCTGAATTCTTCAAATTCGCGTCGCTAGACGATTGCGACTGCGAAATGCAAGCGGGTTTTACAGCAGTTGCAGCATTGTCATAGCTTTGGTGCCCAAGGCAGTTATGTACCGAGTGTAAAAGATAACTTCGAGACGCTTACCTGTAGCGAGCATTTTTGTTTTGCAGTTGTCATCAGCAACATGCGTTTTTTTTTCTAGTATGTTAAACATATACATATTCATTACGCTCAGGAATCCACTTTTGCTATTGTCACTAATTTTTGAGTTACTGTTAAGGCGCTTGAAAGCTTTCATTGGCCGTTATTATCTCGCACGAATCGAATGCAACACAGCGTATCAACATAACCTCGCCGAGAAGCGTATGACAATCGCGCTTCGCCGCTCCTTGCCATTACCCGCCGCTCTACTAACCCTAGGCGATTTTCTTATAACTAACATCAATATTTTCTCCCGTGGCACCATCTAAAGCCACCAGTGACTGCAATGGCTTGTGTTTTGGAAATATAAAACTGTTCGCAGACATATGCGCGAAAGGGCAACGACGACGCCATTAGGGGATTAACGACGCAGCAAAGAGACTAACTGCATGCGTTTCGTCTTCCCATTACTCCTTATAGATCGGCGGGGACGAACAGTTAGTCCGAATTTATGCACACGGCACGTAGTCTGCCGCAGATACTCCCTTTGAAGATGAACGGTCGCCCGCGAAGACTAACGGCTGTATTTTAGTCCCTATTTTAGTCCTTTTTGCCTAAGAGTGAAGGGCTGACGCTGCCATGCTTTGAAGGCGCCTGGAAAAGCATTAATTTTCTTTTTTTCGCGCTTTTTTTTTCTCCCGAAAACATTACACAGTTTAAGAGCTGCGCTCATAACGTATCGCTTCCTGCGCAGCTCCGGACCAGCGGCGGACTGCTTCTCATTTCCGCTAATAAAAGCAATTTTTCATTTCCTTTGTGAGCAGCCGATGCGAAGGACTGCGAGGTGGCTCCGGAAAAGTCGATTTTCAGGCTTTCTCACAGCGGAAATGAACCCGCATGAGGTTTGAAACCGGAACTCGAAGGGTTCCCACCCCGTTCACACGTCTTAACAGTTGTGTTTCTTTTTTTGCTGAGTGTTTTATTTGCTTCCTAACCCCTCTGGCTAAATAAGCGCGGGCGTGCTTTCGGTGCAGATGCATTTAGCATTTTCAACGGACTGTATTTTACCTGTTTAGAGATGCACGGGGCTTCGCATGGAACTTTTTTTGTATCGTCATGAAAAAACGGTGTCCTGGGATATCGGTTTTATTTTTTCGCGGGCATGTTAGACTTTTACTTAACCCGGTACACATGATCGTGGAGGCAGGGTAACTGAGGCAAAAAAAAAAAAATCTTCAAACCTGCAGTCTGCTTTATAGCCACTTATTTTTACCCTCTTCAACGAAACACGATATCGTGCTCTGATTTTGGAACGTGTTTAGGAAGCTCCTGTGGATATAATAACAAAGACAAAAAAAAAACACATCACTAAAAACACATCATAGGTCTTTGCCTTAGAGTTTGAATGCAATGGACAGCTAATCTATGCTCTTCATTGACAGCCCCCACCCGGAGGGACAATGCTCGAGTTAAAGCGGGGTGCAAAATTGCTCGATTGTGCATACGTAGGCATCAACCGAGTAACTACGACTTGGCTTAAGGTGAGGTTGGATGCTAGATCTTTGTGAAGTTGAAAGGCATCGCTTGATTGTGCATGTAACGGTTAATGACTTCCCAGAAGATACATGTTTGGTTCCCAGCTCAACAGCACCTGCACTTCCTGGAATTCCCTCCTACGTTGCAGTAGGTTGTAATAGGAGTTCCAGAGCCTCAAAAAAGTTTGTCCGCCGCCAGAGTAGTGATCTCCACAGAGTTCTATTCAGGGCTCCGTTCCGAAACAGGACGCCGACAAAGACGAGCCGGGCATCCGTTTCGCGTTGCACGTTTGAAGCCTCAGTGTCGCGATCGTCGCAGGATGTTGCTGCTGCCAGCACAAAGGGCCCAGAAATGGCCGGCCTGCGTACCTAATGGACTTTCCGTGTACGGGCACGTCTCGGACATGCCGATGAGGCGTGAGGGCAGAAACAAAAATAATGACGAAAGCGGTGAGAGGCCTCCTTCCGGCCGCTGACATTCATGCTCCTTGTCCGGCCGGCGCGTCATCCTGTCTCCTGACGACTCTGTTCTCGTCGCGTCGCCGGGTAATCCGTGTTGTCTTCGGCGCCCTCGCTACCGAATCTCGTTCCTGCTGGCGACGCCTTTGTTTCTTTCTCTCTCTTTCTCGGCAACAGATCGCTCGAGAACAACGACATGAGCGCACACAAACAAACACAAAAAACCAAGGAAGGAAGAAGGCATTTGGTCGATTTATTTTCCTTTGCTACGAACGCGAACACGTAAAAAATAGTGCGAGTGTACAGGACATGTCTATAACTTTCTTAGTGTCCTCAACGTTTGCATTTGAGAAGCTTGAACAATAAATAACTTTCCCATTAAAATTTAAATAAAATGCTGATAATAACGAAAACGTGCCATAGTGTCAGGAAAGCGAATAATCGGCGCCAACAAAAGCACTTATGAAACTTTTCAACTGAAATTTAGCACAAGAGGAAGCTAGTATTTATTGTGGCCTTGAAGTTGGAAAGAACTTCCTGATTTCGAGACAAAATGTAAAGGATAAGGCATTGGTGCGAATGTTTATTACCAACGAGGGTGAGTGGATTGATGTTCCTTTTCTATCCTTTTAGCGTTTGTTAAATACTTGAAAACACTTGGGTGGGGAAGGCCAATAACACGATGGAGGGATGAAGTACGAAACTTCGGGGGTAAACTGTGAACTCGAGTAGCGCAGGACAGCAGCGGTTGGAGGTCAATGGGAGAGGCCTTCATCCTGCAGTGGAACTGAACAGGCTGATGATGACTTATCTGCGCATAACGTTGCTTGAGTGCAGGGCACGCTGAAATAGTCCGGCAGTTAATGTCTCGGAACTCTTGGGTCATGACTGAGGACGCACGTGCGCAGTGAGTCACTGTTATCCTACCAACACCTTTGGTCAAGGCTGGCGCTATTCGACCTCACAACAGGATGCGAAACTCCGAACACCGCACGCGTCACTTGTTCGGATATCTTAGCGCGGCCAGGCCGGCGCGATTCGGTGGCGACTGGGACGGAACGCGCGTTACACAGTGTCGGTGCGACCGCGGACGACAGATCGGGCGGAAAAGGGCGAGCCCCGCGCGACAAATGGCCCCAGGTCGGGGCCCCGATAACTCGTCCAGGGGTCACGGCATCTGCTTCGCTCCATCGCCTCCGCGCCGTGGGCCTCGGCTCAGGGCGGACATTCTTGTTACTTCCGCTTCGCCACCACTGCCGCTACAGCCACCGCCCATCGCCTTTCGGTCTTGCCGCAGGGGAGAGTCCTCTCCCCACTGCTGTTCTTTTTTCGTTCGCTTCCTCTCTTTCCCTTTTCTCTTGCCTTTCTTCCCGGGACGTCTTGTTAAATGAACCCTGATCGGTTCCCCTGGCCCAGCGCCCGATCTGGCCATCTATCTGACAAACGAAGACGATGATGACTCCCTATAAATAGGGCCCCCTCGCTACGAATGGCGCGGGACACACAGAGGTATCAGATCCAGCCGCTCGATGGGCTGGCTCTTCCCATCTCGGTGCCGAGACGAGAGAATGCCCGTGCTGCAAGGCGACGGCTTCTTCTTCGTGGGGCTCTTGTTTTTCCCGTCGGGAATTCGCGCCGCGCCCCGAGCTGTCATTTGCCGGAAGACACCGGGCTGCCGCTGCTCGTCCGTCGTCGCGGCGAGTAGGAGCACGATGCTTATCGGCCGCGATGGGGGGTGCCCCGGCTGAGCCCGTGCAAGTGGAACAACCTGTACAGGCGGCGCACAGTTGTCGCTCCGTGGAACGAACGGCAAAGAGAGTCAGGCATGCTGGCTAGGCGAACGGTGTCGAATGGCATAAGAATGTCGTAACATACCCGTTCCAGTGTTCGCCGTGTTTAGGGAATGGCACTGTTTTGCAAAAACCGAACTACGCGTTTTCCGGCTTAAAAACAATACATTTTTAAGCAGTGCTATTTATTCTTCTCAACTACGATCTAATTAGATAATCTCAGCATCCTGGTTCTCACACCAATAAAGGCGGCTCTTGGTTAGAATATATAGGATCAGGGAGATTAATTAGCTCAGCGGAACTGCGACCATGGAGGCACTCTGTATAGTGGTTGTAAGTAATGCTTCTTTGAAGGGGAGTATAAACTCCCCACCTTTCAAAGTGATAGCTTATGGAAGGAGGGAAGAAACATGGAGTATTCTACTGCGGCTGTATTTGCCTGCTGTAGTATAAGTCGCCTTAACAAGTTACCGTGTTCTGACCTTACTTTTTTCTGGCTGGCAGCATGACGTTTTGTGGCTCGTGGCGACAAATGCAACAGAATAGGCAACGTACTTTTTTTTGCTGTCCTTGTCCCATTAAACATAAAACATTCTTACGGGGAAGTACTTTATAGGCTAACCATGGCAACTTTAAGTAATTTCTAACATCACGTGTTTTTTTTTTTTTTTTTGCAGCCAGCAGTCACTTTTGACCTTCTTCGCGGTCCATGCCAAGTTGAAACGGGGGTACTTCTCAGCGACATACGACGTCAAGCTCGTTGAAGAGCGGTTTACTTAAGCACTAACGCCATACTTTCCTGTGGTATGAAACTCCATACATACGTAGTCCGCTTCATACCTCTTCATCTTCGCCAGCCGTACCAACTGCCCAGTCGCCTTTCTGGGCCACTGCGGCTAGCAGTCCCGGTGTGTCCGTGCGTGTGTGTATGTTTTCTCGACATTCCATCAAAAAGATTTAGAGCGAAATTTAAACGCAAAGTCCCGCGCAGATGCACAATACCCCATGAGGCTGAATTTTTCGCGCGGCTGGTTGGATGGAGAAGAAAGATTTAATTGAAAAGGGACGATGCGCTGGGAAAGGGATTGGAGGGGTCTTTATGCGCAGCGTTTCGTACTAGCTGCGATGACCTCCTGCTGCGTCCTTTTTTTTTTTTTTTCGCAGGGTGGTGTGAACCGTGCCCATTAGAGTGATAGTTGGTTCCATAGAGATCGACTGCAGAGACAGGGTATAATAAAAATATCCTACCACTAGCGCTTCCCAGTCAAGCATAAATTGGTACGCACATTAATAAGCGGTATAAATTAAACGCACGTACGATCGGCTCGATGCGCACTCAGTGGCACCGTACAGTTACTGCGAAAACCAACAAGACCCGACCAGTGCCCCACGGATGGCAAGCCAGCAGCCGAAGCGTCGGAACTCCATCGCTCTTCCGAAGCGTACGCTGGTGGTAGCCAGAGGGAGTGGGCGCCATTCAGTGTATCCATGCCCCCGAGAGAGTGTTGCCTCCAGGTTCATCAATCGGGAAAAGGGATGGCGCGAAAGAAAAACAAACGAGGCGAGAGGAGCGAAACAAGAAGTTCCCCGGTGGCACCGCTTTTACCGCCAGCCTGCAACCCGGGAGAGCCAACTTTAATTTTCGCTGCCCGCTGCCAATTCATCTGCGTCAGCCGCCGGCCGTGCGTACAGTGGGAGGCATGCCCGCTTCGAGTAGGACGTTCGAAATTAACCGCCTAATGAATGAGACCAATTTGGCGCGCCTACGCGAGGCTCGGCGCGAAGTTGTTTTTATTACAGCTTGCGCTTGGCACCCCCGCTTGAGGCCCCTCATCTGCCTCTTCGTTTATGCTCCCGCGGTGAGAGAAAGTGCAGCCGCTGCTTCTGCTTGTGTATACTGATGCTCTCAGCGGGAGCCAGAGCCTGTCGGTCAGGACTTTGTAGATTAGTTTCTGATCTCCTTGAATCGACAAGGGTTGAATGAAGGCGAACGGCGGCTCGTGGTTCGTCTTCCACGTGTTCTTTACGATATCATTCTGACGAAACAGCGATAGCAGCAAGCCTGTGTGAAGCTAGTAAGAAGGCTCCAAAACACCGCCTTATTATTGCGTTACTCCTCTCGTGAAGTCGTTGCTTGGTATACGAAAGAATGTATAGGCCGTCATGACGCCATGCGATCAGCCAAAGTCAAAACCAAAGTTCGCTAGTTACTCTGTCGTTTTCAACAGAACAGTTGGGGTGGTTGGCTTTGGCTTGATTACATTTTACTAATGAAAACCAGACAAAGATCAAGAAAGATGCACACGTCACACTCTGTTTCAGAAACTTCATGCATGCAGAATAAAATTAATACTATACGTCGTGAGCCGATATAGTAACTCTCATTTCAGCTCCAAGAAAGGAGTGCTAAACACAGGGAACGACAAGGAAGAACCAACAAGCATATGCACCAACAATCTCAACAGTATATATTATTGAAGTAAGTCTCACACTTGCGCTACAGATGGAGAGAGAGAGACTTAAAAGTTCATGTCCGAGTGGTCATTTCCAGTCCACGGGGTCCGCGTAGTGTCGCAGTATTTTTGCGCGGATCCCGTGAACATGTTCACGCAAAGCTTCCTAGGCAGCCTGAATGTTGACTGTCGGTGAGGGAGACAGCCACAGCTCCCAGGATGAGATCGAGGCGAGTGATGAGCGGAACGAAGGAAGGGTGCATTCCCAATAAGAATGAGGGATGGATGGATGGGTAGGAAGAACAGGTGGGGTGGAATGGGGACGTGGAGCCGCGGTGCCTGTGCCCTGGAAGCCAAACGAAAGCAAAGCGAATAAAACGTTATTCATGTGATCGAATCATGGAAACCGAAGCAAATCAAACTATACAAAGGGGAGTGCCACTGAGCCCCATATGCGGAGTTGTTCTCTGCCGGTGACTGGTAAAAGCATTACGGCGAGCTCACATCTTAATACCACCCGCAGGGAGGGGTCGGTCATATAACGACACCTCCCCGGACCCTTAACTGCTGAAGGTAGTGACTTAAACTGCTCCGCGTGCTTTTGCTTTCGAAGTTTTAAACCAACCTGATGGTCTCCTCCGTCTCGTTTAATCAGGTAAGGGCAACTGCCTTAATGACAGCTTTTCCAATCGCCTTGACATGTTTAGGAAACAGGTGACAGCCTTCTACAAAATCACCGGCTTACCGGTACAGAGCTCGGATCTGCGAAGGCTATAAAGTTTCTGCGTACCAGTACATTTATCCCTGCGCTTCTGGGGCAGTACGAACGCGCACACGGGGCTTACGCATTGACGGCCGGCAAGGCTAAGCTCGCGCGCCTTAATTTACGAGGAGCTCATTTTGCGGGCACATTTCGGTAATTGGAAACGCCCGCGATCCGCTGCGGGAAGCAGGGCGAAGTGGCTTATAACTCGGAATGCGCTATGCCGCCGCTCTTTGGCACCTTGAGGTGTTGCCTTCAGCAGTGAGGAACGGCGGCTCTGTTAATTGAACGAGACCCTATTCTGCTGTTCTTGTTTTTACGAGAAGCAGCGAGCGTTCACTGGCCGTATATCGGTCGCCTCTAAATGAATGAATCAGGCTTTCTAATAAGCGCGAGGGGTGCTCCCATAGATACGATTCGCCCTCTGCATACGCTATGATTGCTTTATTTGGTCTGGGAAGGTTGGTAAGGTGATTTCTGTACGAGAGCGGAAGGTTACCAGTGCATCAATAGGCGGCAAATATTAAGGCGGAAAGCTATCTCCGGGTATAACATCTGTACTGGACTCACTTGGATTAATCGGCCAGGAGGGTAATCCGCCCTGCCAATGATTTTCCAATTAATAGGCTCGAGGTAGGTGGGTGGAGCAAATGGGGTGAGTCGTGCAAGGATGGGCAGGTCTGCATATTTTGCTTGTATGCCGCCACCCGCAGATATAACTTTGGGAATGTCAAGTACCTGTGATCAGTAATTAAGGTTAGCGTTTCCGAGGGAAAAAAACTGGTTGATTCCTCTGTCACAGGAATCGGTAAAACACGAAAGTGAAACGTGCAGCGGAATCTGCAGCATGAGCATGATTTGCGGGTCGGCGGCTGTCTTGAGGGTGTGCTTGGCGAGCGACGTCCTGAGGGCGGGTCGCTTCGGCAGACGTGTACCGTGCGTCATTTCCGTGACGGATATGAGGTCAGTGAAATATTGGTGTATTCCGGCATAAAACACTTTCGTGTTAAAATATAAAACTCGAAAACGAATAACCTTCTTTTAGTAATAAAGGTTGCTTCCCGGCATGAAGGCCCTGCATGCAGAGGTGCACCCTTTACACGCCTCTTGCTTCATTGTTTCGTTGTACTGGCGTCATTGCCGTGACGGATATGACGTCAGTTAAATCTTGGTGCCTCCCGGAATAAAACACTTTCGTGTTAAAAAGATCTCTTCGACAAGTGGTTAGTAAATGTTGCAAATAAAGAAGTAGGAGTGTGTGGCTACAATGTGGCATGCAGGAGGAATTATACTATATAGCATTACATATTCAAAGACGACTAGTTGCACCCCCACGCGGGAATCGAGGACCAGCGAGCCGTCGTATGATATTCAGGTAGCAATACAATAAGTGCTCGAGCAACAGCCGCAGTGGGTTCCGGCTTGGCCTCCCCATGTGACAAATTTCTTACAGCGCAGAAAAAAGAACGGCGTACGAATAGAGATGGGGTACGAACATAGCGCTGGTCCGTGCCACGCCCCTCTTTGTCATTCTTTACGCGTATGTAGCGTTTCGGTAGAAGAAGTACGAACTAGCCCCAACTTTCGCGTTACTCCGCCGCGTGAAAACCGGCAGGTCGTTTTTTATGTGTGAACATACTGCCACGCTGTTGATTCAGAATGCCTATTACTTTATGCGTGAACATTTAATGAGAAGAGACCTTCTCGTACGATGCATGAAGAGCAGGGTCAACGATCAGCAATATGGATGGTGAGTTTAGAAAAGCTACGTTCTCATCACGCGTGATCTTATATCATACTGTTACTGCAGCGCCTCAATATACAGGGATGGCGACAGAGTGCGTGCCTTGCGGAACGATGTATACACCCATGCAGTGTCGACTGGCGCTGACCCAGTCGGTTCGCACGGCCTCCCCAGAACCAGAAATCAGATCAATGGTGGGTTGTCCAGTCCTCTGGCGTAGGAAGCAAATCCGAAATTAGCGGATTTTCTAGTCGACGTGTAGCGCCACAGAAACGTTGCCGTTGAGCTCGTCGGCCATCAGGTTTTCTTGAATGGCTGCGTCAAGGCCGCGGACATCGATCGGCTTCCAAAGGACAAGGTCAAGGGAGGCGCGAAGATTGAGCTCGGGTAGGGCCGGGTCCTGGGAAGGGCTTCAATGGCTGCGATGGCCCTATTAATTATCCTTTGAGTGAAGGAACGGCGTCGATAGAGGTGTTTCATGACTAGGTGTGGTGTAGCCATATAACGAGGTGCGTGACGACCTCGGCGTGAGTATACGTACCAAAAGCCATATTTCACTCTTTACTTGCAACAGCAGAAGTTATTTTTTGGTAAGGGATCGTTTCAGACTCATTCTTCTGTGTATGTCTATGAGGCTACTTGTTCACTTGGTAAGCTATGGGTAGATAAAAAACAGTAACCAGCTGTAAGGCACCTGCGTAAAAGCAGTATCTGTGCTTCACTAACATGTTCACCATAGGGATAATGAATATAGGCGGAAGAGTGGCAGACCCCTCCACTAAGAAGAATCAACCAGCATAATTCACGTCGTAACACATATCAATAATAGGTTTAATAAAAATACCCTGGAGCCTACCAATGACTTCAACCTGATTTGAAGACACACTGGACGTAAAAGCAACGACAGCTTTCATGAAAACGTTTCTCTATCTTCCTCCCCTTCCCCTCTCCCTGTCTGTGGAAAGTGCACAAACTTGCGTTTGTGAGCTCTTGACCTCCTTAAAGATTCCTATGATAAGCTTTATTAACTTACGCTTAGCTTTATGATTCGTATGGTGCTTTATGATTCTTTGGAATGCTCTAAAGGCAGATCACGTTCTCTTGAGGCGTGGCTTTTGTCGGGCAAAGAAATGGCTTTTGTAAAGCAAACCAAATTACAGTTGGGATTTCCCACCTCTAGCTGTAGATATAAGCGGTAGTACTCGATGACAGGCGTCACTTTGGCGTCGTATCCCAACGCGCGTCTCTGCCGACTCATTAACTTCGTTTATCGGGACTTCCAAAGAGCCGGCTCATCACGGCTGGAGATGAAGGTCTTCAGCGTTCGAATTACATCGCTCCCAATTTCTAGCTTCCATTGTTCAGACCTCATCGCTCTCCATCGCTCCAGCGCACCGCATAAAGAGCAAGGAAGAAACAACAAACGACACGTACACGCTGTCATTGCAAGAGCAGGAGTTGTAGGGCTGTCAGCTCGTTCCAGGCCCATACACTCGCGCACGAGGGCGCGGATGCATTCTCTTTCGCGTACCGATTTCTCCGGCGTGAAGGAGATGCGACGGCGACAAAAGCAAATCACGTTCTAACGAGCGCGGCTTTCCCAGCTTATCTGCATAGAGCTTTCCCGCTCTTTTTTTCTTTTTTTTCCCCTTTGCACCACGGAAGTCGATCGATCGAAGAGACGCCCCTCTCTGCGGGGCCCCATTTTCAAACCGCGCGTTAATTAATGTCTCAAGATAATCTCGCGCTTAAATCATCGCAGAGGAGCGGCGAGGGGAGCGGTGAGAGGTGATGCGGAGAGCCGTCGAGACAGAAACGCCGGGAAGAGGGATTCGGAACAAACACGCCGGAAAAGACGAGCGCTGGGCTGCTGCTTCACTAGACGTTGAAAGCATGGTTGAAAGGCACGCGCGGCTGGAGAGCCCTTTTTCTCCTCGACTCTCCCTCCTTCTCTCTTTTTTTCACTCTCCCACCTCGAGGAACGCTCGCTCTTTGTTAGTGACGCGTCTTCTGGGGCCCGATTATTCCTCTCCAAATCTTCCTGCTTTTCGCGTCGTGTTTCTTTCATCTCGTAATTCCTCGCCATCGTCCGACCAAAAAGTGTTCCTATCTGCGGCGAGTTCCATCAATGCAACTTTGTTTATGTGTTGGTGTAATTAGCATGAAAAGCTCGTTTCACTCGCTGTCGCGTCGAAAACACGAGCGCGGGGATCGCATGCCGGGGCGGATGCAGCATCGGGTTGCTGGCCTTCGGTTGATTGAACCTCGAGTTTGCTCGCGCAAGCGACGCAGATATGGTGCGTGGGCGATGTGTCGCGTGTACATGCAGAGCGATGGCGACGAGATATCAGAGACGCGTTGCAGACGCTCGCCCGAGGCAGGTCGTCCTGGTAATTAGCTTCACACGCTACCCCGTGATACGCATAACCGCTGTTACTGTTTATTCTGCATAACCTCCGCATCATTCCTCTGTTCAGTTCTACACCAAAACCGTACATGACTCGGTTTCCGCATTATAGCGTGCGCGGATAAATCGGCGTAGAAGCAAATTTTTCGCACCCAAGAACGTTTTGTTTTTCCTTCTTGAAGGGCTCCTGGATTGCTGTTTTGGCCGGCGTGTTTCCCGTTCAACTTGAAGGGATCCCGGAGCGATATTTTGGCCGGTGTTTTTCACCTCTAAGCACGCGCGCATTCCCAGTGGCTTGTTTCTTTATCCGTGCCGGGACCCTGTGGTCCCTTCCTTTGTCCAACCTTTCCCAACCAAACCTGTCATCACTGCGAAGGCAGCGAGTGCGGTGGTGCGTAGTGGAGTCACGTTTTTCAGGAGCTGTTAAAAGGGCAGGTTCGCGTTTTTAACATGTAATTAAAGATAATAGATATAGCAGAAGAAACAATTAGCGCATGGTAGGACCTTTATCCTTATGAAAGAACTGTATCCTGCGACCTATATCCTCCGGACACGAGATATCCACGGTAACTTTCTTTTCAATTTTTTTTCGGTTCCAATGAACCTTATTAAACAACAACAACCTTGGCCATAAATAGCTTCGCTGTAAAAACACGGCGGCCACGTTGTCCCAACCTAGGGATTGGTTGGACACGCTCTCTTTTACAGTTGAGGGTGCTAACGTTTAACCAAGTTCAGGCTCTCCTTTCACATCAGCAGACTGGTCACCGAATGATGATGACCCAGTATAAAGGCTTTCACTGTCCCACTTCGTCGTTGGGCAGGGCGTGGTAGTCGGGACGGGAGCACGGCAGAGGAAACGGAGCTCACTGCGCGCCCGGGCCCCGACGACGTGCCGTCCAGATTGGCGCGGATTCGGCCCCCGTGATGGATGACCCGGCCGCGTGATGAATGGGCACCTGACTCGGGGCGACCCTCGTGCTCCGAGTGCGGTAATCCGACTGGGCGGTGGCGGCGGAAATGAGTGGCCAATCGATGGCGACGCGCTCTGCCTTCGCGAGCTTTCGCAGCGCACGCAACCAAAGCGTGCACGGCTATTATACGCGACGCTGACGTGACTGTGAGTGTAGAGGATGGTGTATGCTTTTCTCTGTCCTGTTAAAGTGGGCGTCCTGAACTTTCTAGAAGGAATGGCAATAGGCCAGTTGGACCTCAGTAGAGGCGAAATTTCTGAAAGTTTGCTTCTCTGCAAGCGCATGGCAGGTGATGGACGTGACTGGAACTGCATATCAGGTTGATGGTGCAGAAAGAGGAAGCGGTACACGGATATTCTCTGATGCTATAGCAGAGAAGGGGTAAGGTAGTAGGAAATTATCATTTTATCACAGCAAACGCTCATATAAATAACCTCCTCCTCATCAACATCATCGTCGTTAACATCACCATACCTATTCCGAAGCTTCTTACTGCGTGTTTGCCTACCTGCTTCTTTCCAATTTTGAGTTAAACTTTCCCGTCACAACCACCCTTACCCACAACCTCTCATGCGTGTTACATGGACATCTTGGCGGGCTACCGGCACAAACGACGGATATTCACCGATCCACACCACCGACTCACGAGGGATGAAGCAAACACCTTCAGATGACTCCAGACTAACACCTATCTGAACCGCACCCTTCTCCATGCCATCTGTCCAACGGAATATCAAGTTTCCGGCAACTATACTGCCCAGCGCCCGATACCCCATACCAGCGGTCGGCAAAAGACCCCCCCCCCCCCCATCTCCGCCCTGATTCGCCGTCCGGCCCTTGCCTTGGCTTCATGCAACTCGTCCCTCCACCTTGAAAGGTTTCCGACCCCTGCCCATACGAACAGGTTTGGGAGTGCCAGAAAACACCGGATCTGCAACCAATCTCCGATACCGCCTTACAACAGTGGACGGCGCGGTTCACCAGCAAGGACCTTATGTTCCAGCTTGATCTGGTGAAAAGGGCCTCGGATCCGCAGCCAATCCCAACCAAGGGATCCCGGACTAGGGATCCTCTCCACCGGGCGGGAGCCCAAACAACAGCGAGTGTTGTCCTCATTAAATGTTTCATTCATTCATTCATTCATTCATTCATTCATTCAACAACGTACTGAGTTTTTACTTCGTTCATTGTCGATTTGGCATCCTCATAGAAACTAACAGCAGTCTCATCTTAACCGGGCGTTGGAGCGTAGGCTTGAACCATTTTTAATATCAATATGCTATATAGATTGATCCTAATGGTGGTAACCCTATCGGTAAAGCTGTAAAATTCTTCCCCATTCCCAGCTTTTTGTATGTACATCAACAAAACCTATCTCGAGCTCCTGCCATTTTTAATGCCCTCCGTAGCACAGAATATGCCCGCTATTCAACTCCGGAATCCTCACTTGCTCTTCCAACCTCGCTTATTCCCGTGATATACCATATAATGCCTTGAAGCTCCTGCAGTCACGGAACTACACAGCCTTCGCTCGACAGTGCTAGTATTAAGCGCTTCCGGGTTAAAGTTCCAGTGGCAGCCTATCTGGACGCAGATATCCTTAGCCCTTGCTGCTGTATCGCTGACGTGAACACCACCTTGGCCAAGTGCTCTGCAGTTGCGGGTGCTGAGGACCATGAGTTCAGTTTTGGGTTCATAGGGATGCTGCGGCTGAATTCTACGCCACGGTCGCCGACTCCCCTACTGGTGAGGGAGTGTTTCTTGTTACTCAGGGAGCTTTCACATTATGTTTTCACCTATCTAGTACCACGGCGACAAATTTCCTTCACATGGATTTTCACAACACCATTGAGGAACTTATTGAAGATCACCTCTGAAGTCAACGTCTCTGTCTCACACAAACTCAAGCAGGGCTCTTGGTCTTACAAAACATCGAGTGGACCTGTTCCGAGGAAGCCAACCTCACCCCGCACACAAATTAGTGGCGCAAACCTATTTCGCCGAGACCGCTCTCCAAGACAATGATTCTGGACATCCCCACCGACCGAAGGACCGCGCGCAGCCGAGCGCGCGAACTTATATACGGCAATCAATCTGACCAATCCCCCACCCATTAGACTAGCGGTGCCGGCGACAGAAGCAAGGTTGAAGTGACAACCTCCACGAGTCATCTAATCGCATGTGCGTCCATCGGGCAACCTACCCTCGGGACGACGAAGACCTCGCCATTGCTTTAGTCCTCCAGTATTTTAGTCCTTCAAGAACTCGCCGTTGCCCAGTCCTCCAGCAGCCTGCCGAAGTTTCCTTTTGAGGAGGGTGACCCCAAAGACATTACGGGCTTTTCAACGCTACCATCCGACTCACCAAGTTGTCATCTCATCACCTGCAAAATACTGTGTAATGGACAACCATTTCTCCCATCTACAGGCTCGCGAGCTGACCCATCGAGCCCCTGAAATCCCTGTTACTGCTACTCCACTTCTCCCCACCAAGATATTACCCAAGTTTACGAGACAACCAGACGAAAATCCCCTTTCCTCACTCCATCCCCAGTAAAAATGAGGAAATTGCATTTCTGCAATTATAAAGAGGAACATCAGTACATCCGGCCCAAATGCAAATTTACTTTTCCCCCACGCAGTATACTGCTCTACAGAAATTGTCCACAACCCGTAGGTACCCTCCAACATATAATTTTGCAATGCGCTCACAACCCACCCCTACCACCCCTCTTTACCCGTTCCTCTCCTCAGCTGTCGGAGACACTTCTGACCACCAGCTATCGACTGGAGGACCCGGCGCGTCTGGTGACCCGGGCGAAAACGGCTAGTGCAACACATGGACTCCCGGACTAGCTTTCCACTTCCATCGTGCTCATTAGAATGTTCTCTCTCTCTCTCTATCTCCCTAATAGCCGCACTGGTATCCGGGTGTTCCTTTTCTTATCAGACCAGGCAGCCCTGCATACCTGGAGCCAGACGTTCCGTTGCGGGACAGAAAGGAAAGCCAGCAGTGTAGGAAGCGGAGAGAGAGAGGGAGAGAGAGAAAACTTTATTCTCTACACAGCCCTAGTCCGGGCCGTCGTGCCACAGTCTCATTAGGAGACGGCTGGTCCGTAGAACTCCCAAAGATCCGCACTAACACTAAGGCAGTGGGCCGCCAGGAGTTCTTGCGCCGACTTGACATCCACGCCAGGACTCGGCTTCAACCAGTCCTCCCAGGAAGCGATGCGGGAACGCAGGTGTGGTGATAGGTCTGGTGGATGGCACTCCCAGTAAAAGTTTTGTACTGATGGGTAAAAAGCGCAGTTGGGTGTCGGGAAAGTGGGACACGAGAGGATGCCATGTATGCTTTGGATACGGGCAGGAGTGAGTACATAGTAGAGAGGAGGTTTGTGCTTTCCGGACCACAGAGGCGGCTTCACGGGAGAGGGTGAGGTGGGGGTTTCTGGGTGTTATAATGTTTTTGAAATATCAGGAAGGGAAGTGAACGAAAACACGCTCTCCGGTTTGGGACCGAGCCCACAAACCATTAGATGGCGTGTCCTTTGCCTTTCAAATCCGGATTTTAAGGTGGATATGTTCCTGTCCTCTTCCTGTGGTGTAGTATGTGCACTAATTGTAACCTGGTCCAGGAATTATAGCCAGCGCCGCTCTGACAGCTCGGTATTAAGGGGACCTTCGTTTTATCCCTCAGCCCGCGACCCGAGTGCCTAGAGCCTGCCAAGACCAGTCGACAGGCCGCAAACCCTGTTACACTCCCCAAGGCATTGGGGCTACAGGTGGGTTCGGTCCCCATACAAGGCTCGTGTTTTTCTTCACTTTATTTACTAGCGTTCAAGAAGCAAGTATTTCATCCGCAAAACCTTCAAAGCTACTCCTTCTATGTTTTCATTAGCGTTATAGAATTTTGGCTTTCCTTTCTGTATTCATTCAATGAGCTTTTCATGTCCCAATGATAATAAGCTACATGCATAGCGAGGGCTTCGGTTCCAGCAGTCTTTGATCTAAAACCAAGTCAGTGTAAAACAGAGTTATGGCGCGCACTTTGGAGCAGCTTTAGAGCTTATAATTAGCGTTACTTCTTAGCCTAAAGCTACACATTTTGCAAAATAAGCTGCCGGCTCATTTCAGACGGCAATATTGGCCAATCCAAACTGCGCCTACAGCAGGAACCACGGGGCACGTCAGCAGGGTCGATCCGTTTACGGAAGCCGTTGAGCGAGTGCCCTGCCCGTCAAGCCTGATGAAATTATGACAGACGACTGGTCGCGCCTTCGCCGCGACCTTATCGCTCAGCTTCTCGGGACAGTGTCGGTCCGGCTCAAAATCATCGCTGCGGTGACGTAGAGCGTGTGACGGGGGACTGGGCTTCATCGTTACCAATTACCCAAGCCACGGCAGACGACGCCCCGATTCCCGCAGAGGAAGCGTCAGGATGGGAAACGGCCTGATTTTTTTCTAACACCGGCGTGTGTGTGATCGATGGATTTTTTGCCCTATTTGCTTTGCTTCCGTTCAGACGTTTTGTTTCATAGTGAAGACCTCTAGACGAACGACATGTGGTTTGATCCCAGAACATGATGCAGCAACTAACAGCATCAATCTGCGCCAACGTATACGCACGTCGCGACAAGGACCCTTGCGGCAGTGAGGGAGCCATGGACAGAGTGATCCCGGCTACCCTTCCCTGGACAGCGCTTCACGCCGCCTTCACGTAAAAAACGTACGTTTTTGTGTTGTCTGTCTCCGTAATACGTTGCAGCGTAACCGCCCAAATGATGCTATACCAACGAGCCCGACGCCAAGCTTTACAGTACATGTCATCCACCCTCATACGTTCACGCCGTATTATCGGAATAGTCCGATGCTTGTACGTTTCCGAGGTGTTTGCTGGTGAATATGCTTGTGACTTAGAAGTCGCACAACGGTAGTTTACCGGTCGGCCAATACCAGTGAATCCCATTGGTTTACCGACAACAAGTAATAACCCACCACTGGGGACCAACGACTTATTATTCCGTTAAAAATAGAAGGTTCCTTTGACAAACAGTGACCGGCGTCGTTCTATGAACGTAAGGAAGAGGGTGCGACGACGTGGAAATGGAGGAGTGAAGTGGAGCGAGATTGAGGTGCGCGACGGTAACCAATCAGCCGCGTGCGAAAGTGGGTGTCGTCAAGCCGAGGGTGCAGCCTTATTTTCGCCGTTTGGCTGCAGCCGCCTAAACCCCGTGTCACCCGAGAAACATGGGGGCCCTGGTTGGTCGTGCACGTTTGGATGCATCGCGTGGCCGCTTCTAAAATGGAGTGGGAAGCAAATGCAGGACCGAGCGGGCGGCAACAGAGGATTGAACGGGAGCGACGACGACAGAATGCCGTCGCTACAGCACAATGAAATGAGCTACAGACTTCTGATGTCCCCGCTTAGCCATCAAAGGAGGTGACCACAGAGGCAGGGGAGGAACGCAGATAATGGTTATAACGGTGTACGGACATGGCTCGTAAACGGCGTGGACGTCAGGCTGGTCCTAACGTTCGCGAGGCAGAGAAATGCGGTGCTAATGCATTCCTAGGTATCCGCCAACGAATCTGCCCTTACATTTTTTTTTACTAGTGACTGCCCAGTGACCCACCAGTGAAACTTTAGTGACTGCTGAAATTTCTTTTCTGGTTTATTCGGGAGGCAGACATACGGAGAGGCATCCAGAATAAATATTTTAGTGGTTCCCCATCTCATTAACCTAAAGATAAAACGATAGGCAGAAAGACCAGTTTTCCGTTTCCTAAATTAGCACCTCACCACGACTATTGCAAAATTCATTCTGTTAATTAGATTTGTTCTTCACAATCGTGTTGTTTCAACGGCCTCCCACGTATCCGGGAAACGCAGTTGAGCCTACCGGTTACAGTCTAAAACAAATCTGAAATTCGAATTCCAGGAACGGAAAGAACATGAAAAAGGAGCTAAATGAAGTGCCTAAGCCTGCTCAGGATGGCGACGGCGTTCGTACGACGCTGTAAGATCTGCCGCGTGGCTGGCCGCTTTGATCCGGTTTTGGTAAAAGCTACGGTGGAAAGACGATCACCTAGCTGACCGATCGCATAAAGCGTCAAGCAGGCCGCCTTGTCTCATTCTTTCTGGCAAATTCTTTACACTTAGTATTTAGCGCTATGAGCCTTACTACAACGACTTCTCCCCCCTTCAGCAGCTGAGGAGGGCCAGTAAGGTGACCTGCTGCGAGATGACGATAGCCCTCCAGGCCTGTCTACATAGCTCTAAGGCGAGAGGGCTCGATGGGCGAACTGACTTTTTGCGGAGCGAATTCCGCTGGGCTACCGCGGTGAGCGTCGCTTGCTTCCTTCAGACCTTGCGGCCGTTCCTTTTTTGTCGCTGTTGCGTTTCGGTGCGCACGACGTTTACATGCGGGCGGTGCTATTTGCCAGCCTCACCCCGCAGGGTTGTCGGCGACCAACACCCACACGATAAGCAGGTTGAAAAAAACAACAATAGCAACCATCTCATAGCAAAATAGCAAACAATAGCAACTATCCTCAACGCGCCAAAGTTCTTTAATCTTTTTAAAACTTAGCAACTTACATGAGGTGAGTATTTCCAAAACGATAACGCAGTGTGAGGCTTTCTCTTTACATAGGAGGTGTAGCCGCGACGCGCGCTGCGTGCTAAGCGGCGAAAGCGTGATGCAACTGAGTCGTCTCCGCAGTCGGGGGGCCCGCAGTGTGCGCCCCTGAGCCTCCTGCTCTTCATTTTTTTGTTATTTCATGCTTCCCCCGAGGAGGCCCCGGCGTGTTTGTCCTTGTCAATCACCGCCGACAGCTTATTTGAGGGTCACGGCAGCCGCCGCTAATGGCAACTTCTGGCGCCTTCTTGAGGGCTTATTTCGTTCTTCGGAACTTCGGTGGCGCCACCCCTCTAGAGCACGGAGACGCGTACACGTACACCGCGGTAATATACGTGCTCCCGGAAGAGACGTGGCCTGGTTATTTGAGATTTCGGATGGAGTGCACGAGAAACGGCGGTATCGGCGGGCGATAAGTGGCAGAACGCACTTCGCTGGTTGAGCACTATTCTGAAGAAACAGTTCTGGTATGTTCGAATGTGAAGGGGCGAGAGAGATACTGTTTGCATAATGTGTTGCGAGTGATACATAGTTGAAGAAAGTGGTTATCGCCGACTAAAGTCTTAGTTAAAAAGGCTAAAAAAGAGACGTTTCGGCTTCCATACGGAAGCCTTGTTCACTAGGCTTCCATATGGAAGCCGAAACGTCTCTTTTTTAGCCTTTTTAACTAAGCCTTTGGTCGGCGATAACCACTTTCTTCAACTATGTATCTTTCACCCGACCAGACGAGTTTTCGTCAAACCTTAGATTTCGTGTTGCGAGTGACTGTAAAAGCCATTTAGAGAGTCCAGATTGAAGTGAGCTCCACTTGGTGACTGCATAAGAGGCATTTTTTTTTCTTTTTGCGAAATGGGCCAGATCCAAAAGACCGAAACTAAGTCAGATAAAACTGCAGTGACAAGAAAAACTCGGTAACTATCCCACCAAAAAGTGGTGCCAATTAAATAAGTGAGGTGACGCCCCGCAAACGTGTACGCATATCGCAGTTCGTATCGAAAATGAGCCATATCCACTTGCCCATTGGGAGTTTTCTTTTCGTTTGACTGTTCGGACTGTTTCGTGGTTGTTTTCAGAAGTTTTCTTTTTTCTTTTTTTTTGCTTTTCGGAGCGGCTTATAATGAATTAAGACATCAGTTAGGAGATCGGTGAAAGACCTGTCACCTGACGTCGACGACAGAGTGAACGGAAGAAGTCAACGAAATGAATCTCAGAGATGTGAAACAATAATTTAATATAGTCTCCCCCGTCCCTACGGCGTTACTCTGATTGTGTTCATGTTTTACTCCAGTATTTACCTTTATAGTATTTAAGTACTAAATAGCCGCCGTTTACAGGCCCTGACAAATCCCCCCCCCCCTTTTTTTTTTGAGGACACGAACCACTTCATCAAGGTGAAGAAGAAGATATGAGCGGCGTTCTTGTGAAGCGTTTTGGAAATTTATGGCAAAGCAATGAAGAGCTTGCTTTATTCATGAGGGCCTTCAAGGGTGCTTAAGGAAGTTATCCTTCGGAATACTTCGAAAAGAGCTACTAATGGTGCCAACCATCTCTTCAGGTATAGTTCTGCTGTTCTTGAAGCCTTGTAGCATATGTTTGACCTGCTCCGCCCAAACTACATCTCACCATTCTTGAAAGTCAATTTAAATAGTTTTCATAAGAATGTCGCATCAACTTCAGTGTTTCAGTACAATTTAGTCAAATATCAAACGTATCGCCCCGATATTGCTCAAATTCACCGCATAATTTTTAATTACTTGTGGCCATAAAGCTCTCCTAGCTAAGATGTAAAGCATATCATATAATAGATTTGACTGAGTTACATTTAGGTCCAGTAACAAACTTCCGCTTTTTTCTCAAATTCGCTTTAGGTATGTAGATTTCGCTCATTTCGAAAAAAAAATGCCTCATATATCTGTTATTAGGTTATTAAGGGATATGTTTTTTTTAATTGCATCCTACAGAATTGAGACGACAAAAATAAAGTCGTGCTCTCGAAAAATGATAATTAACGGGAAAACCCACTTAGGCGAACACGCCAGGTAGAGTCGTCCACCAACTTAGCTAGAGCAACGCATTACCCTCTTATTGCCTTCTCCTGCCTTGCGGTAAGGTAATTTAGATACAACTGCTGGATTTCTCTGAAGTTTAATGAGGAACATAAGTCCTGCACATTCGTTCGAACAGTTTTTCGGCAAAATTTCTGAAATATTCTACACTAAATTAGAACCTGACGTTCTAGCTAAGCGCGTGGACGACAGGTCTTTCATCGTGCTCAGTTGTCCTAAGTCGAGCGTTGGCAGGTTTCAGAACCAACTATATTTCTTCTTCTCAGTGATGAGGAGTGAGCAAGCGTTCGAGGGGCTTGTGTTGTTTCTTGTTTATAATTTTACTTCAATTCGTATGCAGAACTGTGGCTGTTACCGCTTGTCGGACGCCACTGGAGAGCTGCTCTTGTTGTTGCTTCCTATCCAAGAATTGTGCCTTCCGCAAAGCCTTTGAATGTAGAAGTCTGAAATAACCTCTGAGTTTGTTTCAGTACGTTGTGCATGTGCAAGTCTACATCATATATTGCTTACACTACTGTGAAGAAAGCCTAATAAATGGGAAGCCAATCCACTTCCCGTTTACTTTAGGCCGTGCAATGGGAATTTTCGAAACGTAGGCTTAGCCGGCCCTTTCGCGTCCAGTATAGCGGTTACATCACGCCTGTAACAGTGTAGCGCGCACAACGACAATAGTTAGAAAGTCGACGCTGCTCTTCTGACGAGTTTGTAGTGGACAGGTGGCCATTAAAAAGACGTTTCTCGGCATATTACAGAGCCAACCCGTGGTCTACGTTAATGCGAATACTCCACTAAGGTTGGCTTGAAAGTCTAACGGCTTCTGTCGCACGTAGAATACAAAGCTACACAATTTTTGTAGTAATTCCAGCTGGTTTGCAAACACTGATCCCCCTTTGCGCGCTCCTAAGGAAGTGTGCAATACAAGCGACTTCTGCTCCGACTTAGCGTTGCCTCATTCTTCCCTTCCACTCTTGCGCTCCCAATTTGGCGTGGTAGCGCGCGCGCGCATGTTAGCTTCCCAAGTTGCTCGTGTGCACAATGTTTACCGATGCCTTCGACTCGCGTAACAGGATTACGCTGCCCCGTCGGAGTCTCCGCGGGGGGCAGGACCGCGGCCGAATGCACCTCGCATCATCGTGGCTTGCCACCTTCAGCGGGACGGCGTTCACACCAAACTTTTTGACACTTGTGGGGGCGAAAAACGGAGGGAGGGGCTGGCTGGCAGCGCCTTAATACTGAGAGGTCTAAATTGAACTGTCTTACCCTTATTCTCGTTACGGATACGAAGCCTAAATGCAGCAGCACCACGTGCAATGCAGGAAAGCCACGCAGCCGAAGCTTCCTCGAACCAACAGCGCACGTTTCACGTGGGTTTAGTGTGAGGGGTGTACCAGCTAGCGACCCTAGGAAAGTGAACCGCGTATGCCTATCTTAAAGAATACAAACTGCCCTTAGTGGAGCACAACCTATTCTCAAACGTTTGTGCGTGCGTGATTTCCTACTTATTTTCACTGCAAAAGTTAGAAGTATATACTGAATGAGTTGTCAGTATCCTGGAGTTTGAAAGGAGATCCCGAAGTTTTTGAAAGAGGAGTCATAATCAGCACGCATTGATTTCGCAGCTTTTTTTGCTGTGGCTAGTGTATTAAAGTTTTAATCGGCTTCCAAGTAGTCCAGGCGGCGCCAATATATTATTTCGTCCTGTCGTGTAGAATTTGGCGTAGCAAGAAAACAAACCCTTTACATTTAGAAAAATAATTACGTGACGCAATGTTTTTTATTGTTTTGTGCAAAATGTTTATATTCACCCTTCTTGATATTAAACTTTAGTTGTTAGACCAGGGGCTGTCCTTGTGTTCTACTTTTAAGTGGGATGCACTTCTTAAGCGACCCTGAACCTGCGTCCACCGGCGATGTCCGCATAGCATACCCACGTGGGGGATTGGCCAGGAATCTCCTCGTCTTCCTTGGCAACGGGGGGGGATGGGCGCGCGGTGCCTGGCCGCTGACATGGCACATACCCACGTGGGGGATTGGCCAGGAATCGGGCGTGAGAAGGGGCTAATGCACCCGCTTAAAGGAGTACTGACACGAAATTTCAAAGCTGAGATCCGCTCTAGCAATCAAGTACAACGACAACACAAATAGGTGTCTGTGAATAAATGCATCTTTCTTTCTTTGTAGTTGTGTGTGTGTGTGATCTCTCTTTCGCGAACATTACCGAACCGCGCAAATTCAACTCGTGCATTCGCACTTTCACATTCTTCCCCTCGGGGAAATGCGGGGAATTTTTGTCTTTGTTTAAGTTCGCGCTGGTTTCTTCCAAGAATATGTCGTTCCAGGTAACCCAGCTTGCAACCCTTCTAATCCTTGGACTCGGAATGTTAATGTGCATGGGGAAAAAGGCAGCCGTCCAAACGTAAACACTGCAGCCGACAGGTTCCTGCGTCGCGATATTTCCGTACGACTGTTATGCCTTTGGACTTTCGTATTGTAAATGGAGAAATGATAACCTCTTATAGGCTGTCTCGCTTACTGGCTTGCGCGGGCGCATTGTTCTTTATTTCATTTTATGCCGTGCACGACTTAGAAAGGTCAAGCTACGAGGAAGAGGACGCACAGGAAAAATGGAAGCAGGCGGAGAGCCCGGTTTGCTAGCCTGCACTGAGGAAGAGATATTGAAGGAGTAACACAGAGGGCAAGAGAAGATGGGAAATAGGAGAGGACGGGTCTTCGCTCATAGTTCCTTTGTCACACTATAGACGCTCACGCAAGTCAGTATTATTGAGAAGCCTGGAAGACCTTTGGTCGCCTTCCGTGACACAGATGGTTGGAACCACTATTCTTACACGGAGGTTGGGACCACGGTGTAAGAAACTATTCTTACACCGTGGTTGGGAAGAACGCGCTAGGCTTGTCCCCCCCGTTCACTGTAGACAATAACGGTGGCGTGCGTTATAAGCTTTGTTGTTGGTTGCTGGAGAGACACAGGTACCATTGCCTCGCTTGCCTCGCTGTGGGCGTGAATGGCAGCTCGATAACAAGAAAACCAAAGGGCGCAGGCCGTACTCCCAAGTGTGTGGGTTCTGCTTACATGCTCGTCATGGAACATTATACTCGACAATTGCATTTTTATTTTTGGATTTGGTTATGATATTATACGTACCAAAATTGGTTTGCGAAGCAATTCGCAAGCAGTTCGCAAGTCGAACCAGAACTGAACCGGAACGAACTGGAGCATTCCTAACCTAAATTCGATCCGAAACGGTCACATTATTTTTTTTTTCGTTTTACACCGCAGTTTGGAGGAAAAGATATAATTAATATTTCTAAAATAAGCCTTATATTAGACCGACTAATCGGCTATTTCGTTTGTTATCAACTTCCGCTGACCAGTTTTCAAAAGCCCGCTCCAATTTAGAAGACATGCGCACGAAATCGACAGAAAGTACCTGATGCAAAAGGAAATTAGCGCTATCGTCATATTAAAGCAGGCGTGCATTTGTTACTATCTTTACTACTTATTACTTAAAAGGTGCGGCATGTTTAGAGTTGTCTGTAATGTACCTTAGATCCGCTACTGGACGTTGAAAAGGGTTTGTTCTGTTTATTTGCATCGGGTATACAAACTGGTTGGCAAACAAAGAAAAAATTACAAAAATGCCGTAAGCATTGTTTACGTTTGTTTCTCTTCTTTGTTATCTTCAGGACAACAACACTGTCCATCTTTCTGTTTATTATTTATACCTGCTTGCTACAGCTTTCGTATTTCGTTTCTTCTTTTTTTTGTGTGGAGCGATGACAGAGTGGCGTTTCTGAGCAAAAATGATTACAAAAAATACACAAGGGCGAACGCTTCAGCACCCAGGCTAAATACGTTCCCTCGTCGAACTTGTGTACTTGTCAGGAAATTACGTTTGCCTCCGCGCAGTGCCTTGTTTCATCCTGCGCGGACAGATAGATATATAAAAATAAACGCGTGTCAACAAGGGAGAAACTTTGTTTCGGTCCGTACTTGCCGACGTTGTTTATCTCCGCCTTTTCAGAGTTCGCCTTTGTTACAAAAACAAAACAAAATAGAGGAGCCGGGAACCTTAACAAACGAAGCTCTCGCTCTCCAGCCGGTTGGGCGCAATGCGATCTGTCGGAATACCCTGAAGCGAGATGGATTTTTTGAAAATGACGCGGCTTCCGTGGAAAGGAAATATTGAAAACATAAAGGACGAGACCGGATGCAAGTTGTCGTCTTTCTGCTTACCTTCGAACAGTATCCCCGTTGCAGTGCGGCCGTGATTGTGTATTGTGTATCGTATAAAGCCATATTTTGAGCCGAGTAATCGCATTATCAGAGGCTGCACTAGGATCACATTTCTTTACTCTTTTTTTTTTTACTTTACGCGGCTGAGGGACGTGCGCTTCAAAGTGGCGGTGTTTTCCGAGACATTGTGGCTTACTGTCGGAAGCGCGCCGACGTCTACAATGCGCGAAAGAAAAGCAGGGGGGATAAGATACATCCCTGGGGCACCCCGAGGAGTGTCCGCTTTTCCGAGACAAATTCGTTGCTCGGTCTAGTCAGCGCACTGACGAGTTCCAGGCACAGAAGGAGACGAAACCAAGCCAAGTCGAAATTTGCTTCGGGCCCAAGATTAGCGGGATAACGAGTCAGCCGAAAAAAAACAAAAAAAAAAAAACAAAGAGAACGCACGCAATCTTCGTCGCGCCGTTTTACCTGGCAAATCCAATTTGCAACGAGGAAGACGTTGCCGCCGGGCGCCAACGTAGCCCACGCGTGTTGGCTCCTGCCTTTGTCGACGCTAACGAACGGGCTCTCCTCTCGCAGTCGCCGATATCCCGCAGTGAGACGCTTGTGTACGGACTCGAAAAAGGTGCGCGCCTCTCCGCACCACGCGGCAGGATTGCTGGAAGGGCTGCCTGTGGAGGAAAACTAGGTGTAGGGATTTAGAAGACTCGCATGGTGTATGAGAAACTCGAAATGAGCTGCGGCCCACACGCGCTGTGCAGCACGCTGGAACGAAAACAACTCTTAGTGTGTGGGAGGTTGTGTTCTCGTCATCTGTTCGCGTGTGCGCATTTCGAGAAACGGACGTAGGGAACGGATGGCTAATTGCCTGTCAGCAGGGGAAGGAGGCTACGCGCGAATAGAACGCGGTCCTGGGTGCTCAATGTTTTCCGCAGAGCTTGTCGAGCCCCTTTTTTACCTTCTCCTCCTGAAACGCAATAGTTGCTTTGACTGGTCCTAGAATTGCGGGTCAGACAGGGCTGGGGATATTTGAAAACGCGACAAGCAAAATGAACTAAAAAAAGAAAACTAGGAAGGCTTTAAAAATTTTTGAAGCTCAATGACGGGAGCTTATGAAGCGGGGCAGCTACGCCTTTTGGGCAGCGTTCAGATTGGGATTAATGATGCTGTAGTTAGGGCTAAGTAAATTAACAAACAAATAACCCAGAGACTTATTACACTTACGTACATCCCTGACGTGATTAGACCCTATGTCCGCGACACATATGTAAAGATTTACACCTCCTAATACCATTGCAGCCACCAGTTTCGGAAATTTCGAAGCCGCATCCAAGTATTTACGTACACTCGAAGGTGAGCTTAACGGTGAATGTGCTGGCCTATTTTGTTTTCGCGGTGCTCCACACACCGCGAAATTTTGTTTTCCTGTAAGCGACACAGAACTGAGCTTGGTTAAGCCTGTCCTGAGCCGTTCTGAGAGCGGACCTCGCATTCGCGGTTGTAGACGGTCGAGGCTCAGCGCACGTGGGTTCGGTCAAACCGAGAAGCCGGGCATAGAGCGCCTGCGGTTTGTTGCTGCAGATTCCCGGGGCACTTGTGCTTGGCCCAGTTGTTGTAAACACTCGGGTGGGGCCATTGACTCTGGCCTTCGCGGAGGTTACGGCCTCATGAGGGTCGATAAACTTCCGGCCCGGGGAGACGTGCGGCGTACACGGTTTGGCGGGAAAGATCGGCGAAAGCCACTCGCATCCTGCAGCCTTCTTTTTACGGTCCGATTGATAGTCCGCAGAAAAAGGCACGGCACTGCCGTCTATTTTTCGCCTCTCGAGGCGTTTTGACGCTCGCTGTATGGAGGAGGACAAACTTTTCGTTTTAGGTTGGTCGTTTGAATTCGGACGTTGAGGTGCATCCTAAACAAAAGAAAGAAAAAAAAAATAAAAAAGGAAAGAGGATAAAAAAAATAGTGCCCTTCCACTCGGTGAAGAAGGAGGACCTGCAAAGCTGGGTGCAGTCAAACGACCGCATAGAACAAAACACGCTTGTTCGCAATTTGAGATTTAGCATACTTCCCTTGGAGGGACTCGAGCTTTAGTCTCACAGACAAACATGGAGCTTTGTGTTTCACTCCTGTGTCGTAGGAATCTTACTGTGGGTAACTCACCAACCCGATTCACTCGACCACCAGGGCAACGGACAGGTGGCATCGGGCCGTGTGACGTTCACGTTTGAACTTCCCTCCAGCACAACAGACTGTTCATCGCCGGCAACCGGTTATGTGCGCGTGCTTACAAGAGAAAGAAACCATCGAAAATGTCGCTCTGAAAGCCCTTTAAGCTGAACAAGTAATATTTTCGCACTTCAGCGTTCCAAGCGGGCAAGTTGCGATTCATCCGGGAGGGCTTTGCAGCTACTCGAAGAGCTGGAACTTGAGCAGGCAACGGTGGCGGCAGTGACTTTGCGTTGTTTTCGTGCCTATCCGCTCTTCTGTTCGGGCCGACGTTTCTTCAATTTCTGCGCTTCTTCCAAGCGAACGACATGCGTCCGTCGCATAGCGAGTTCAACCTGGACGGCCTCGAGCTTTATTCTAGAGGACATACGTGACTGTCCTTTTCCCTCCCTCTCATAGTCTAGTTACTGTCTGTGTACTGTGTAGCACACCAACCAAGACCCAAACAGCTCGATTGCGGAGGACAGCTGACAGGGTGTATTGAGCCACGAGACTCCCATGTTTAAACCTCCCACCAGCACAACGGGAATCTCATATAGGCAGTGACATGAAGCGCAGCTGTGCGTGCATGCCCCACTCCTTTCACCCCAAATCCGTGCACGCATAAAACGGCAACTGGTGATGGGCGCACGGTTAAGCGTGAAATACACCGGCGAAAATGTCGCTCGGAATGCCTTTCAAGCTGAAGAAGGGTTATGGGCTCACGCCGGCGTTCCAACCGGGCAAGCGGCTCTGCAACCGAGACGTATTCGCGCCTACTATGCGAGGTGGAATTTGAGGCGGCTACGGCGGCGGCGCCTTTCGGCCGTTTTTACGCCCATCCGCGCTTCTGTGTATTCTCCGCAATCTTCTTATATCGGCACTGCCGCCGTTTTCAGCCGATTGCGCAATTTGTGAAAGTGGCATGGGTCTGGGCGAGGGGAATAACAGTTGGAATAGGGGGGGTCAGCGGCGGCGAGGAGAAGCCCCGGAGCTGCGCCGAGTAAAGCGGCTTCACCGGAAGGAAAACTGGGGTGGTTGGACATATACTGCTTCGCAGTCAAAAGAAACATCCGGAATGTCTACTCTGTACCGACCATGGAGCAAGAACAAGACTGGAGGGGAAACGGAGCTTCCTAGCGCGGCCAGACAATGTCACAAGCGCTCGTCGTTGGTTAAGCTAGCGGCATCTGCCGCGGGTGAAGAAACTGCGCGGCTGCCGCAATCGGCATTTCACTGCGCAGCTACACAATGAACTGCAGCTGCTATCATTTTGTCCATCAGGTGCCGCTACACTCTCCTTTGCCATAGCAGCTACGAAGCTTTGGCTTTCATTGCGACATTATGTGTTCGCTCACTCCCGCATGTCGCGATGGGCCGTTTCCCCTCCTATACATTCTTGCTCCATGGTCCCGACAAGCCACCGCTTTTACGGCGAACTTAGCGTGAAAACCACTACGTTCGCGCTAGCACTTGCGCGCGGGAGCATTCTTTCAGCGTGTCCGTCCGGCATCCGAAAGTCGCGATACTAATTCTTCGCCAACATAGACAAGCGCATCTCTCGCGCGTACACCACGGAATAAGCCAGACGATTCCCATGCGTGCCCAGAGAGCGTGGTTCTCGACGCTGGCGTGGCGGTGGGTCCTACGCAGCAGATGTGCGTCATAAGAAAAAAAAGTGCAGCAGAAAAGCTCGACGGTGACACTGCGAAGCACAGGGAGCACGCATTGTGCGCTGAGAGCGCGACCTCGGCGGTCTCACTTTTTCCGCTGCGGCGGTGGCGGCGTGCGCCAAGTGGCGATGTTCTGGGCCGCGTCAACAGAGAAACGCGACCAAGATGGATCGCGTCCTGTCCTGCCCCGCCGGACCGGGGCCCCAAGTATAGAGCGAGCGGCTGGGATAAGTGTAAGTGATCATCGAAGGGATGCGCAAACTGAATTTGGCCCCGGGCGTGTATATACGGGCTGGCGGCTAACGGAGGCGCCGCGCTGTACATCGCTCTAAGTTAGCGCCTGGCCCGAAGCGGGTGTTTTTGAGCGAAGCTTATGCTGGTTGTGTTCAGTGTGTTTTTCGTGTCTACGAACAAAAATTCCCGAAACTCCACGTGTCTTCGAAGAGCGAGGCGTCACATACAGCGCGAGGCGTTAGAAAGCGAACGCCCGGGGGTGCGTGCTATTACAAGACATTCAAAAAAATTATTATTCGAACCTCGCGGTGGTGCGTGTCATCACTTGTATATTCTTCCTGAGTAAAGTAATTTAATAACAGGCACGTGTTGCAAGAGCAAAAAAAAAAAAATTATTTGGACCTCCAACTTGTTCGTCTTAGCACGCGGACGTGCATTTCGAGTAGGTTAGTGGCCAATAGGCTCCCTTTTCAAGATCAGTAGAGTCAAAATAGAAATTATTGTGTCTATGCATGCGTGTTAAGAGAAGTAAGGTTAAGAGAAATAAAACAGTAAAAAGAGCTAAAGAATGAAGGAAGCTCGCACTAACGTGTAAGACTTGAAGGTAGCGAAGCTGTAAGCAATCTTCCAGACTAGCACGATGGTTTAAGTTCACGACTGAGCCGATTTGCTTAGTCTTCGCTGCCGCAACGACCTTTGGTCCATCTTTGTTGCTATAACGGCGAAGAAGCAAATCGAAGAATCAGAGTGAGCGAACGGACCGCGCACACTTAAACTAGGCGCCCGCAGGTGCAACGTGTACCATATCACGTGTTCTGTGTCGAGCAGGTGGCGTGATTCCTTTCCCCACAGTCACGGCCAAGAGATAGATAGATAGATAGATAGATAGATAGATAGATAGATAGATAGATAGATAGATAGATAGATAGATAGATAGATAGATAGATAGATAGATAGATAGATAGATAGATAGATAGATAGATAGATAGATATATATATATATATATATATATATATAGAGAGAGAGAGAGAGAGAGAGAGAGTAAATGTTTATTGAAAAGAAGGAATCGGCCTCAGAATGTGATCTTGGGCCTGCTACTTCCCACTGGGGGGAGGGTACTGAGGACAGAAAGAGAAAGGAATGAATATGAAGGTATAAATAACAATGAAATCAACAAATAAGCTATTTACAAGCAGTAAAACCAATAAACGTCTCACATACAACAAGGAGCTGAATCAAATGATTACAGTCCACCTTTCAGCACATGAGTATCGTCTATAAAAAATTGAGTCATTCTTTCACAGTCTGTAAAATTTTATCGCACCCTATAGCCGAGAATCCAGAGAGGAGTCACGAAGAAATATAAGCAGTGCTTTAACGGCTAGGCTTTGTTTCCTGTTGCCAGCCCACGTGCCCAAAATTTTTTGTTCGGACTGAGGGCGAGTGTCCAAGCGTTTCAATGCTGTCTCGAGGCTGTTTCGCTCACTAGAGTACTTTGGACAAGCGCTAAGCGAATGTTCGATAGTCTCAGGACAACCGCACAGAAGGCAGTTCGGGCTGTCCTCGCGCCCGATTGTGTGGATATACTTCCGGGTCAATGCTACACCAGGGCGCAGCCTATGTAGCAATGTCGCTTGAATTCTGTGAAGTCGAGGAGCATGAGTGAGCCAGAACTTTTACTCTGGATCGAGCCTGTGAAGCCGCTCATGTCGATTCTGCGGGTCAGAACGAATGCAAGGCTGCAGCTTGTTCCGTTTGACTCTCGCGCACTATCTCATGGGTAAGATGATTGACTCCTACGTGCCAGTCTGCTGATATACCAGGGACTGGTAGATCAACTCTGTTGCTCTACCAGACACAGGTTCTAATCCTGCCGCTGCCGGCGATTTCTTTCCTTTATACTGTTATACTGAGTTTCATGAAACGTTAACGAATATCTAAACAGCTTCGCTGTAAAAATTTGCTCACATCTTACACGTAAATTCTGTCACCTCTATGTCAAGTTCTAGAGAGCTTCGCTTGTCATCCACCTCGACAGAGTGGCTCACTTTTACCGCATCGCTTAATATTCATCGAGTTTGCGCTAGTTTCGCGAACAGTGCGTTAGAGTTGAGCCAGTGGTTGAGAAAGTGAGCTGGGGAGTGTGGTAGTGAGGATGATACTGCCGGGAAAAATATTGTTTGACACAGATTCAGCCACTGCCACAGTGAATACTTAATGGATTAACGACCAGATTATTTGAGTGAGGCCGGGTCTGCTCGCTTTTAACAGGTGGACGATTGGTCTTGCTTTCCTGATGGTTGAGCCCACCAATGTGAACGCCCGTCCTAGAAACCTGTCGGACTGAGCACGTTTTTTGTTCGCCTCTACAGGTGCAATACTAAGTCAAAGTTGTTATGAAGCAACCATTATGCCGGAATAAATCTATTGCACTAATACTGGCCGAGAAAGAGAAAAAAATCATAAGCCATTTCACTCTTTGAAACTGGATTATCAGCGAAGGTATTTAACACGGGACATGGAGGTGACGCAGTATTTAGGCGAGACGTAAGAGTAAATTTTAGTTCTCTTGAGACTTCATGGCAGTAATCCTTAAAAATATAGACCCACACTCACACACACACGTTTTTATTCTCTTAACCTTGAAAATGATTGATTGTAGGGTTTAACGCACGGACGCTACACAGGCGATGAGGCGCGCCGTAGTGGAGGGCTCCGGATTAATTTCTTCCACCTGGGAATCTTACAACGTGCGCCGAAATCTCGAACACACGGGCGTTTTCGCTTTTCGCCTCCTTCATAAAAGCGGCCGCCGCCACCGGGAATCAAACCCGCAACCTCGTGCTCAGCAGCGCAACGCCTTAGTCACTGAGCCACCGCGGCGGGTCCTCTGAAATGGGGCCTATTGATACCTAATCCACTAAAAATACATATCCAAGTGTGAGAGGTATTAGCTCGAGGCCTATGTCAGGTTTTGATCTTAAAAATGGACCTTTTAGTAACTAATCTACTCAAAAGGCGTACCCAAGAGACGTACCCAAGAGACGTACCCAAGTGATGAGACGTATAAGCTCGATGGGTAAACCTTGTTTATAACGGCTTGCGGCTTTGGTGGTGATCGTTTGCTGGTAATACACACATCACGACTTTCATTATCTGACGCCTCGCACTTCACAACGCCCCGCAATTCAAAGACGCGCGGAGCCTGGGGAGTTTTCGTTGACGGACATCAAAAATACATAGAACCATACCCATATAAGCTTCTCTTAAAAGGGGTCCACTGCATGTTTCCGATTCCGGTAATAAAAAGAAGCGTGCACTGAAAAGGCGCACATATGAGCGCTTGTTTTATTGATTAGATAATTTTATATCCCTCGATCGGCTATTCGCGATGGATGGCTTATTGAAGTTAAGCTTCAGCTCTATTTTTGGATTAGCACTAATCTGACCACTCACTCCACCATCTAAACGATTACTCTTCTTCTCTTTCTGTGATCCTTCTAACGGCATTTACGTCTACACTTCGTCCTTTATTTACCTTTCCCACTTATCCATCAGGCCGGGCTTGTAACTTCTGATCGGGGAAGACACCCTGGCTCATTTTTAAAACATCTATTTCAACCTCTTTTTCAGACAGGGCGTAAATATTCTGTTCTCCGAAGTCGCAAAGTCGACATCATAAATGGCCACCGAAACTAATGATGTGCGCGCCTGGATGTCACAAAAGCCTTCTAATATTTACTGCCACAACTATCAATTGGTATGACGCTTTGGTTTTTGCACGCATAAAGTGGCTGGTAGTCATTGCAGGGGGAACAAGGGGGGCGAGAGGTTTAAAACTTCCGGAAGGAAGCAGCATTACGCGGTATAATATATCATATTTTTTATAAAATGAACCAGGCTTCCGTACAGCCTTCTTAATATGTAAGAAGGCTCGATCATCCCTGCAAGATAGAAAGGTGACGCCCGACATATGCGTGAACAGATCGATCAAAATACAGGGCGGAGGCAAGAAACAAAGGAACTGTAATAAAAACATGCTCCTCCATCAGGACCTTAGTTTAAAAAAAATTGATAAGGAAGCGCTGGGTGTGTCACGCCTTGGCTCGGTGAGAATGTTTGCCTGGCGCCCATAATGACGGGCTTTGTGCTCGAGGTGCGACGTGTCGCACGAGGCCGGGTCCCCTTTGATCCGTGAAGGATCGCACCCGGTCATCAATAATTACGTGGTTTAAAGGAAATACGACTACCCTCTCCGAGCAGAGGACGCGGTTCATGTTCAGCAGCAAAATGAATTCGGTAACCGCTTTTCAAGGTGTTCGTCTGTTCCGGCGTCTGCGCTAGCGCACGTCTGCCTCCACTTACTCCCCCCCCCCCCCCCCTTTTTTTTCTTTTTTCCCTCTTAGGGGTGCAAGCAAGGCTTTACTGCAGGGCTTTGCAGTTAGGATGGAAGCGCATCATTCTCCGCGACGTAACAACAACAACAAGGACGGCGACGACGAAAATTCGTCAACGACAGCGACAAAAGAAAAAACGATGACGAAGACAACAAAGATGAAGACAACGACAACAGCAGCATTGCATTAGGGATCATTTATCTGGCCCCGCCCCTGAGGAGTGTTGTTTTTTTATTTTTTATCATTATATTTCAATTCTAAAGAACACTTTTTAAATTATTAGAGAAACCTCAAGCCTTGGCCAATCCCCCTCAGTGGGTACGTGTCATTACAAATGGAGAAGAAGAAGAAGGATGCGATGAGGGAAAGAAAATGGCATGCTGGCCGCCTATGAGGGACAAGCTTTGCACACTGTAGTCTACGCACCTTGTTTTCCGTGTTCTACCGCCGCGAAATGAATTGTTCCCATTGGGCGTACGGTGTATTTAGCTTTTATACCCACCCCAACATGCGTGTTGCGTGCATGCGCACGTGAACACTTTTTTGCGAAAGCCTAGCGATTATCAAAGCCTTCTTTGCTGCTTCATCATGCTTGCGTTTCTTTCTTCGCCTCCGTTGGTTCGTCTACTGAAGCGCATTACTCCGGCAGGTAGACCTGCCGCAGTTGACGCGGCAGCTTCCCAAACTTCAAAGCTCCCCTCCACGTGCTCCTTTTCTACACACGTGCTGTCACGTTCACTTGTCAGGCGGCACACATCAGGGTAATTCTTGTTTCATTCTGGAGTGGTTCTGGATTAGCGCTGCGGTTAGTGCACTTGGCGGTTGCTCTAGAGACCCGGATTAAAATAGCACACTAAACCGAATGTGTATTTATTTATGTATTTTCTCTTTACAGCGGCGGCCATTTTAGTAACATCCTTGTTGACGTTGAGACAACTACGGTCACTTTTAGGGTTTGATAAGGTATTTACGGTTTTCGCCTTAAAAAAAAAAAAGTGGCGAAACTTGCACTAAGTCGCGCGAGGCTTGAAAAGTAACAAAGCTACAGGATTTATTTATACGTGTGCACTGAAGGGACACATCACCACATATTTTTTCAAGTTTGAAATTGTTTATTTGCACGTTCCGTCGTCGCTTTGCAGTTTGCTAGTAGTAATCGTCGTCATATGCCCCGATATTGTCGGCTTCCTTATGCCAAGCATTACATGCGCGGCAGCGCTTGATGATGTGGCGGTGGGTACGTGCACGACGCATGCGCGGCGTTCGTGGAGTTGCGTCAAGGTTCCGTGGAGCCGGTGTCGCGCAAGCTGTGGTGTTGATGGTGGCTAGGCAACATAGGAGACGCCCCTCGGGGTTTTTGCTGATATTTTTTTCGTTTTTTGCTAAAGCCGCTGCGCCAGCCGGGAGCGCTCAGCCATAGCCTCCTGTATAACGCCTTGTGCGAGCTCAGTGTCACAAATTCCGCCGTTCTCTCTGGTGGCGCCCTAATCCCAGGTTCTCCTGTGTTGGCGATGGCACGTTAAACATTTGTCTGCAAATCTGGCAACAATGAGTGGTTAAAAAGAAGTTGTCAAGGCCCTTTGCAAACAAAAAATACATGTTGTATAAAGGCGACTCTGGCTCCAGCACTCACGGGCACCTTTTGTTTGAACAAAAAAGGTATAGAAAAAGGTATAGAAAGGTATAGAATAAAACCATCTAGCTCGGGTGACGCTAGAACGTAACAGTGTAATTACAAAAGAGATGGTCTTTCTCGGGCTACCTTGTTCGTAAATAATAGAGAGTTTTAGCATTTCGTTACCGTGTTTATGTTACCGTTTACCGTGTTTGCGGGAGTCGACTGCGGAGCGCGAGAGTTACCGCGAACGGTAACTTACCGGCACAGGCTTCACCGTCGCCAGCGGCTTCCGGTAACACGGTAAACAGTAACGCAAACACGGTAACGATATGCTAAAACTGCCTAATTTAACGCAAAAGTTTTTTTTTTCTGCGTTTCGCTCGATGCAGCCAGAAATGTTACGGGTGAGTTCACTAGTGGATTTGTGACTCACTGGGAATTGATCGGTTATTCGGTATGTTATTGGTGAGGGAAGAATGAATGTACCGGGGAAAAGTAGTGAGAGAAACAAGCTAAGTGTATGCTGAATTTTTATCCTAAGTGCATATAGGGGCTCTCAAATACTGAACATCGCCTTGAGTTAAAGCTTTATGTCGTCGTTCTTTGCGCAGTTGCCAGGCATTGCCGATTACCGCGTCGTCAATATATCTGGTACATGCGCGATGGCAACATTTCGTGGAGCAGCGGCGACGGAGAAATACAAAAAGGATGGAGGAGGTTGGGCGCGTACCCTTTCGGTGACCGTAAAAAATATTAGCCGCAGAACAAGACTGAATGGACTCGTAAGTAAAAAAGGGGAGCTGAACTGTTTGGACTTCTTCAAACAAAATTTAATTAGTGTGACTCAATTATCACTAAACACCGAATCTAGAATCATTATCTTTCACTTATCAACTCCCATAGAGCCTGATAAAAGTCAACTGGCTCTTATCGCATGACAACCGTGAGGACATGTATACATTTTGTGGCGAAACTCAAACCCAAAGTAGTAAACCCAAAAGGGCGGGCGTGCAGGCGGGAACAGTACACTGAACGTCGTTTAGTAGTTCTGCGACGCCACGCATAAAGCTTATTGGCTCGTGAAGTGCAAGCTCGCCGTTTTGCGGACTTTTGTAGCTGGAAGACGCCTTCGCGTAGCAGACGACGCTGAGGTGCGTTTCAGTTCACCTCCGCTTCAAACAGCAGTTCGCATCGGCATGACCATCGAATTACCTGGAAACTTGGCGCCCAAAGGTGAACGGGTTGCTCCAATGGGTGTTTCTGGGCAAGAGAACAGGCACAGTCGGTTATAGAGGAGGCTATGGCTCAGCGGTTGCCGCGAGGCACTCACTCACGAGCTCTGGGCATTTTCTTGGTATTTTTAACGCGTTACGCGCCACACATTACGGACAGCTACAACAGCTCCGCTGTTAAAAAAAAAAAAAAAACGTGTCTGAGTGCTGCACAGGCGTGCTTAGCACTTTGGGATAAAAACTATTTCAATCAATCGACATACTTTAAACGCGAAGAGGATAACGCCCCGTCTTGTGAACGGCCATGGAAATAAACTTGACCGAAATTACACCTGAGTGTTTCAGAAAGCTCGGAATCCACCCATTGGTTTAGTGTGCCCCTACAGTTAATATTTGGGCTTGTTTCGGAAACGTTTTGCAGAGGCTGTGGGTACAAAACAGATACAAGTGAATTCTTTGCGTTAGTAGTATTTCGGGCTGGTTCATCATGATAGGTCTATAGGCCCGAGACCTGCATTCCCTCTACATCTTTATTGAAGTCTCCTGGAAGAATTGCAAAGTACCACTGATGATGCTGCGAATGAGAGGTTACAGTGTCGTTTTAAATATTCAGAATTTATTCATCGGTCCTATCTTTTACAATTTTTCACCATACGTCATCCCTGCTGCATCTGACAAACCGTAAAATTGATCCGAGCCGCCATCGTGTAAGCTTCCTTGGCAGGAGCATCCTCCGTATACACGCCCCTTCATCCCCGAAAAACAAAACTCCAACTTCTATCCTTCGTTTTACTTGCGGGTATTCTTTTCCGTTTCTTCAGTATCCTACACAAACGATGTATACCGAGAAACGAGTCGCCGGGTAAGCGGACTCACATTACCTCGAAGTGGAAGGCGTGAAGCTCGCTGGAACAGGTGCGAGGCGAAAGAGACAGGTGGCCTCTAATGACTCCCCTATTAGCGTTCTACGAAGTGCGAAATCAGAGAGGGGGCGTCTTGAGCGGCGTCGAGCTAGTTACGTTCCGTGCAGAGGAAGTATGAAGGCCTGTTTATCCTGCTTCTTTGTAGTTTGTACCCTGAGGGCGAATGGATTTAGATGCCTGCAGCGGCCTTATCGTGAACTGGTTCCTATAGGAAGCAGTTTACGAATGCGTATACGCATTGAAGGTCTTAAGTTAGCAAGCATTGGTAAAGGTAGTTGGTCTGTACTCGTTGGTGGCTAAATAAGATTGAAAAAAAAATTGACTGACATAAATCTCTGCTCAAATGATTGTACAGCGAAACCGTTAACCCTTTCTGTCCCGGTAATTCCAAATAAAATCACATTGGTGTAGTCACTCTAGCCCATAGAGAACTGCTAGTGTTTTTTGGGGAATTCTCCTTCAAGGATGAGTTTTGCGATATACATCACCATTTTAGCGTTTTAGCGGAGCCGGACGCTAAAAAGAAGAAAAAGCTCCAGTGAACACAAAATTATGACGTCGATGCTACTAAAAGAACTGGAGGTCCTAGTTGTATTCCCAGGCTTGTAAATCTGTAAATATTTGCACTGCGGTACTCGTATTTGCACTGCGGTACTCAACGGTGCCTGGTTGAGTTGTATTGCTGAAGGACATGAGTGGAAACTCTTTTTTTTTATAAAATTAAAGGAAGCTCAAACACGGTGTTCGACGATCTCACTTCTCCTCCGTCTCTGTCGCCGCCGATGGAGGTGACGAGATCGGCGGCAGAGACGGAAAAGTGAGATGTCATGCGTGGGTGTGAGCTTCCTTTAATTTTTCGTAATTCCTAGCGCATGCACAAGGTGCGCACGCAGCCGCTACACCGGCGTGGGCGGAGCGCACAGCGGCGCGAGAGGTCGCGTCACGCTAACACGTGGCATTTAGCGAGAACGCAGGGGGAAAACCCGCAGATGTGCTCTATCAGTGAACCGTCTGTCTCCCCCCATCTCCGCGTGGGCTCGTAGCGCAATCGGTAAGGCAACGTGCTCTTGATCCGTTTCTCTATTCGTTCGAAGTTCGATTCCTGGCGGTGTCCGTAAGTTCTTTTATTTGTTCGCGCAAGTTTTCTGTTGACAGCAAAGGTCGCGACAGAGCAATTGCGGGCTAGAGGTAAAAAAGCTTCGCTTTAAAAGTAGTGTCGCAGCCATCAACCTACAGTACAAGTAAATACCTCCGAGAGAAACGTCGTTCCCGATATTTCGCTGTTCGCCAGCGGCTGAACGCTTCCAGCTTTCATGGTTTTCAACAAACAAAACTGTCATGGTTTTCAGCAAAGTCATCCCGCGTTCGATTTCCCCAACTTTGGTGGGACTTTTTCTCCTTTTCAGCGCGAAAATACGTAGACAATACTACGAAAAGTGAAACCCGGGGAACAAAATATTTATTAGGCCTGTTACCATTGTTCGCTTTTCTTTCGTCGCGAGTACCTAATTTACTTTTGTTGTAGGACGAAAGATGAGGAATAAAAAAATTGAAAAGAATAATACAAAGAAAACATTGCTAAGAATTGACCCAAGTGATGGGCCGTCCAGAAACGGCCCATAAAATCGGCCGACAGAGGGGGAGAGCGAGTAAGAGGGGGCACCGAAACGGCCTCCACCGCCCTGTATTGGGGCCAGCCCAGGTAATCATCTCTCCTAATTGAGCGACGTGGGCTGTGTTCTCAAGGCCAGGTGTGAAGAAGAAGAGGCGCTTTGTTCTTCCCGCCGCAAGGCCGCGGGCCACGTTCTCAGGCCGCCCTCGCTTCTCGCGCGTGACCAGTCGGCAGAGGCGGCAGAGAAATTCTCGGGATCGCCCCTGTGATTCACAGACACTGGCTCCAGCCAGGCTGTCGCCGCTGGCGCTGTGCGTGGTGATCTGATATACGTGTCAGTGAGCATAAGACGTCGCTGTCATTACCAGGGGTCACTGAAGTTACGTTTCATCTGCGGTAGACTTTAATCTCAGAAGCGCTACTCGGCTGCATGTTTATCAAATATTGTAGCCTACCCTTGCGTGCCTCAGACATGTCTGCCTCTGTATGTCTCGCATCAGGAGCTTAGGTATCCCCCTGCTCCTTCTGATCTTCTCAAGCAGGGGGAACGATTATGGTCGCGTACCAACCTTCACTAACAACAGGCACTTGTGTTTTCGTATAATTCATATGGAGAAAAATCATCCCGCACATTATCCTGTACTCCTCCACAGCTGGAAAGTCCGAACCATGATTTCTATCATCATTACCCTCCTAATTTGATCCCGTTAAATAAACCGCTACCGATGATGACCTACAAGAAACAGCCATGTGCTTCACAGCCAAAGAGGCCCACGCCCTCCTCTAACAAAACCTCGCGTTATTTATTGAGCATTGTGTAGCCATATTGTTCACGCAAGTGGAAAGGTATGGCAGCAATCAAGCATCTCTGAATAGCTCTGCCTGCGTATGGAAACTGCTGGTATTAGCCGTGATGTCGGGGCGAAGTGCGTGTTACGAAGTAGAACAGAGATGCTGCAGCAGCTGCATCTGCTTGCGAGGTAGTAAACAATAGAAATATTACAATCTGGTCAGACCTTCTGCCCTCATGTATGTGCTGCGGTTGTGTTCACGTGTCGAAGCGTCTCACGTTATACACTCTCCCTGGGAGGTACCATAGCACACACAATCGCTGGTGTGACATTTTAACGCCTGATGTAAGGTAATGCTCATATTCGTATACACTTCGAAAAGCGGCTGTTGTCTTCTGTGGGTATTTTACGTATGGCGAGTATTGAATTTCTTGGGAGGGCTCTGAATTTTCTCTTCTTCACAGAGTTTGATTTCTAGGAGTATTGCGCTTCAGCCTGCCGGAACAACATCGCCTCTATCCTAAATGTTTGGACGTCATAGATTCTCTGCAGGCACGAGACGCTACGAGTCTGCTAGTCCTTCACGTAGACCCCCGGTGGGAACTCTAACCCAAGCTTGGTGCTTTTTCCACCATGCTTCGATATACGCAAGTCGAACTGAACACCTCAGCACCACTTAGCCCGGTCCTTTACAAGTAATAGACCAGCCACTTTACTAAATTTGCTTCCGGCAAACTTTCAAGAAACTTTTCAACCCGCTTGGCCACCATGGATGTTTTCACTCCCATATGTACGTACCGCAGGTCCCTGAATCTGCAGAAAGTCGTCGAAAGTTGTCTGCACGAAATTTAGTTACACCCTAGCACATTTTTAACACTTAAAGGTACCATACAGACATTTGCGCGGCATGCTTCGACAACCACACACTCGCCGCCGTGGGCACGTGGGTTCCGTCGGCTCAGTGTATCATAAAAGCCTCAACTGTTCTAATTTTTAAACCTGGGTTAGCAGTGCCAAATGAACTTTAGGGACGAAAGTTTTGCTGACATTTAGAAAAGACACTAAACTTCATTAGTTGTTAAATCGTTAAGCAGCCCTAAGGGACATTTGGGGTATACTTATCGCGTTGTCGCACCTGTAACTTTCATGGGTAATGCCGTCATTCTTCCCGTTCTCTGCAGATTTTTTTATTTCCTTTCATCTCTGCATTGCGGTGTTTTTCTTCGTATATTCATTCCTCCTCGCACATTCTTTTTTTTTGTGTGTGTTCATTGTATTTTCATTCGCTATCACACTGTAGACATCCATATCCCACGTAATCATCATATCGTGCTACAATCATCCTTGTCTGTGGTGGTAAGCCCGTCCGTTGCCAGGGCTGTCTTCCCCAGTTTTCCACGAAGGACTCTCTTTCTTTGCCGTCCCTCTGCAAGTTACAAGGTTAGGCGTTTTGCCGTTCCGGATGATATCGGTTGACTTTTCCACCTCCGACAACGCTAACACAAGCCGTTACGCTACGTCTTAAGTAGCCGAGCAAAGCGTGCAGGGCATCACACAGTTCCTTCCGTACATCCGCATTTTCGGACGCTCAGGGCGCAGCTTCTCGCAATTTGACGCCGCGATCGATTCACGTGCGCAGCCACTGGTTACAGACACATGGTCGACGCGAAATAACCTGGCTCGTGCGCGGAGGCGCGCAGCCCTGATACGCGGAACCCGTATGCGCTGCCGCTGTGGCGGCGCGTCCCCGAGAAACAGCTTGGGTGTAATTTGAGAGGCTTGGCGCACGGCGCACCTCGACGTCCTTATTACAGGTTGTCTTCCCCCGCGTGTGAAGGCGGGAGAGGAGGAAGATGAGGGGAGGAAGCGGAGGCAGGGGATGGGCTTCATTCGCTGCTCTCTTGTTCTTCCTCCTCATCTTCACGGCCCCCTTTGGTTCGAGCCGGGGTGGATGCGATCGAACCGTGCGCTTGATGGATGGTTCAAGACGTCTTTTTCTTGTCGCTGGGCTGGCCGGAGAGCTTTCTTCGTTTCTTTTTGTTCGGGGAGAAAAGTTCGCAGGTGTGTCCGCTAAGGATGACGCGCTGCTTGCGCCTCGGCGGCAAACGAGAAATCGACCCTCTCGCGAAGGGGCACTGGTAAATAAGCCATTTGTTTCCTAGTTACGGGCTACGCTTTGTTTGGAGAGGCTGGCAAATCGGCGTTGCGGGATCGGAAGCGCTTTGCTTCTACTGCGTGAGTTGTCGAAGGGCGAAGGTGCGGCTCCATCGGCGACGTGGGTCTGCGCGGGCGCAGATGGCTATCGACGTTAAGGTGCGGTATTGCGCGGTGGCGGCGGCGAGAAAATAAATGGCGGTAACGTAGCTGGAGTATGTTGAACATTAATAACGGCGTGCTGCGAACTTGACTATAATTAGCAGTAGCCCGCAATGGTAATACCCTTAACGGATTATGAGTGCCCCTTTACATTTCCCACGGAATGGCTCGACGTCTGTATTTCAGACGAACTGCTGGCTACCGAATACCACTTACGCTCCTTCAATTTCGTTCGAATGTTTTCTTTTTTTCTTCTTTTTTTGTTACCAGTGAAGCTATCGTTGGTTACCTGCGAAGGAAAAGCACCTCCCGCTTCTTGGAAGCCGTGCCCAAGGGCTTTCAGAGGATCGTTCGTCGAACAGACAGTCGTGTGCGAATTTATGAAGCGAGTGTCAAACAAGAGGTTGACGGAGGCGTAATAGTATCTGGGTGCCACAAACTGGAAAAAAAAAGGCGTCAAAACAAACAAACAAAAAACACACGAGAATTTGTGCTAAATGTGCCGTGCCAGGAAGCCTGAAGCAAATTTTCAATGTGTGATTATTATGCAGTGAAAAGGCAAACAATCTTCGGGCCCTTCGAACACTTCAGGTTTCTTCCCTGATTGCCGTCAGTTTCTGCCTGGAGGCAGGAGTTTTCAGTATCTCGCGTTTGGACTTGTCTTGGACTTGCCTTGGCTTAGACTTGTCTTGGCTTTCCTGCATAGCACGAGCTCTTCGCCCCGGTGTAGAAGGTGTCATGCCATTTACACTGCTCCCTTTCACAGCGAAGCTGTTTACTTCTAAACCCTGTATGCATTCCCTGCATGCGTTACCATGGGGAGCATCCGAGCTGGGAAATGTCCTCGAACCGACATCGCGGCAGGGAGAGCGGGCACGGCTAAAAAGTTTCTTAGCATGGGAACTCCCTTGCGCGAGCCGTTTCATAGCATGAGCCTAAACCCTGCAGTAGCAAGAGGTGGGGGCCCACCCCAGTACACTGAAAATGGAGAGGGTGGAAGGAAGCAGCCGAACGAGCGTACAGACAAGAAGCGAAATTCTCCATTGTCCTTCCCCAACGGCAGCAGGAATGAGCAGAGGCGCAACGCGTTGGAGGCAGATCGAAGCCATTCGAAAGCGTTTAGGTGAATCGCAGATCGGAGGGTTTCAAGCGGAAAGGATATAAAGCCATGCGACAAGGCGAGGCGGTAGCAAGTTGCCTCAGGCTGGGAATTCATGCCTTCACATTCACAACCTATAAGAAGTGCTTAGGCGACCTTGGACACCTTATTTCGTGAATTTGGGCAACGTAATAAAAACGAAACACCTTCGCTCGGCAATCTGTAACCGTAGGAGTGGTTCCACGCTTCAATTTTTTTATATATAACTCGGAATGTCAGGTGGACTGGTGGAACCGAAACACTTGTTTCGTACGTACGTACGCTACCGCACTCCGCATCCTAACTTTCTTCCGCTGGCATATTCCCTGCGTAGTGACGAAGGGGTACAAGCCAAAATCAGCGGGAAATGTTTGCCGGTGCACAAGTTTAGCATAAATTCCACCCAGGTAACTTACGTTCTTGTGTAGGATGATTTCCTCCAAGTCGTCACATTCCGCGTTCTGAAAAACTGCTTCAAGTCAGAAATGAACCCGAATTTGGTATTCCTTTTTCCACCTTCATTCTAGTTCTGTCAATCCCGGATCTCAGCCAACATCCCCCCTTTTTCTCCTGCAACACTTTGCGCCTGCGCATTCAGGAATCAGGAGTAGTTCGTGTTTCCTTTTCTCCATAATATTCTCGCTCACTCGCTCACTCGCTCACTCACTCACTCACTCACTCACTCACTCACTCACTCACTCACTCACTCACTCACTCACTCACTCACTCACTCACTCACTCACTCACTCACTCACTCACTCACTCACTCACTCACTCCATCCATCACTCCATCCGTCCGTCCGTCCATCCATCTCTCTCTCTCTCTCTCTCTCTCTCTCTCTCTCTCTCTCTCTCTCTCTCTCTCTCTCTCTCTCTCTCTCTAGTTCGATATACATTTATTGCAGCACAGTTTTTTGTCCCTGTAAAAGGCCGGAATGCTTGCGCTATTGCCGGTCGATCCCGTGGCACGCTGTCATCCTGCTCGCCCTCTTCTAATTGATTGCCTCGGTCGATTTGGCGCTGAACCGTCAATTTGGGCTCTACGGCAGAGTGGGACGACAGCTAATCAATAGGCACGCGGTGTGCCGAGCTCGGCCAGCGGGGAATGCTCGTGGAGGGGGCAATATTTGATCGAGCTCTCCAGATCTATAGCACGTTTATATTTACAAACTGCTGTGTAGAGAGTTGTTCCTTCCAATAAGAAACATCTATTCAACTTTACCCGCCTTCTCTTCGCGGTTCTAGGCGGCATGTGCTAGTGGAATGAAAACGTTCTTTGTCGCGATCGTTTGGGCGTAACCCTGACGCCAAAATGCAAATTTGGTTCATTCAAAATACGGCATTGACTTGATAACAATTATGGCATTTTTAACGCAATCTTCCGCTAACTAAGCTAGATATTATGGAAAACAGTTAAAGCAGTAGATACTTACTGACATCCGTTCTTGCCGGGAACTGTGCCCTGCAAAAACACCAGCATGAAAAAAAAAAAAAAAAATGGCGCAGCTTGCACTAGTGGAGCAAGCCTGGAGGAACAGCAGAGCTGGCGGCCCCTCTCCCTTCGTCGGAGACCCGGCTGTTGCGCCCCGCATGGATTTCCGAACTTGCCGCGTAAAGATCTCCATGACTGGCTGGTCCGGATGTTTTGTCCGCAGCCTTTCACATCTCTCCCAAAGCGGACTGCGTTAGCACACGCTAGAACCCGAGGCAACCGGCTTCGCGAACTAGGTGTCTGTAACGCGAGCTGTTCTGTGCTCCTCATTTGAGGCGCCGACGCACGTGAAATGTTTTCTGAATGTTTTTCTGAGCTGCTGACGTGGCGCAAACCGACTCGCAAGCTTGGACGACGCCACGCCACCGGACTCAAGCTTAAAGGAGCCATGAAGACAAAATACAAGTTGGGTTTATTAGAAAGACTGCTTAGTCCCGATAACAATAATACCAATATTATCGAAATCTTCGAATAAATAACAGAGATATTAAAGAAAACGTGTGAAGTAGTCGCGACCCCCTAGGCAATTTCCCGCAACTTTTCTATGACGTCACGGAACCTTGTTTGTGCGATTGGCGGCCGCCTAACTGACCTGTCACGACGACACATGTCTGGACGTCTGTAATGGGGCCTCTAGTTCCATTTGACCGCATCACTTGAATGCTAACGTGCAGTTAACGCACTGAAAATTATGTTTTATTGTTGGCCCGTATGACGTCACTCTTGCTCATAACACGTCACTGTGGCGCAAAATTTGAAAGTTTTTAAATACTTCTTGCTTTTTTTTCGTTAAAAAACATCTTTTGTGCCTCTAATGGAGCTGAGTGAGATACTGAATCCTAGTTCTTTCAAATTAAACGAAGTTGTATTTTCTCTTCATGGCTCCTTTAAGCATCTCTGCTGTCAAGAGAGACTCAGTTGCGGTAGGGAGGCCTACGAGAACGAACGAAAGAACCACTTTGGACTTCACAAATGAACGTCAAGTGCAAAGCCAGCGCTACAAATAACACAGAGGAAATAAAAATAATGCTGTGCTCCCGGAATGCGAGGGACATACCTACGTTCGATTCCCACCAAGGGACGCTTTGTTTTCTTTCCGATTGGAGGTTTTTTGTTCGCATTGGACACTTTACGACTGGCTTAAACAGCTCCGCTGTTAAAATTCACGAGCTGAAGTAAAGGAATGACAGCGCGAGCATTGGTTGGGGCACTCCAGCCACGGAATGGTTACCTAATCATAATAGCTAGGTTAAGCATGTGAACGAGAGTTCCCGAAAGCAACTACTACCCAGATGAGCCTATTTGGTTCTCAGCCTTATCGCTTTCGTTTTAGGCCTCATGGAGGCAGAACTAAAGCTTAGGAAACGTGCGGCCTAAGAGCGTGCGTGCGTGCCAGTGCACGTGTGTGTGTGTGTGTGTGTGTGTGTGTGTGTGTGTGTGTGTGTGTGTGTGTGTGTGTGTGTGTGTGTGTGTGTGTGTGTGTGAGTGAGTGAGTGAGTGAGTGAGTGAGTGAGTGAGTGAGTGAGTGAGTGAGTGAGTGAGTGAGTGAGTGAGTGAGTGAGTGAGTGAGTGAGTAGGTGTATGAATGAATGAATGAATGAATGAATGAATGAATGAATGAATGAGTGAGTGAATGAATGAGTGAGTGAGTGAGTAGGTGAATGAATGAATGAATGAATGAATGAATGAATGAATGAATGAATGAATGAATGAATGAATGCCCCCGCGTCGGTGCGACAAGCACACATTCCGGTCAGGCGATTGCTGAGAGGGACATGGGAGACAATGTTTCTAGAGACCCGACTGACCAGGTGATGTTGGCAGAAATACTTCACTTCCTCGACGCGCCACACTGACCCCAGCAAGCTTGAGGCAACCGCTGTGTCGTTCCGGAACCGACGGTGCCCTTGCTGCGCCGCAACGGCCCCCGCATAGCGGGCAGCCGCACCTATGGGCACCGACCTCGTGACAGGCCTCTCGTTGGGAATGACGGACGAGGCCCGAGTATTTATCCACGCCATGGGCCGCTGCCTTCGGAAGACAATGGATACCCCCCTCCGAGTACCCTCTGGTGCGGCACCCGCCGCAGCCGAGAGTCAAGCGATGCACGCTATTCATCCCGCCGCGCCGACGCTCCTTCCCCTTCGCCGCGGCCCGGTCTTGTCGCTCTGCGCGGGCCGCAGCGTGAGTACATTCGCTCCCTACAGATTCGGAGCAATGCATACGTGCCAGGGGCCCGCTGGAAAGAGGTCAATTGTCTCTCATACGCCCGGGCGTGGAACTTGCGATGCACGGGCTCCCTACTTCCGCAAAGTCAAGAGCTGAGCCACGCTGCCAAGGTTACCTCTTTTGCCGAGCACACGTCGAATTGGCGGTCTGTCTGCGCTGTGTTGCGGCGAAGCTCTGTGGTCCCAAAGCTGCCACCTGAAGCTTGAATGACGGTCCATTCTGTCTGTACCGAACTGAAGTGCACAAGATGACGAAGGTATCAATACACGTCGAATTGGCGGTCTGTCTGCGCTGTGTTGCGGCGAAGCTCTGTGGTCCCAAAGCTGCCACCTGAAGCTTGAATGACGGTCCATTCTGTCTGTACCGAACTGAAGTGCACAAGATGACGAAGGTATCAATGCATCGGATAAACTGTATGTGTTGTTTTACTTTGATAATGCAGCGCCCTGCATCGTTCGTGGTTTCTGTTATAATGACTACTCTATTAATCTCATAAACTGGAACCTAACCTACGCTGTCATAAAATTACACCTACATAATATTAATTAACTTATTAATATCCATTTATAGATGCCGAAAACGAAATATTTATAGACCAAGTACCGCTAATTGTCTCCGCCCCCCCCCCCCCCCCCCCCCCCCCCCCCCCCCAGTCAGGGGTCTTGTTCATGATAGTGTTTAACGAGTAGCGTTAAGGGCACGTGTCGTAGAAAAGCTAGCGGCGGCAGTGGCGTTTACAGTGAGCGAAAAATTCCGTAGCGTCACCTCGCGGCGGCCACTGAAACCCTTGAGATGGTAAGGTACTGCCCCAACAGATGGCGGGGCTGGCGGGGCAGCATTAGCGGAAAGTTTTCACCGCTCGCGGGCGCTGTGTTTGCTTCTTGAAACAGTACGAAAAGCGAGTGATAGTGCGATGCTTATGGACCTGAATAGCGCTATCCCCATCGACGCTCACTGGCAACGTTTAAGGGTCCTTTAAATTTTTTCCTCAGCAACATCTTTGCTTTTCATTCCTAATTTTCAGACAATTTTTAAGTTGAGTTTGGTTGTATTACATTGTTGTTTATTTACGTCTCCCGTTATTCGTGTGTGTTCTGGGAAGGGCATACATAAGGTTTTTTTTCGGCCAATCAAGGTAATCTATTTTTATGTTTTGCTCTTCCTTTTTGGCCGCGCATGAGCGACGATCATACAATCAATGTGTTTCCAGGTAGGCCGAATTGTTCCCACCTAGGATCCATTGTCGTTGTGTATCATCTCTGCAACTAGCATGTAGCCAGCTTTCAGGGTTATCTCTCTTTCGCTCCTACCTTTGGAAATGTCAAACAGTGATGCTTAACACGATGACCGTGCTTAACCCGATGCTTAACACGAAGACTGCTGTAGGGGGAAAAGCCCCTGTCAGGCTCCTAGCCTTTTGCGTTTCCCCGGTCTTTCCGTCATCTCGCCCTGTATGCGGAAAGGAAAATAAAATTCAGCTCCAACTTCAAAAGAGCTACATGTAAACTCACCTAAGTAGATATATGCTGAAGACAGAAGCAAACTTCTCACCTTTATCCACGACTGAACGTGTTGTGTTTTGGACGCCCCGTAACCTATCAACTAAACGGCGCACACGCCAGCGGCGTATGTTTTCCAATTCTACAACTGTCATAATACTGGATAGCGCAAAATCTGCCCAAAAATAGTATTTAGTTTAAATAGGTAAGACGTCTTGTTTCACGTTTATCTTTATATGTCTGACGCACCATGGGAGCACCACATCAACGATTATCAGCAAGGGCGTATAACGTCTACTGCTTGGACCACAAATCAATCGCCTGAGCGATCTCTACTGCATTTTCAACGTTCTGTTCTTCATTTATTATTTTTTAAATGTCAACACGGCAGGCTCTCTCGAACACTGGTTTCTCCCTGCCTCAGCCCCCTCCCTCGCACTTAACTTCTCACATGTGCTACGCCCAGTTCGTCCGTTGTATGGATCCCCGTGGCGAGCTGTCAATGCACCTCAGTTGAAGGAACACGTTCGTTGTTTCACGCATGACAGCTTCCAGTCATGTGAGAAGCCCTAATACAGACATATAAGAAGTCTGGAGTCTGGGGTCACCACCTTTCGCTGAAAAGAAAACCGGCAGCATAGACAAGGTGGAGGGAAGGTGTCGAAATGTTGTCGGGGTGGGGGTGATTTGGGTGTCTAGCAGTGCCGGAAACCTCTGTCTTCCGGGAATTTAGCAGTAAATGTGCCTTGTGACTCTCCTCCTAGATTTTATTCGGTTTTATATCTTGGTAAGGTGGAAATACAAAAAGAAAACCATTTTTGCTGAAACTTCGATGCAGCCTAGGAAATTCGACAATGAAGTTTTTCCCACTGAGCTCGAATAGGTTTGTAAATTAAACGGCGAAATTTTCGAACTTGTTTTCGCTATAGCCATCATCAGACTACTCAGGTCCACTGAAGGACGATCGACCAGGGGTTTATACAAAATTTCGATTTTGAGGGGGTGTCGCAACGTTTGGGGGGCTGTTAGGGGGGGGGGGGGTGTATAAAACCCTGGGCAGAGATCTCGTGGTTGTGGAATTTTTTGGGGGGGGAGGGAAGGTGTCGAGATCCTTCGGGGGGTGCTGGGAGAGTGTTCGGGGAGGGGGGGTATAAATTCCTGACGAAGACATCTGCCGTTGACCTCCAACTGCTCCTTTCCTGCACTGCTCCAGTCCACGGTGACTCTTTCTGAGTTAGCTGACGTCTTTTTTGTCGACGCTTAAAGCAGCCATGAAAATGAATTACAAGTTCGGTTCCCTAAAAGAACTGTTTTGTCTCGATAACAATGGTACCAACCTTTTCGAAATCTTTTTCGCCTTTTTCGAAAATAATCTAGATATGAAAGAAACCTGATGAGACAGTGGCGACTCCCCAGCCACTTTCCGGCAATTACTTTATGACGTCATAAAATCTTAGCGTAATTGCGGCAGCCGACCTAAGCCCCCGCCAGGAAACATGACTAGGTGATTGTAGTGGCGTGTCTGGTTCCGTCTGTTCGTATCACCTGAATGTTAACGCGCAGTTAACACAGTGATGGTTATGTTTGAGTGATGCCACATGTTGCGCCACTCGTGGCCATATTACGTCACTATAGCGCTAAGTTTGAAAGTTTTGCACTATTTCTCAGTTGGTTAAAAACGTCTTTGTGACTGTCACGGACCCGACTGAGTTACCGAAGGCTAGTTCTTTCAGATTGACCAAACTTGTATTTTGTCTTCATGTCCCCTTTAATTTTGTCCGTCCGCTCTGCGAAGCTGGACACCCAGGGAATTTTGGGGACTCGAGTGCGCCTGCCGCTCACTCGGGAACGTGGTGAGAGCGGTGCGAGTCGCGCCCCGGAGAGCGCAGGCGGCGCCCGTGGCGTGACTGATCGGCGGCTAGCGACAGATGGACGCCTGTCGCCGATCGGTGATTCGAAGCGCCGATAGGGCACGCTCAGGGCCCGAAACCCTCCGCCATGTCTGGCGCTGCAACATGCGGCATAATAAGCCACCCCGGGTCGGGGCTCAAGGCAGATGGTATCGCGAGTCGCAGCAGCGCGTGCCTGATTGGCCGTCTCTTTTTCTGCGGCTGGATCGGACGCAGTGACAGAGAGAGAACGGTGCTTGCTGACCGTGTTTATTTATTTGTACTATTTATTTGGACACCTTTTTTTAAACCTTTTAAAAGTCCGTGCCCCCCCTACCCCCCCACAAGAGAAAAACAAAAATAAAGTGGGGAGCAACACCCGTTTCAGCAAGGCTATGGCAGGTTTAAAGCCAACATAAAATAAACGGTGCTAAAAGCCAAATTAAAAAAAAACAAAAAAAACAAAACAGGAATGTGCTGGGGAGAATCAGAACTGAGGGGCACTCTTGCTAGCGCATTCGAAGCCAGAAATCCTAACCAGCGAATACCGGTGTATCAAATGTCGCTTAACTATTTATCTTCACTGTGACGCAATTATTTCAGCAAGCGAGTATTTGAGGAGTATCAACAGGTGACTATTACGACACGCCAGCGGCCAGCGCACGTCTTACACGTAGTTCCTACGCGTAAGAAGAGAGAACGGTGCTTGCTGACAGAGTTTATTTATTTGCATGTACTATTTATTTGGATACCATACATGCACCGAAAGGCATTGCAAGGAGGGGAGAGGGGGTTACGATTCTTATAAAGTGTAACAGCATACATAAAAGCTGCTCGCCACTGTAAAACACAGTGCAGTTGCTAGTTCTCACTCGAAATACGCGATGCGCTTGAAGAAGGCACGGGCTCCATGGTGAAGATTTGCGGACTTAGCCTGCATTAAAAAAAATGCTTATCGGTAAAACCGTGAAACATTCGCCCGCACATCAAATAAATACTAGACACGTCAAGCTTACCACCGCTCCATTGACAAGCCCGTCGACGACGTCGATGTTTGTGGTGATTATGTAGGCCTTGTTTGTAACGATGAGAATATCCATGGGTAATTTGGCGAATTTGGTGTGTGACATTTTAGCCACCTTGGCCGTCACCTTCTGCAGAGCTTCTTGTGTCGCGTACCCCCGGAACGTGTCTTCAGCTCGCAGGCGACGAACGACAACCTCTTCTTCTTCCTCTCCTCCTGTTGGGCAGCAACGAACGCGTTGAACGTTTTGACCTCTTCGGCCAATCTTTGTTAGGCCAATCCCTAGGGGGATCCTGCCACAATCACCATCATTTCGCCGTGTATGGCAGCAACGAGGGACGGGACAGGGCCCGAGCAAGAGGAGCTTCGCCCCTAAAAAAAGTATCACGGCATGAGCCATAAGTAGCGGCTTCGAACTTCCATCTATATCTACGATGAGAGGTGATCGGCTTACTGATTGACTGGTTCATAAATCCGCAGCCAAAGGTGCTGAACCTTGGGGACTGGAAATTTCTTGCGTGTACGTTCATGTCATGACGTGATTCACTAAGCTGGATTGTTGAAAATTACACCTAGCAGCGTATAAAGGGGTTAACTGTGTTTTCAGAGATTCCTGATTATCTTGCAGGCCGGTTGAGGTACTGTAGTGTATTTTTCTGACATATTTACCCCATTTAAATGTCTAAAAAAGCAATGTCGGAATTTCGCCCTAACTCTCATAAAAGTATTTCTGTATTGGTAAAGTGCATATTTTGAGAATTCTAAAATGTACCTTATTAGAGTTTGGGTTTGGGCTAGTTGGTAGCGGTAATCCATGACTTCGTGTAGCGCCCGTAGCGCTTGTGCCCGTCGCCGCCCCCCCCCCCCCCCCCCGTGCCCTCTGTCGTTTTTTTGGCGCTACATGAAGTCATGGATAAAAATGTACGTTCCCCCGGTAATATATCGGATTGGTTTGTGCTAAAAAAATGTTGTCCATACAAGTGCGCAAAAAGAAATTTAACGATTTCGCTTTAAGACGTATCTAAAATGACGAGTGAGACTCCTTGAAATTACACCCTAACGGGGTTACAGGGGCTAAAAGGGGATATCACCGCCAAGGCGAACTTTAGGCTTAGCTGCTAGTTAATGGGGCCATGAAAACAAAACACAACTTTGTTCTATTTGAAAGAACTACACTTTCATCGCCAACTCAGCTCTAGCTATTCCATCTTCGAAAAACGTTTTTTTTTTATAAAGCGAAGCTCTGGTGTTCTCACTCATGGCATCTGTAACACGAAAACGCCACCCCGCGGCTAACCTTGAAGATGACCTTGGGACTGCGTACTGATGTACCATTGAAAGTTTGTGACGCCATTGGTCCATGTCACTCAACTGCCGCGGCCACACGGAGTACATGGACCTTGGTATCATTTCTCCGTGACTCCGGCCTGAACGAAACCTGGTGAACGTTTGCCTTAATTTTACTACTGTGTGTCTGCTCTGTGCGTGATCGGCGTCTGTCAGTTTCTGTGTGCTTATATCCGTTTGTATGGCCTGCATGAGTTTTTGCGTCTTCGCTTCCTCTCACTTGTGCACCTCTCATGTTCATGTGGAGTAGCAAGCCAAGCTCGTTGCCAGGCTGACTTCTCTTCATCATTAAAGGCATTCCTCTTCTCCTCCTCCGAAGTGAAAAAAAAAAAGAAACACTTCCGGCAGCCGATATCTAACCTAGGTCACTCGGGTTACGAAGCCGGAGTCTATCCGATTGCTCCTTCTCGATATGGTCAAAGCGGTTTGGAAAACTTGGGCGACGACCAAAGAATCCGCCACGATAAAGAAGCTTCGCGTTCAACAATCATCGTCGTTTGACGGAGAGGTGCATGATTTTTTTAAACTGAGAAAACGCCTGAAGTAATGAACAAGTTTCAAATATCGCGCCATAGTGACGCAACATGGGCAAGAGGGACGTTTTAAAGAGCGGCACTAAAACATTTTTATCAGCGTGTTAACCGAGTGCTAACATTCAAGTGATACGATCAAACAGAACTAGATATTCCACTACAATCCCCAAGTCATGCTTCTGGCTTAGGATAAAGTAGGCTGCTCGGTTTTGGCGGTCTTTGCCCTAGTTGGCCTGGCGACATTAAAATGCAACCATCATCAAAGTAGGCTGCTGCCAATCGCACAAACACGATTTTGTGACGCCATAGAAAAAGTGCCGGAAAGCGGCTAGGGAGTGGCCACTGTTGAATAGGTTTTCTGGACTATTTCGAATATTTGTTTGAACTTGGTGATAAAATTGGTAGCGTTGTTATCGGAACGAAACAGTTTTTTATTGAACCGAACTTGTATTTTGTCTTCATGGCCCCTTTAAACACTTTCAATTCCGTGGGCACCTTCCTACGATGTCGAATGAGCTCAAAATGGCTCTGTTTTAAATGCTAAATAGGTGGACTCAACGACAAAAATTCGTCTGTCCGCTTGTAATGCTTTATTTGCTACACTTTCGTTGCATAAAAAAAACGCTAGTAACAATAAATCATAATTTGATTTCAGACTCTTATGTTGTGTGCCAAAATGTCACCTCAGCAACGTATTTGTGTGTAACGGCGAAGAAGGCTTTCAAATAGATTTTATAGCTTTTTTATAGGCCAGAGAGCGAGATAGAGAGAGAGACCGCCAGCTTATGCCAAGAAGCTCTGCTGACAAGGGTGGTTTGCAGCTGTAGGTCTGGGCTCCCCACCTTCTCCCACTGTTGTTCACAGGATACGTGGGGTCTCATGGCCCATGGCGATTCAATGAGAAGCAGCCCCTTGGGTCACCATACTTTGACATCAGACTTTTTAGATTTTCCCAACATATCTTTCCGGCAACGCTGTTGTGTATTGCAATGCTGCTTATTCTAAAATGCTTGGCGTGTACCGCTCAATAACGATAATTTGGCTTTTAAGTAGGTATTTAACTCATTATGAGGTCATTGAACATTCATAGGACCTGCTATACTGCCATAAAAATGTCTTCTAAGCAAGGCAATTTTGTATACCAGTGAAGCCGACTCTTAAGGTGCTTGGTATACGGCGTTTTGTCGGGAAAACAAGGGTCTTATGAAGACATTTAATGGGGCTATCTTTTTCCAATTTCATTATCAGACTGCCTATACGGTGCCTAGAGTAATCTCTGCCTAGCAATGCATGCGTGTATAATGGTGAAGCCGACATTAGTGGGGTCAGTTTACAGCAGAGGGGTTTATGATTAAAGGCGATAGTCTTTCTTCGGCTACATAAACGCAGAAACTTTGGTCTGTCTCTGTCTTTCTGTCTGTCTGTCTGTGACTAGATTCAGACAACGGCCAAAGTGAAACTGAAACTGCGCAGTAGTCTTATATACCCACAGCCAAATCTAAGCGCCCATGTCCGGTGTTAGTGTTGATACTTGTCAACATTGTTGAAGAATAACAAGACATTACGCGAATACAAGGCATAAAATCAATAGAAGAGTGATATTTGCAGGGTTAGTTTATTTAAAAATTCACGAATGTTTAGTTTTTTTGCGATAGCAAATAGAATACTACAGCAACTGCAGAAAACCGACGCCTGCTGTTACTCGCGCTACCTGGCGGCATTTCGAAAAATCAAACGGCAACATCAACGAAAGTCTCCGCTTGGAACGCTCGTGAAGTCGGGCAACGTGGTTCTATAAACGTTGTAGTAGCGTGCCTCGACTCATGCGCGTCTCCGCCGTATGGCAGCGCTGGCATCGAGGCACCCGACGTGGAGCAGTGGAGCACGGTAAATTTAATTTGACTTCAGCAAACCTCGAGCGTGTTATTTTGTGAGGAAGGAGACGGAGAGAAACAGAATGAGAGGTGAGTGAGAAAGAGAAGGAAGACATTTACTTGCCAGGGGCGCCAGTCGATTATTGTCTTTCGTCGACATTTGTAACGAAAGAAGCCGTTCCGCAGCCAATTTTTTATTCGCAATTTATTCTGGGAGTATTTGCAATTCCTCCTCCGGGACACCAGGATGCCTGCACTCGGAATCAAGCTGCACACTCTGCAGCGTAGGAGAGTTCAATCCCAGACCTTCCACTGATGCCCTCGTAAGCGACTCCTCCCACAATGCTCCAAGGTCTCCGTACCACCAGATACAAAGCAGCTTGAAAAGTAGCGTGACCAAAACATGACCCCTTCATATTTTCTCTGAGGCCTTAATCCACTCCAAAGCTCTGGGGAGATCTTCGCCATACGTCATTGACGCAGCGCACATTCCTGAGATTCATCGCAAGGGATATTCCCCTCATCTACCACCAATATACCCATACTGAAAAATCTCCAGAAAAGCTACAACCTCCACGATCTCATTCGTAACCCCTTACTTTTGACCCAATGTATAGCCAAAACATACAACCTAGCAACATACGACCACTGGATTTGCGCACAACTACGCTTCATTTGACAAATACTTGTTACATTTCATAGAAGTCCATCTTGTTATGGATGGCCTCTTACGAGCAGCTTAATTGGTATAAAAAATGTCTGCCTGTCTCCTATAAAAACCGAATGGTCATAAAAGCTCGCAACCCACTCGTCCTCTGGCCTGCCCCCTTCAATGACGATGTACCAACAGCAACACATATGTATGTATGCACAGGAGTATACTGAGCTGGTCCACACAACCTTCATGCGTTTTAACGCTGAAACCTCTAGTTTCTCTCGAAAGGCAACACGCTGGGAATCCAGCCAGCTTTCTGTTGTCAACGCTACCCGGCAAACGTCCATACAATGTAGACAGCGCTGTGACTCGCGGCAAAGGAAGACAAGTCAAGTGGTCGCCGCCGCATGACGTCACAAGTCAAGTGTTGGGACAAGAGAAACGAGCTGCCGGCAAGACGCAGGTTCCGGGCTTCTTTTGTACCGGAGGAGCGCGCAGCCGGCAGGTTATCGGGGGGCCGAATCTCGCGGCTCGCTTGAGGGACGCGCGCGTGCGGCGAGTAGGTCCGTCGAACGTCCGCCACGTCCGTCGAACGTGTGCCGCGAACGACCGTCGGCACTGCGAAGATGCTCTAGTTGTGATGGAAGCAGGCTTTGAAGGAGCACGTCGGGATCGGTTCTCGCTGCTCGGGCGATTGCGGCAGTCGATAAGCGGAAGCCGCAGCCGCGGCCGGTGAAATATGGACTTCGCGAAGACAGCGCCGACGGGTCTGGTAGATGCGCGAGTGCGATTGCGTGAATTCGGGCCGCCGGCTTGTTATGGGCTACGCATGCATGCACCGCGCTGGATGTGCCAGACTTCATGAAGTGCGTGTCGCCCGAGAGGAACTCGTGGGGGGTCTTCCGATTTTAACATCGTGCTGTTGCAGTCAGCTTGTATTTCTAATGGCTTCGTCGGACAACCAGGATGTACGGACTGTCGCTTTTCTCAGTTTGGAATTACGGCTGCAAAAAATGTGCAGACATCGCAAAATAAAAAGGAACGTTCAGTTCGGATGCATCTAAAGTACTCCCTAGATGTGCAGGTCGGAAAAGGAAGCAGCGGTGGAAGATATTTGCATTTTCTTGTTCGAACGGACATTTGAACGATAATGAAAGCTGAGGCAACCTTGTCTAACTACCCGACTATCTACAGAATGACCTCAGCATCACGTATCTCAAACGTTGCATTTCGCCCCATGAAGAGCGTGCTTTGACTTGAAACGGTATCTCCATATGGGTAAAGCAATTTTGGCGTACTTTATTGCTTCCCAACGGGCTTACTGATTTTAGAGTTAGGTATGAGTGGTCATATCATTTACGTCAGGAGATAGCGCCGCTATATAGGCTTTTTCTGTCCACCAGCCTTTAAATTCATCTTGGAGAACGTCTATGGTCTGGAATGAACTCTTTCGTGCCTTGTAGAGTTGCTAGCTCGGCAGTGGGCACTTCAGAGAAAGACATGCTTTTTTTTTGCGACATTGAGTGTTTTGGCCGTATAGTTCTCACACCGTGAGCATTCTAGACAATCGTTTTTACAGTTAGAGAAATCTATGAACGTTGAACTAGATGCCCCACGAGAACAAGCCAAAATTTCCCCATGTGCCCGGCTTTCTGTGCGCGATGAAAATCTTCAGATCCTCTAAATTATTCTTTAGAATTCCACTATGGCGCGTCTCTTGTTGCGTAAAACCAGGTCATTAGGTTGTACAATGTAAAACTTTTCGCAACTAGTGGTACAGTCAGCGCTACATGTTTGCAAGACGAGACAAATGCGGCCACACACACGTACATACATACATACATACATACGTACGTACATACATACATATATACATACGTACATACATACATACGCGCATACATACATACATACATACATACATACATACATACATACATACATACTGTGGACCTGCTCTCTACGGCATGCCAAGGAATGAGGCACGCTGCGGTTGAGTGAAAGAACTCTTTACTCACATGCTCATTCGGGCATACACACGCACACACCACAAAAACTCTCGGCGGCCCGAGTCCCAGTCCCCGCGCGCGGTTATTCTTCACCGCCCGCTCCTACACGTCCACTCCCCGCTGCCCCGTGTCCGCCAGCGCCATCTCTCGGGCCCCGACGTCCCCAGGTCCCGCGGCCCGGTAGCCGCACGGCAGGCGAGGAGGGCAAGGGAAGGGAGCTCGCGGCGTGGGGCTCTGGGCAACACCCTCCAGGCCAGAAGGTGTCGTGCCAAGGCGCTCCCCACAATACATACATACATACATACATACATACATACATACATACATACATACATACATACATACATACATACATACATACATGCATGCATGCATACATACATACATGCATGCATGCATGCATGCATTCATAATACATACATACATACACACATGCATGCATACATGCATACATACATACATACATACATGCATGCATGCATACATACATACATGCATGCATGCATACATACATACATGCATGCATGCATGCATGCATTCATAATACATACATACATACACACATGCATGCATACATGCATACATTCATACATACATACGTGCATACATACATGCATGCATACATGCATGCATACATGCATGCATACATGCATGCATACATACATACATACATACATACATGCATACATACATAGATACATACATACATACATACATACATACATACATACATACGTGCATACATACATACGTACGTACGTACAAAAATGTACGTAGAGACAGACAATCAGACATAACGAGATCTGATCAGATCATCTCTGGAATGCAAGTACACACAGAAAACATACAGCTTTTCCCTGCGCGTCACGTGCGCTACCCACTGGGACGAAAATTCAGCAGCACTGTTCAGAAGTGCTTCAATGGCCCCATGTTTACAAATTACGTACACATGTGTATAACGGGACGACACGTTGTCTACCCGTTTTATTTTTTTAATGAATTTATTACACGAAATTGCTAATTGGGTACTTTTTAACTGAGCAGCAAGAAATGGGTCTATACCTCAGCGAAATCAAAGTTACACATATACCTTGTGCCGTGCAGCAGCAGTTTACCCTGAGACTTTTCTTCAGGTCGCACACTATCTTCATTGGCAATAGGCTGGCAGAAGATAGTGCGACCTGTGTTTCTCATTCTGTAACATAGCCCAGAACCGTTTCCTCGCATGCTATCGTATGTACCGTTACTTCTGTGCTGTTGGAAAGCACAGAACAAGTATTTTCGCTTTCTCTCTTTCTTTCTTTCTCTCCTTCTTTCTTTCCTTTTTCACTCTTTGTTCCTTTCTTTTTTTGCCCTCTATCACTCTTTTTTTCTCCCTCCCTCTCTCCTTTCCTCCCTCCCTACCTACTTCCCCCTCTCTCTTTATCTCTCGCTCGCTCGCTCTCAGCTAGCACTATCGAATGCATAGCTTGATATTGTACAAATTGCAGAAGGCAGCAGCAGAGCGACGAAATTATGGGGAAGCGTAAGGAGATGATTAACAAAACGAATATGCGTACCATTACTTTTCTGCCTACGTCGAATTAACATCCGTGTTAATGCCCCGAAAAAAGGCCGCTGCAAGACCATGCGTCATTGGTTTATTTTTTATAGGCCTTTCTTTGGCTGTGCCAAAAAGAAAAAAAAAAACGAGTCCAGCTGTATTTATGCTTGCTTACAGGACGGCTTTCCCTTCTGAGTACTGTGCAAAGTGACCACGTCACAAAAACAAACAAAAGAAAATCAGTACCAAAGAACATTTTTTGAGTTGCAGTAGCGCTCAGCGCGTGTAACCTGACGCCTCCTGTGACCCCTACCGAGTTCCAAGTCATGGAGGGTGACGTCACCACGTGGGCCGTTAGCGACGACAAAAGCTTCGGGCCCTCGTCACTGTCACTGTCCCCGCGTACGCGCCGCCACGCACTGCGACGCCCCCGGCGGCCCAGCTGATTGGCAGGTGTTGTATTCGGCCCACTTCCCCTGCCTGACTTTCATCCCGTTCTTCCTTTCTGTATGCTCTATTACTTTTCAGTTTTGCTTTTTATGTTCGCGCTGAATGGGACAGGGAGAGCCGTTTGTCAGGGATGTCACATCGGGCTTTCATATCGTGCGCCAAAACCCCGTTTGAAGAATCATACGGGCTCAGCAGTGGGCTCAGGACAACGTTGCGGTTACGAGATGAAGCCGCGCTCAGTGGCAAACAACTGGGATTAGGCTACGGATGTCCAAATAGGAACGCCCATTTTCGGATGACGACATCTCCACATTCTAGTCATCTTGAAGACTTTTGTACTTAGTATGTATTCCCCCAATATGGGTTATACGTATAAAAAAATGTGTTTGAGGATACATGTTGCACTTTTGCCGTGTAAAAACGTATTAGCTACCAAGAAAAATAAAATAAGCACAAAACAAAGATACTTCCGTAAAATATACTTCACACTATGTTTCGTAATACACAATACAAAGCTGATATTGCAAGGGATACAGCGCGAAACGCTCTACTGTATTACGTTTTTTTTTTCCTTCCTCGTGTCAGTTCCCAAAACCAGCGCTTCCCCTCCGTTCTGGAAGACTAGAGGCAGCAATTTCGGTGTTCAGCATTCCGGTTGGAAAGCCCTTTTTTGCCTTATTACAAGAACCGAGCACATAATCTCGAATGCTTTGCGCAGATGCAGATATGAGTTAGTCCTTAGCTCGCACTTTTGTTTTGCATGGGCCCGCCCGAAGGGCGGTTATTGATGGCCGCAGTATTATGTTTTCTGTGCTTAAAGGAGCTATTGAGGACGGTAACAACGACATCTCCACCCAACCACTTCAATACGAATACACTGAACAGAGATACTGTCGTAGAAATTTTTATGTTCTTTATGTGAGCACCAGCTCGGTATATTCCGCCGTACGAACATCGCGGGAACGATATGCCACACGAAGTTGCTGAACAAGCTCACAAGGCACCAACAATGAGACATATGCCCGTCGTGACTTGCCTGCTCCTGAGTCCTGGTACAAAAGAAAAAGATAGTGATGACCATAACAACTTTAAAAAAGCCGCACTCCCGTGAAAACAGAATATTTTCACTTACACATTTACAGCTGCAGTTTAATTCGGAGAAACAGCAGTATCCTCCACGAGGTTCACGCAATTGTGACAGTCACAGGGCGGTTGCTTTGAGTCAGACTGCATTTCGCGGAAGAGCATTGTGTCTAAAACATGAAAAATCATACCGAACTTTACGACGACGTCTTGAGCGTCATGCAGCTGTCGAACGCAAACTGCATATGCACATCGCATTAAAAGCCCCGACCTTTCACACTTTATAGCCTTTCCAAGCCGCCAGTTGGGAAGGCCACGCCTCCGCAAATGCAATTACTGCCATTACTCCAACCTGTGTCATTTGAACCCCTCCGGGTCAAGCCCGTGCAACGGGAGTCATTCCACTCCCAGTCTAAAATCACAACAGGAATACCGCAAAAACCTAACAAGAATTCCCGTCGTACGATGAAAAACTTTGTTGTGACGACAGAAGTACCGTTGTTACGACAAACCCATTTGTTGTTGCGACACACATTTCTGTCGCCACGACAGAGTCAATTTTCTCCACGACAAACATTCCTGTCGTTATAACAGAACTTCCATTTACGCTACTCTTCACAATAGACAATAACAATCAAACCATGTGCAACTACTGATGGAACACCAGGATCACGACAAGACAGGAATTCGGCATGACGGAACATCAAAATCAGGACAGGAATACGACACACGACAGAACACCAGATTCCCGACAGGACAAGAATACGACAAGACGATAGCACGACACGCGAAAATACGACAAAACTGCACAATTTTTTTCTGTCGTCTTTTTCGACTGGGCTGAGAAAGCACCGTGCGCTTCTGACTTTCATCATACAACTGCTCTTCCACGAATCTTCGCCGTACGGGCCTCCGAGTCCAAGATGAAGTTGATGCGACTAAGGACAAATAAATAAATATATAAATAAATAAACAAACAAAATTTTATGAGACGGCCATCCCCTTCACAATGTACGTACTGCGTCAAATCTTCATACTGAAACTCAATCAGCAATAGATTCTATGTATTGGTTTTACCTCGAGGATAATTTAGAAACGTCCAGGTAAATGCTCTAGAGATGTGAGTGGTTGAAAAAAACGTAAAAACTTTGAAACTTTTTTTTGTTTTTTCCGGATAATTCCTTTACCACTCTGGCACGGTACCGGGTTAGCGCTGTAGCTACCACACTTTGCTGCGGCTCTGGTGAGCGTGGCTCAAATCCCATTCGAACCCGAATAGGCTTATACGCGTAATATATTTACACCCCTTTTCGTTTTAAAGCGGTCATAATTGGGTTTCATTCGTGTAGTCACCAGCAACTACGGTCACTTTTCACGCTTGATGAGATATCTAAGGGTTTTGCCGTAAGCAGTATGTCGAGTTTTTTATTGATCTTTGCGGAATCGTCTTTTTCACTTTTCCACATCTTTTTTGAAAAAAAGAAACAGGAAAAGAAACATGCTTTTCTCACTTCCTTCAAAATTTTATAAAAACTTGCATCTCTAATATGCACAGAGGGAATGGGAGAGGGGGGGGGGGGCTATACGACAACGAGAAGAATTATACACATACAGATAAGAACGTTGCGGCCCGTGGTTCAATCAAAAAGCGGGTGTTGAAATGTCGGCGCACATCAAAGGCCGCCATGCGGTCTAAATTAATTCGTAACCTCTCCATTACGGTGCACTTGAAAGCCTAGCTATTGCTTAGGCATACAAAACTCTGTTTTAAAATAATTTTAGAAGCTTTGAACACGCCCTTCTCTGACTGCAACAAACAAAACCAAAAGCAACACAGTGTTTTCTTAAACTTCTCCAAGCACATTTCTGGAAATTATTAGGAGTGAGTTGGCTATACCTACTGAAATTCTTTAACATTGATCTCAGAAAAGCTTCTTAAAAAAACGAAAGGGGGAGGAAAAAGAAAATAACAAAAAACGTGCACATTGCGATCTGCCGCGATAAGAGCGGCGAAGAAAGTATAATTTGCTCTTGACATGTTCAGTTTGCGGTGTCGATCCTAATCCCACTTTAGGAGCGCCCATACCGGAACGAGAAATTACGCGCTCGTAAATAATCCTTCCGCTTATCTCGCAGTGTTGAATTCAATATTTTGTTTATCTTTACCGCCAGCGACGAGCGTAGTAGTGTTCGGTGCTTACTCCTTTTTGTTTACGTTACATCTGCGTGCTCCGAGCTTCAAGTCGCCCATCTTCATCTTCCACTTTTATTTCTAGCACGCTCGCGCCAGGGCCATTAAAGAAACCGTTTGACTTGAAAGCCACGTCGGGGTTCCTCGATTAGCGATACATTCATTTTCTTATCTGGCTTAGCTGCGGAAACGAGAAAAGTCTTCCTCATTGCCCATATCGGCCGGTCTGGAGCGCGCGCCTCCGAATTCGTCCAGACGGACAGGGCGTGCATAAGCAAGATATATCAAACACACACACGCACAAAAAATGAAAAAATGAATTTGAGGAGGCTCTCCGGGGCGATAAAGTGTACTGGCTGTTTGTCCGGCGGCAATAGTGCGCCGTTGAAGCAAACTGAGGTATAGAGATATCGCCGTTTCCGGAATACTAGGCAATCAAAGGCGCGTAAAAGTGTCCGATCTTATCCGTTGGCGTCGCATTAAAGGGTTAGATGCCTGCAATTCTCAGCCGCACATGCGGAGCTTCCGCGCTAGCCTCAGAGGTCTCGAGCTGACGAACGTACTCGAAATTAAGACATTTTAGTCACAACCCACGATGACGGTTTACTCCATTGAAAGATGGAGGCTGTTTGGACGCACGATACGATAAAAGGGAAGCGATACGCCGGCTTATGCTTGATTCGTAAATGAAAAAGGCTGAGAGAAATGCAGAGGAGATTAGGCGATCAATGATTTCTGCCTCTTAGGGGCCGTCCTTCTTGCGTGAGACGCTCATGGTTTCTACGGAAGCATTTATTTAATTCTCATGTGAGGGAATTCAATATCCCGTGGACACCGGCGCATACCGAGTGCATGCTTAGCCTTTCAGCTGTGGAAGGTTAGCGGGGTCGAAGTCTCGACGCGGCGGAGAGCTAATCAGCTGTAATTCTTGGCTCAGAATCGTTTTAGAGCGAAGCTGTCTTGTGCTAGGATCTGACCAAAATTGCACGTGTCTATCGGGTCGCGCCTACAAATAATTGCCCGCGCTCGCTCCAGGAGGTAGAGTAAAATGCTCTGTAGCTCTCAAGCTCATATAGGCACCTTGGAAAAAATTACTGAAATATGCCGCTAAGATGACTGCCATTACGCCGAGTTTCATCGTCGTCGTCGTCGTCGTCATCATCATCATCATAATAATAATAATAATAATAATAATAATAATAATAATAATAATAATAATAATAATAATTATCATCATCAGCAGCAGCAGCATCATCATTATCATCATTGCCAGCCTACTCAGGTCCACTGAAGGATGAAGGCCTCTCCCATTGACCTCCAACCGCTCCTGTTTTGCGCTGCTCGAGTCCACAGTTTATCCCCGAATTTCATTATTGCATCCCTCCATCGGGTTAATGCCCTTCCCCTTCTTCTAGACCCATCTTTTGGTATCCATTCTGTTACCTTAATTGTCCACTGGTTGTCACTTCGTCTCACTACATGGCCAGCCCAAGCCCATTTCTTGTTCTTTATTTGAAATATGATATCTTCTACTCTTGTTTGTTTTCTGATTCAGGAAGCTCGTTTTCTGTCCCTGAATGTTATTTCTAACGTTATTGGTTCCATGGCCCGTTGAGCCGACCTCAGTTTGCTTTCTAGTTGTTTAGTAAAGCGCCCAATTTCAGCTTCGTAAGTCATCACCGGCAATATGCACCGGTTGTAGTTTTTTTTTCTTTTGAGTGACAGAGGTGGCTTAATTACTGTTAATTATTTGGGAGGGCTTGCCGAGTGCCTGACGGGAAGCTTCGAGAAGCTTCCCCTCATGGCGGACGTGTCAGCTGCGCGAATTTTTAAATTCTGGACCGGAAATCTGTCATGTGAGTTCTAATCCTTTTGCAGTCCTCTCTCATAAAGTTCTAGAATTTCATTTACTTGTCATAATTAGTTTGCAGTGCAGTTCTAAACGTTACTCAATTCCCGTCTGCTATCAATACGTAAACGTCCACGGGGGGAGGGGGTGGGGGGCGCATGGTTAGAGAAAATGGCTCTAACTGTTGTTTTATCGAAACTATGCTGAAACAGATTATATGAGAAATAATGAAGAATTAGTTCAACGGAAGTTATGTGTACGTTTCTTTTTATTGGATCAAAATGGAAGTTACCATACATCATACCTCATTACCCTTATTCCCCAAACAGCGTCTCTGGTCTTCCACATTCACCATAGTTGAAGGGCTCCAAGCTTATTTATTACGTCGCAATGTTCTTTCTAAAATTACTAGGGGAAGGAGGCATCGTTTTGTGGTGAAGCTACACTCCAAGAAGTCCCCGTATACGTTGTCTTCGCTACAATTCTCAAGAATGGCCAATTGAATTGATCCAATGTGCAAATATCGGCGAATGAAATGACAAAGCTCAACGCATGATTTGATTGAAAAAGTGCCTGTGCGCAAGGCTAACACCAAGCCGGGAATGGCATTATGCACTGCCGAATATCTCTGCCGGGCTGCCCTTTTTCACCCAGATTGAATGCTGGCCATGTCATTCGCAGAATTTGCACACTATTCTGCACACAATGCGTAATAGTTATTCTGGAGCATTGCGGTGAAGACGTCCTACGGAGGCTAAAGCCACTGCCCGTTGTGGGGACGCTCGGCGGTCGCCGCGAGGCACGCGTGGACGAGCGCTCGGCATTTTCTTCGTATTTTTCCTGCAACGGCGAACATCGCTGTTAAAAGCTTTATTCACATGATTCATTTATTGTGTGTGTGTGTGTGCGCGTGTGCGCGCGCGCGCGTGTGTGTGTGTGTGTGTGTGTGCGTGTGCGTGTGCGTGTGCGTGTGCGTGTGCGTGTGCGTGTGCGTGTGCGTGTGTGTGTGTGTGTGTGTGCGAAATATTAAGATTTCACGCATTTCATTTCATTGAAATCTTAAGATTTCAATGAAAAAAAAACGAAAAACGTACTATTTAGATATTCGCAAAGTCCCCCCTTTTTTCTATCAACAATGCTGTTGGTTACAAAGGTGAATGTGAAAGATTTCAAACAAACTTTGTTGCGCTAATGGTTAGCATGACTAGCAAAATCTGTAAGCACACTTTTGTGATAAGTGGACGTTCTCGTGTTTCACATGCATTGTTAACACAGCCTGTGTGGCTGGAACCCAAATCTTCGACCTACATCTTAAGCGTAGCTCAACTGTCTATCGCGGCTCGTTAAGCTGTGGATTTGCGTTTTATACTCTGAACAGACTCCGTAACCTGATACTGCTCGCACGAGCTTCGGTACTAAAATCGGAAATAAAATACGGCAGCCCTTTCTCGGTTTCCAAGGGTGGGCTAAAGTCTTCAGTGCTTCATAATAGAAAACTTTACAGCTATCTGCAGCACTGCATATCAAATGAAGTATTTTTTGCGCACCAACTTTCGCTCTTCTTGCTTCCCATCTTCAGCGAATCGGCGTTTCTTCGCTTTGGTTCATTTGGTAAAACACATTCTTCCTGTTTCCTTTCCCGGGAGGCCCAGAGCCCTGCTTGCTGCGGCTTTGTAGTCTTGTGCATGGAGCAAACACACCGTGGCCGAAATGGTGCTGCCACCTTGCGAACCTTTACAAAAACTTGATTTTTCCCTTTCTGCGGAGGGCAGCCTTGCCACCAACGTCTGTCTCCTCCAATCAGCCTCACAGCAAGGCTACACCGGTTTCGATAAGTTGTCGACGAGGTTTCGCCCCATGTTCCACGTGATGTGCCGGCGCCGGGACGCCTCGGGGTCACGTAAAAAAAGCATCTCTAAGAAAAATCTCTAATCTCAAAGCCCAAGTAAACGCACGTGTCCGTTTCTTCTCCCCGGGGACGTCAAATACCAGTTTGCCGTTACCGGTGCCGCCGTCATTGCTATCGACGGATGAAAACTTGCGCAATCCACCCGTGCTCTCAAAATCGACTCGGCGCACACACAGAAGCAGTGGGAGACGGCGGCGCAAGAAAATTTCTTAAGCGTTTTGAGAGACCGGAATCGATTTATTGTCGGTCTCGTCGCCTGTCCGCGGCCCAGCGCTCGTTTGCCCCCGAGCGGACACACAGAAAATAGGGCGGGAACGGATGGCCCAAACTCGCTCGACCGGGCTCAACTAACAACGACGAAAGAGGCGAACAAAAATAATAAATCGAGCACCAACGGTAAGCTGGTCCCGGAATCGAAAATAGTACGTTCAGGCGGCAAGGTGGTGGGGAGTTAGGGGTCACCGTTTTCCATTATGCGCGTGTTGGATCGCCGGCTGTCCGCTGAGCGTGTTTTACCCCCCTACCCACCGATTCTCCTCCTCCATACGTTTCTTACCAGCTTCCTCTTTTACCTTTCCCTCCCAGTTCTAACCTTTTCTCTTTCATTTATTTCTGCTGCCCGTTCCGTCGCTACATTTTCTGCCCCTTCGGCCTGAACGTTTCTTACCCTATTGTGCGGCGACCTGAGATCAATATCGCGCGGGAAATAAAGGCGGGAAAATACGAAAGTGGAGAAAAGAAGGGGGCGCCTTCTACATTCCGTGTTTCCCGGAGCGGAACATGTCAGTGGAGAAAAACAAACATTCAAGAAGCCGGAGCCGAGAGGAGCCACCGCGGCGGGACGACGACGACGACGACTACGACGCCGGTAAGCAGTTATCGAACTGCCAATCGAAGCATTCTGGCTGCGACGGCAGCTGCAAGCGAAGTATCGAGCCGCGCGCCGCCAGCGTTTTCTCGAAGTTGATCGTACTCCCGCTGGCAAACCCATACGCGCACGGGGTTGGGGCAAGCATGCTTCAATGCTCGCTCGGTAATTGCCTCGCGCGCTTCCGGCTTGGTTTGTTTCTATAGCCCATTGTGTCCCCCATTTTATCGTGCCCCGTTTTCTGTACCCATCTTTTCGAAAAGCTGTTCGACGCGAACTGTGCCTATTATACGGGGTATTCTGGTGCGCTGCTGAAAGGACAAGGTTGAGCATTTAGCTTTTTGAGAGTTTATTGACCGTGCATGCTGTAAACATCCCTGAAGTGGACCTCAAGTTTTGGCGAGCAGCAAATTCGAAACCCGATGATGCAGAAGAAAAATTAGGTGGCGATTTGTGTCAGTTCCGTTACAAGGGCGGAATCCCAGATCCATTTCTGGAGTTATTTTGAGGCGCTTCAATTCACTCATGATACATCTTTGCGCTTGGTGAGATGCCTTTATTCGCTTCAGATGCTTATTTTAAGACAACTTCGTTAGCATTTTATGCCGCTTCACCAAATGCGAGGGTACATGTAGTAACTAAACGCGATGTCAAGCTTTTGTACCCGGCGTGCTCACACGTCAAGGTCTGCGCCCCGGGGATGATGTCGCGCTCTCCCACTGCGCACGTACTCTCCACAGGCTTCACTCCTGACGGAAAACCGATTTGATAGGTTCTAGTTTATTATGCTTACACGTAAAAGTTCAAAAGAGAAGGCTACGGCTAGCAGTGTAAAATTTATTCGAGAGACGGGAAATCTTTTAGGTGCAACGACGTAAGACAAGAAAGTGTTTACCGTGCTTTGGAATCATTGCCGCAAGGTATCACCGTGTTAATGGCAGGGCATAACACTCCAAGTGATAGTCATCACGTGCAATAATAGAAAATTAGGTCTGGCAAATTTCTCTGCAATTGTTCTGCGTACTTTCTTTTCCATCCCACCACCTTCGCGGTATCTTTGCGCAACAGGGTGGAGAGATCACTGACAATTGGTGGGTCACTAGCTATCCAGATCCAGCAGCCCGGACCATATAGTGAACCAACCATGGGTCACCCGTAACCCGGTAAAGCTTTTTGACTTTAATGAAGGAGACGGTGTGGCGTTGTTAGAACTGGCAGGCGAAATGTTACGAAAAAAGTCGGACTCCCATCCAAACTTTTACCCTGAATCGTCAGCCGTTTTACTTTTCGGCTTCTTTTGCAGAAACGAAGTTTTCCGGGGATGGAGACCTCTGCGACTAGCTCTGCTGAGTGTATCCTTCGAATTGTTTTTATTTCGGTGCTTTGATACTTTTTGTACCGAATCCAGATGTCAGAGCCATAAAACTCAATTGAAAGACAACCATTGCGTTGTTTTCTTACTCTGTCATCGTTCTTTTTCGCCTTTTCTTGTAAACCATGGGACGCCAACGGGCTCGAGCATAAAACGCGAAGCCTTCTCCCATGCAACCTCAGTCAAAGTCCGAAATCCAAACTCCTTTGACAGTGTCGGAATGGCGAAATCGGATGACGTAAGCTTCTAATACGCGTGGGCTCATGTTTGATTCCGACTAACAGACGCCTTTTTTTCTTGAGGCGCTTGATGCACCTTCGCTTATCATCATCATCGTCGTCGTTTTCTGAATTCCATTGTGTAAAGTTGGCTTTGCTGCAGTGAGGTTTACTCTTGCGGACAACGCCTGCAGTGGGGCCTAGAAAGCTTCGCTTTAAAATGGCCCCGCTTTGTTTATGTCTTCCAGAACGCTAGCTTGTCAAAGACAAAACGGCAAGAACGGATGACAAAACGAGCTCAACTGCTATCATGAAAAACGCTTCGATGCTGACCCTGACTGTGCAACAGCAAAAGAAAAACAGACTAGAAGATTCCTCCGACATTTACTAAGTCAGGGCGAGCATACTAAGGGGGCTTTGCGGCTTACACAGAACAGCTAGATCATCGTAGCCTCGGCACCGCAGAGCGCGGAAAAGTTCCTCTGCCAGGAAGCAGACAGGAGACGGAAGGCGCGCCTGCACTCTGTTCATCTGGAATTCCGTCGGCGCGCTATAAATTTCCCTATCGCTGGCAGCACAGCTAATCTAGCGCGCGTGTTTCCCACTTCGCGAAGTCGAGCCCGCGTATCTCCTTTGTTTGTTCCGGAGCTGGCGGGGGAGTCTCAAAAGCGAAAAGAAACTATCGGCGCAGGAAAAGAGCGGTGAGAAAAAGCGGAGCGTTTGTTTGCGCACTAGCGAGGTGGAGGCAGCTGGTCGTATGTGGGATCAGCGACACCGAATAAATTATAAAAAGAAAAAGACGGCTTCAGCTCGCCTAGGAGTGCATACGCACTGCAGGGACATTGCCGCGTTGTCGCGAGGGGCGCGGTGCGTGTACGGCTGCTGGAATCATCCTCCGGGTCCCCATCGCCAGATAACGGTGACTGCGCTGAAGAATAGCGTTTATGGGGGCGGGCTTGGTCCCACACTCGGTCGGGTCGGTGGCGCCGCTGATACTGAGCAGGACGCCACGACCCCTGCTTTCTGGAACGCGGTGTTCTACGGCGGGAAGTCTTATCATTATTAGGTTAAACAAAAATACGAGGGTCGCCTTATGGAGCAGGGATTTTCAAACATATTCCCCGCAGGCGTTCGGGACACCATCGCTCATCGGGAAGTTGTTCCTGGGGTTGAAGTGAGTGACAGGTACAACGACGCAGCAGTGGTGTGCTGAGGGTGCGCAGCAAGGATGCGCAGCTATGCAGTTGTAACGACTGTAATAGGGCGGGTTTTGGTAGCACAAAACATTGTATTAAGGGTTATCACGATGATTGATGATTGTAGGGTTTAACGCGCCGACGCAACGCAGGCGATGAGGTGCGCCGTAGCGGAGGGCTCCGGATTAATTTGGATCACCTGGGGATCTTTAACGTGCGCCGAAATCTCGAACGCACGGACGTTTTTGCTTTTCGCCTCCATCAGAAAAGCGGCCGCCACGGCCGGGAATCGAACCCGCATCCTCTGGCTCAGCAGCACAACGCCTTAGCCACTGAGCCACCACTGCGGGGTGTTAGGGGTGATAACACGAAAATGTATACGATGGTAGCAACCTAGATTGAAACGTATACGTTCAGAACAGCGATATGACAGTTTACAATAGTAGCGACCAAAGTGCTTACATAAAACTAAAAAAATATTACAGGGGAGCTTTTTCATGGTTCTACACTGTTTGATAAGCGTTTGGAACTGCAAGTAACGCTACCTTGCTTGTACGAAACACACTGAGTTGAAATTAAGGGTTATTCAGGAACATTTTTTTCCGGTGCAGTTTGCGCCCCGTGTCACTAATCCTAGTTTCGCTGATTCGCCAATCTCAGACGTCTCAGTGCAAGACTTTCTAGACCAGTCGATCAGGCGTGAATTTTGTAATCAGGCGCTTTGAGGAGTTGGGCGGGTATTGCAGGTCCTGCGAAAATTCTTCTGTCTCGTTCTTTCCCCCGTTTACTCGAACGTCCTTTCACTGCACCTTTTCTAATACAGCTTTTGTGGCCGCTTTTCTCATGGAGGTGAAAAACCAACACGACCATGTGTCGAGATTTCGGCGCGCGTTTAGGCTGCGGTTAGGAAAGGATACTCAACAATGAATAACATCTTGGTCAAAAACACTGATATCCTTTTTTGTGCTGTGGACTTCGGTGGATATAGGTTTCATAGGCAATTTTAACCGCTCCAAATAAACATCTGGAGGGGTGAGTACAATATAAGAGGTTTACTTAATGCTTCATTTCATTTTTTTGTAGGTATCAGGTGCCGATTATTCATGGCCTCTTGGCCATGAAAAACTGTGACATAAGGTTCTTCAGTAGTATTCCCTTCACTGTATAAGTAAGTTTTATGGCATTGCCTTGTTATTTTTCTTTTACATTCTATTACTGCTCTGCAAGTTTTGACGGACGCCTGGCCAATGATTACAATGATGAATCAGATCAAGCAATATTGGAACTAACAGAAATAAAAGACACAATAAAAGTGGTAAAAAGCGGGAAATCGCAGCCAACATTGCTGAGCATTTTATTTTCAGTTTCCAAACAACAAACGTGCGATCATTTATGGAGCTTCGGCAACCTGCAACCAACGGAAACAGACCCAGCGCAACCGTGTCCTTTCGGCGCGACTTTGGACGGGCGCTTTCATGAACTTAATTTTTGAGGTTTCTACCGGCTAAGGCTCCACACACCCCCGACAGGGGTCTCTCCCTTTGCACTTTCGCTGCCGAGCCGGGTTTCTCGAGGCCGAGACATGCTATGCAAGAGAACAGCGCCAGTTAACGGCACCTGAGCAGGAACCACACTAGACTTGCGCGGCCTGGACGCAGCCTCTCAGCCTCTCCGCTTCCTGTTCTCAGCTCGCTACGGGCGGAGTTGAAGCCACCCGCAGAGGGACAGCGCAGCAGCTCGTCCCCCGCACACCGGGCTTGTTTTCCAGCGTCACGCTCGTTTCACAAACAAGTCGACACCGACTCCCAGCTGCAGCCACGTGTTCGTTGGTGTACCAGAAGGTTAAGGTGGCAGAGAAAAGGAGGCAGCTCCTTCAGGGTTTCACCCTACTAGTTCGCCTCTTGTCCTTCTTTGTTTTATTCGACGGGTTGAGAGTGGAGCACCGGCTTCCGGGGAATACGGGACGCACGACCTAAAGATGGAGCGCAATGGCTTCGTTTTTTTTTTTTTTGTCGTTGTTGGTGCGTGTTCTTTCTCTTTTTGCCAGATGGGCGCTCTTGTTGTGGCCTCAGTCAGCCCCTCGTGTTCGCCACATGCTCTGGCCTGAGCGTCACTGATCATACTCGCCCCGTCTCTGGAGCATCTCTCTCGACGCGGGGCCACTACACGCGCATCTGCTTTCGGGACGATAAAAAAAAAAAAAAGGATACGAAAAATGAAAGCACTTTAGTGGGAAGCCTACAAGTTGTTCGATGTTCTGCGAGATTAAGAGAGGAAAAAATGCGGTGGGATGCGGGTGGGTGAGCTCGTAAGGCGTACAAGGATACGTGTTCATCCTTTTGGCGATGATATCTCTGTTTCGTGCATGGAGTCGACAGCGCTGCGAGCGCATGAAACCAATGGGTGAAGGGCTTTGCCACTTGCAGCATATATGAGAACGAACAGAACATCAACTTTGTGCTCGAAGCTGAAGCGTTCATTCCAGAGATGCGGCTCGTTGTGCAAGATGTGTTCAAAGAGTAGGGCATATGGCTTTCTGCAATATAACCCGACGTATTGAACTGTAACGTGAGATAAGAACGGAGCCCTTCAAGCCAACTTTCCCCTTGGTTTGGCTTTTAGGCCACTGCGCAGAAACAAAACGCAGCTTTGGGAGTTCTCCCCGTTCATCTCATATCACGTGACTCAAACGTCGCGCGCCTTCAAAGGGAGCCGACGATAGCCATTGCCTTGGCCGCAGAAAACATCTTACTCTTTACCTGATATACTTATCGCTTTTCATTAGGTCACACTGTTAGCAATATTTGACGCGCGCTGGGGACTAGATTATTGTTTAAACACTCACTTACGCGGGGTTTATAAAATAGTAATGTAAACCATATAACTGCTCAGGCACGATGAACAATCTCGTGGTTAATAGTCGCTCCACTCCGCAGCAAACAATATAGGGATCTGTTGATCAGGTTTGTTCAGTTTCTAATTCACTTTATGTCTTTCGAAAATTATTGTATACATATTCGACATTAATGTGGAAGGCGAGCCGGGTGTAAACAAAACGCAGAAATTAGGGAAGAAACGTAACAACAATGCAGGAAAAAAAAAAAAAAGAAACAATGTGCCTGAGCTTATGAAAACGGCACCGAAATGTAAGCAATGAGTTAAGCAAGTTTTTATTGCAAAGAAAATCGTCGAGGAAGATGTTTTCAAGCCTAAAGAGGAATTGAATATCGAAATGATTTCGGTGAAAAGTGTAGCGCAAATGTACGCAGTTAGTACGGGGTTTTAGTAGTAACAATTTCATGGTGCTCGTATATATTCTTTCATCTGTACGCACATATACGTGCGCCACAAGGCATCGACATCCTCGCCATCGCCCAGTTTTCACTAAGGTGTGACCAGAATAAAAAAAAAAAAAAAACGGGGTCATGATCCATCTGCAGACAAAAAAAGGAAAGCTGGAGGGTCATCAAGCTCCCGACATAAGTCAATGATAAAGTGTCGAAATGCAGCACAAGACGAGGAACAGTAACACAGAAAACGACACCCAGAGCGCTAACTGCCAACTTTATTGACAAAAAACCCACCCACCACATATATAGTGCATTCATTAGCCAACGTGCCTCATTTCAACCCACCAGGATGTAGTCAACCTCACAAAAACGCAAATAAAATGGCGTATAAGTTTAACTTTGTCATAAAACGATAATAGTATCACAATGCAAGTACACCGATAAAAACCTTAACAGACATAAAGTTGTCAGAGGCACGCAAGGGCAAGCAGGAAACGCATGTGTGAAAGACAGACACTCGATCCGGACAAGAAATCACGGGTTTAGCCTTAAAAAAATTACACCATCTTCCCGTAGGGGAACCATAAGTTGTATGAGAAGCAGCCACTGGGTCGACTGAAGTTCCCATTAGTTTTCAGTTCGTCGCTTCCGTTGACGTTGAGCTTCGCGTGCCTTCGTTGTATCAGTAGCTTCTTGACGTAGTTTGAATGAGTGAAGGACATAAGGCGCGTTCGGAGCACATGCTCCCCTTTCGGTTTGTAGCGCAGTGGGAAGAGCACCCCACGTACCTCCCGTTGCGGCCAGAGAGTCGTGGGATCGAAACAGGGCGCCGCCTAACTATTTATTTTTATAGTGGACTGCGCTGACGTCAGCCCAAACGCTGACGGTGCTGGAGAGACGCGCATGCGCAGTAGAGTGCGGACGGCGGACAACGACAACGAGGGAGGGAGGGACACAGCCCCGAGCATGAGATGCTTCGCATCTAAAAGTCTGGTCCGGAGAGATCCGACGGTGTCGAAGCGCAACGTTCACCCAAATCAGCGATGTTTTTCGCTTCCACAATTTCGCTTGTGAGGGGGTGTGGGTGCTTGGCCAAAAAATGTTGGCTGATAAGTGCACTATATATGTAGTGGTTGGGTTTTTGTCATTGAGGGTGGAAGTTAGCGCTGTGAGTGTCGTATTCTGTGTCACTGTCTTTCGTCTTGTGCTGCGCTTCGACTCTTCGCTGTGTACCAACTCGCCTAAACCAATACTCTCCTGAGTCAATGATAGAATTCGATATACGTTATTTATATTTAAAATCGTTAAATATATGTAAATATTATAAAAAATATAGTAGTGTCGGTTTAACACACGTTCTTTGTCATTTGTTAGAGCAATTATAACCAGCTTCGGTATTTAATAGTGCTGTAAAGATAGAGATGTATTAAACTATTCTTAACTATATTTAGTATAGCCACTGGGAACCAAAGTATTTACTCCATATATTCGCGAATATATCCGCGAAAGGGCAACAATGTACTCAGCGTACGAAGTTAGGCTTTCTGAACTAAAAGTCAAAAGCACCATAATTGCGCCTCGGTAGCCCGTGGTTGTTTTTGGGTTAAGGTTGAGTAAGCACTCGCTGTGGAATAAAATAAATTTACTAAAGATAGATTCATAGTAATCGGGTGAACTTTAATAGACATCGCATAGCGTCGAGAGTTAAAAAACCATGCACGAACCATGTTATCTCCTGTGTAATAAAATCAGAAGGGTTATTTGTATTTTTCTTTATCATACATAGCAGTGTCGTTATTGACCGTACCAAGTCACTTACGCTTTCGAATCTGCTCGAATAAATGATCGTGGGCCATTGACCTCTTATCGTACTAAAAAAAAAGTAGAGACCCGCTGCACTTAGAAACTTTCGATCCCTGACTGCATCGCGCTTCTTGCCCGCACGGAGCTTTCAGAGAGGTAACGTGCATTACCTGCCCACGCTCTGCTCAGAACGCGTGCACAACTGACTGCACTTCTAGAGATGTCCATTTGCGCTTGCTTCCGGTACAGGGTGTTTCTCTAACCCCGACCCCGGGCGTCTTTGTACATCAGGGCAAGTCGATCATTAAGAAGCGCTGTCGAAACGACCGCGGTCATTGTGAAACGGCGGCCGTAGCATTTCGGCGGCATTCATTGAAAATCGGGCGTCTAGACACGAGTCGTTCTTCGCTTCCTGCCGTGTCGAAGCTGAAATGGCTCGCGCTCATTGATTAGCGTACGTTGCCGATGCTTCAAACGTGCCCGTGCGTGTTTCCTTCGCTTTCGCATAGTTTAGCAATCCGTTGGGAGCATGCTTGGGCAGAGAAACAAAGTACTCCGTATAGGAACACAGTACTGCTTGGCGTAGTGGCATGTTATAGATTTTATTTCTCTGCACTCCGTGCTTCATAACGTTGTTCATGTCCTCTTTGCTGACGCTGACATTGCGATCTTGCAGTATTTTTTTTTATTATATTTATTGAGCATGGAACAACGCGTAGGAAGCCCCCGAAACAGGCCCCCGTATTGCGTTATGGGTTGTGCGCATCCCTGTTGCATTAGTTATTTTGTCCCTTTAAAGCATTTCTGCACGTTTTTCGCGGGGGCGCATGACGTGGGCCTTCCATTTTTTTTTTTTTTTGCTAATAAGGAAGTTTACCCTCTCTTTCTGTCTCTGTTCACGGTTGGTGTTCTCGTCGTCGCAATAAGTAAGTCAATAAATAAATAAATAAATAAATAAATAAATAAATAAATAAATAAATAAATAAATAAATAAATAAATAAATAAACGACATAATCACATAATACCATAATCACAAAATCAATCAATCAATAAACCAATCAATCAATGCTCCGGGGAGCTGGTATGCCTGTTGCTTCAATAAAAATGGCAGGCCTTTCTAGGGATCTTGTGGTTACGTAAGAGACAGCATTGGCGTAGAATGGCTGTGAAAGGGGGCAATCAGCTTTCACCTAATGAAAAGTACGTACAGTCATGGACAATTCAAATACTAACCGCAGAGCGCACGGCCGAAGTTACCGGTGCCATCCCCTGGTTGCGGCCATGGAAAACTCAAGGACATGCGCAGTTGAGATGTAGGGTGCGAGGTTGTGTGCCCCACTGCGATGTGTCGCCCTCTCCTCGCTCGCATGCTTGCCTTGTCGCCATGCTGCAAGAGCGCTGCAAGCGCTGAAAGTACCACCGCCGCTGCAGCTGAAGGTGTTGGTAGCGTTAAGAGCAATGCGGCGCGTAATTGCTTGCAGCTGCGGCCAGAGCTTGCGTCGGAAACGCGTGCACGCTTTCGGAAGGCTTATTGTAGAGTTAATCATGCTTTCTTGAACAAAACCAGCGCACAGAAATGGAGGCAAAAATAAATGCATGCCGTCTAACCTCTGATGCCACTGCGATGTTTTGCGTTCATGGTGCAGTGGCTCGGGAATTGAACAATGAGCTGGCTACCAAGAATGGCCTTTGCTTAACGGAGTCATGGCTGAGTCATTTCCCGGATTCTGTGCTTGTATCAAACAATAGATATACCACCAGAATTCTTCTTCAATGATATACTTTAACTGCAAGCATTGTGTGGACTGGGAAAGTTGCCGGCAGAATTCTAATAGTAACAAAAATTAAGTAGGTAGGCAGGTCCAACCATTCTATAGACAAGTTTCCCTTGACCAAAAATTTGGCCCGATTTTTTCGTTTTTTTTTTTGGCAGGCACTTCTGTGCTTGTAGAAATCTGCGGAGCGGGCAGCACTGAGCATGGTTTGGGCGTGACCCAGGTGTCCATCGTTATTTGCTCGAGTTGCTGCACCCCACATGCTAAGCTATGTCGGTGATGTGACGCCGGCGCACACGGAGAGCAGGCGCTCGTGTGAGCCTAGTACACAGTGGCAGCAGATACTATCTCGCGTCGCATCGCTAACAATTGTTTTCAGCGCTCTTGCGGCATGGAGACAAGGCAAGCATGCAAGCGACCAGAGGGCAACATATCGCAGTGGGACACGACATAGAGTTTCATACTAATATATACTAGAGCGAAATCTGGCGCCACTGTCTAGGGGAGTCGCGCTTCGGCGAGCGTTCCGTCACGTACCGGGCAGGCACGTTCCACCTGTCCTTGGCATGGCTCATGAACAGGCAGGCTGGAAAGTTGGCTCTGGCTGCCAAAAAGCAACAATATTACTGTAGAAGATTCCTCAAATTTGTTTTGTTATTATAAAATTGAACCTCCAAAAAGATTAATTTGTCAGTGATTATGTAAAAGCTTCATGCACGATGAACAAGAAAAAATTGTTACCCTTCTTTGTTGATTTTGGCTTCGAGACAAAAACGAAGTCATATGGCTAGCTAAGCCAAGTAGGCGAGGAACGTCGCTAGCGGCAATGGCGCCGCCCACGGCGGCCCGCGACTATGTCAACTGCGCATGTCCGTGCGTTTTCCACGGCCGCTGCCAGGTGACGGCACGGGTGTCTTCGGCCGTGCGTTCCGTGGTTCGTATTTGAATTTTCCATGACTGTACATGTAACCCATGGAATCGGGAGGTTGGCGTAAAATAAACGCCTTCTCTCCGTACCCTGGGCATATTACTTTGTAGCCCTATACCACCTGCCCTATAGAGCCGGTGTTGAGTTGGCGCGGCGGCGCTACGATGGCCCTCGCAGTGTGTATGATTGCATGCCTCGCCGCGAAATGCATGGGCTATGGATATTGTGAGGTATTGACCACAACAAAAAGCGCACACGCGCACACGCACACACGCACACACGCACACACGCACACACGCACACACGCACACACGCACACGCACACGCACACGCGCACACGCACACGCACACACGCACACGCGCACACGCACACGCACACGCACATGCACACGCACACACGCACACACACGCACACGCACACGCACACGCACACGCACACGCGCACACGCACACGCACACGCGCACGCACGCACGCACGCACACACACACACACACACACACACACACACACACACACACACACACACACACACACACACACACACATATAAGCGCGTGTCCTTACAATAGCAGAATATAATGCAAACAACCTAAACAGAAACGATTAAGAACTGCCCGATGCAACGCAGGTACGTGCACCTATATAGACCGTAAACAACTCATGACACCGATGTGTGTTTCCACACTCCTCCAGAAGAATGTGGGTGCATTTAGTAGTGTTCCAACATCTTCGTCATTTGAAAAAAAAACTCCCTTAGGGCAAAGAAGGCGTTGTTATGGCTGCGTAGATTGTTCCACGAACCCAACAGTTTCTGCAAAGATGGGAATGTCCGAGAAAGCAGACTAAGCTTGTCACTGGATTTTTTTCCCGTTCGGTCGCATACAGAGAGCAAGCAGGAAATGACGCATGTCTTCGTTTGGTGTCAACAAGTGGGGCATGTGTCATCAGCAAATCGAATACGGCAATTTTTTTGTATAGGCCACGTCAAGACAATATGTTGTTCACGATTCCCTTTCTCTCATCGATAATTCGCGTTTTCAAAAGTCGTGATAACTAATACTTTTTTCTATGGCTCACGATGCTTAGGTAAGAGAAAGAGCGCTTTTCAATTAAAAGCTCCGAGGTTAGCCCTACGGTATGCTGCGGCTTGCTACTACAAATAGGGGTGAGTGTTTAAAGGTATATATAAAATGTTAAATGACAAACACGGTGCAGCGCAGAGCAACAAGTCACGAAAACTTAGAAATGAGACTAAATCGTTGATGCGTAAACGCCTGAATATTCAACAATATTTTCCGCACCACGCATGTTGAGCCTAAGGAAGTACTTAGTGGGAATTTTGTTGGAACGTCTGTGGCTGGATCTTTTGTTCTATCGGACGAACTATCGGACGACCGAGGCACGTAGCAAAGCCTAACGCTTCCGCTTCCTCCCTTGCAACCCTGGTCCTGTTCTCCAAACAGCTGAGACCATTTACCATTGCGTACGCTGAGGACACAACCTGCACCCCGGGCCAAAACGACAACATTAGCTCACTCGTTACATATTCCAAAAACTTCATCTGCGTGACACAACGTCCCACGGGAGAAGGGGGCGGAGAAACATGGTGCTCCGTCCAAACAAATTGCCGGAGCGCGCTCAGACAGCGGCCTGTCCTCATCCGAGGCCCGTTCTCATCAATCTACAGGACCAAGATCCATACTTACGGGACAGCCAATGCCGGGAGCGTCAGCGGGGAGGTCTACGGAATTGTTCCACCTGTCTCATTAGTCAAGACGAACGCAAATAATGACTGCCGAGAGCAAATGGCGCGCGGTTTTTACACGACTCGCGCACGTTCCAAATGCGCATGATAACGAAGAATGGATCTATTTTTGGTTACGTGGCTTACCCTGAGCACCTCGCTGTTCCTTGTTTCCGCAGCACCTTTTCGTTGTCCTTTATGCATTTTTTTTCTTTAGAAATTGAGAGCGTGTCGGTATTGATTTTAGGGAGGGACTTGATTAACCGCTCCCCCAGTAAGACGGAACAAACTAAGCGCTGGAGCAGGATCGAGGGAGTGCATGAAATATCCATCAGCGGATAAATACAGACAAAGCTGTAACCTATGCACAGGCGAGTTCTCGGTCATAGATCGCCTTCTAGAGCTGGTCCTGTGCTCTGGAGATATAACCGCGAGTGCACTGGCTCGCACGTGGGTATTTGGATCGTTCGTGTCCCCTCGGCGGCAGCGGACTCCCGGGCAACATTTATAATGGCAACCCGAACTCTTCAATTATGTAGGCTGCCCCGTCAGTTAAATGATATTTCTTTCCGAAAATGGCTTAAACTCCACGTTCCTTACTGCGTTAGAACCGAGTTTCTCAAATGCATTCCTCGAACGCCGGAGGTGCTTGTTTTCTATAAGTTCGACCAATGAGGTCGTTTATATTATTGATGCCTTAGGATTTCCTAATATTTGAAGGAATTCGAGAAATTTTTTTTCAGATTGCGGGGACCTAGGGCCTGGAAGTACCTTTGACAGCAATCAATATACCAGATTAGTGAACAGAATAAACATGAAGCTTTCAAGGATTCCCGCAAGGAGAGACAGGTATAAACAGAGAGAGGCTGGCGGCACATCGGCGTTCCACAGTTCATACCAAACAAAGTTAGAGACAGCCGATAGCTTGGACTTGCGTATAAAGCAAAATGAGTGCTAGAGGAGTTGAAACAGTGAGGGAGATGCTCGAACTTCTAGATTGCAGTAACTCCTCGTGATGACATACTCTTAATTCCTGGTCCTCGCGTATTTTTAAGAAGCACATTTATGAAAGAAAGGTGTGTAGGCTTGTTACCAGGTGCCACCAGGAGCCCGTCAGTATAGGCACGTACGCCAGGAAATGACTCCGCCGCAGGGTTTGTACGAATCCGAAAGGGGTCGTGCCGCAGCCTCATAACAACGTTCCCAGAGCAGAATTAAAGCTCACGCCAAGCTCCGCTTAATATCGCCACTGCTAAATATATATATATATATATATATATATATATATATATATATATATACAGAAGAAAGAAAGAAAGAAAAACACGCGCCCAGAGTGGGGACCGAACCCACGCCTTTCGATTACATGTCGAATGCCTTACCAATTCGGCTATCTGGGCGACTGTGTTCTCCTTCACTTTCTGGGCTATTTATATTTACTAGAAGTGTATCTGACGCTTGAGGGTGGTAGCCAGCACCACTCCGACCTCAGCGCCAGCGCCACTCCGAAGGTCCCCCCTCCGGGGGGACCTTCTTTTCAACCCCCGGAGGGGGTTGAAAAGAAGGTCCCCTTCTACACGAAGGTCCCCTTCTACACGAAGGTCCCCGACTACACGGGGTCCCCGACTACACGGGGAGAAGGTCCCCTTCTCCCCGTGTAGTCGGAGTGGCGCTGGCTACCACCCTCAAGCGTCAGATACACTTCTAGTAAATATAAATAGCCCAGAAAGTGAAGGAGAACACAGTCGCCCAGATAGCCGAATTGGTAAGGCATTCGACATGTAATCGAAAGGCGTGGGTTCGGTCCCCACTCTGGGCGCGTGTTTTTCTTTCTTTCTTTCTTCTGTATATTAAAAAAATGTTTACTTCATTAACCGTAGTGAAAAAGAGCCTAACCACACCCCTATGCCTCCTTCGGCGTTGTAGACTGCTGCCCTATCTTTCTGTATTTCCTCAACGAGCCCCTCATTTCCTTACTATATATATATATATATATATATATATATATATATATATATATATATATATATATATATATATATATATATATATATATATTGTAAGGCCGTGAGCAACGGGTGAACCGGGACGTTTATTCGGCGATCCAGTGGGTTCCGAACACCGTACCGAGAGCGATGATGATGATGCACGAGGGAGGAGGATTGGGTAATGTTAATGAGAATGATACTGTCACGGCGAGGAGGGAATGCGGGAGATTGCCCAGAGTGTATAAACAGTCCCTAAGATTGTCCAGGCCGTGGTGACACGACATATGCGCTCACAATAATTTCCCCTCCGAGTGAAGGCGGGCGCCTGACCGCCAATGTTCATGAAGTACGGCGCACAAAAGGTTTCAGCCGTGACACGTGCACGATTTCTGTGCCACGGTATCGACGGTCCAAGGGAGCTTGACTAGGCGTGACACGATAGTTGACAGGGGATGTTTCTTCAAGAACCGTGTACGGGCCTGTGAAACGGTGAAGAAATTTCTCACATAGTCCTGGTCTTCGACTGGGCGTCCAAAGTAAGACCTCGTCACCAGGGCAGAACCGAACAGTACGGTGGCTGGCGTCGTAGCGGTCCTTGCGGTCGTGCTGGCTGGCTTCAGTCTGCAGACGCGCCACTCGACGGCAATAGTTTACACGGGAGAGGAACTGTTCTGAGGAGGGGCTTGAGGTCGACACGGGAGCCGATAAAAATGTGGTGTCCAGAATGAACGATGGGTCGCGGCCGAATACGAGGAAATATGGAGAGTAGCCGGTGGTCCGTTGAACTGCAGTATTATAAGCAAACGTAACAAATGGAAGAATTGTGTCCCAGTTGGTGTGATCAGGTCGAATGTACATAGAAAGCATATCCGAGAGTGTCCGGTGAAATCTTTCAGTAAGGCCGTTCGTTTGCGGGTGGTAGGAGGAAGTGGTTCTGTGGACTGTGTTCGAAGCACGAAGTACATCTTCAACAACACTGGACAGAAAAACCCTGCCGCGATCACTCAAAAGAACACGAGGGGCCCCATGGCGCAAGAGTATTGCGCGCAGGAAGAAGTCTGCGACCTCTGCTGCGCAGCCAGAGCGAATTGGCGCGGTTTCTGCATAACGTGTTAGGTGGTCAACTGCTGTCACAATCCACCGATATCCTGCAGCCGTACAAGGAAGAGGGCCGTAGAGATCTATACCAACCGTCTGGAAAGGCATAGACGGACACGGAAGCGGCTGCAACAGTCCGGCGGGCGGGGATGTGGATCTCTTGCGTTGCTGACAAGATGGGCACGAGGCGATGTAACGGGCAACGCAGGTGGACAGGCCGGGCCAAAAGAAACGACTGCGGACTCGCTCGTAGGTTTTGCTGAAGCCTAGGTGGCCGGCTGTGGCATCGTCGTGCAGCGCTTCCAGTATCTGCGCGCGGATGGAGCATGGCGCAACGGGAACCCATCGGTGGCCAGAAGAGAGATGAGTGGAACGGTACAAGATGCCGTCCAAAAACTTGAATTGTTGAAGCTGTCGACGGGACCTACTGTTTGGAGGGGGTGATGATCCGGTAAGCTGGTCGATCATTCTACGGCAGTATGTGTCGGCCCTTTGAAGAGAAGGCAGGCCCGAGAGGTCCTTAACTGCTACACGATTGACAGGTGCGATGGGAAGGACCGTGTTGAGGGGTAATGACGCGGAAGTCTTGCTCGACCCCAGAGGGCAACGAGAAAGTGCATCCGCATCCTGGTGCTTTTTCCCGGACCTGTATGTGACAGTAAAGTCATATTCTTGGAGTCGAATAACCCATCGTCCGAGCCGTCCTGATAAATTTTTCAGCGTTTGCAACCAGCACAGAGCGTGGTGGTCGGTCACTACTGTGAAGTGGCGGCCGTAGAGGTAAGGTCGAAATTTTTGAACGGCCCAAACCACAGCGAGACATTCTTGCTCGGTGATTGTGTAGTTTTTCTCGGCGGCGCTTAGGGTACGACTTGCGTAAGAAACAACCCTTTCTCGGCGTTGATCATCAGACTGCAGTAGCACAGCACCGATTCCGTGGCCACTGGCATCCGTGTGCAGAATAACAGGGCGAGACTCATCAAAATGGCATAGTACCGGCCCTGAGGTGAGCGCGTGCTTGAGTTGTCGGAAAGCTTCCTCACAGTCGTCTGACCATACAAAGGGTGTTCCGGAGTGAAGCAGCTTGTTGAGGGGCGAAGCAACTGCAGCAAAGTTGCGGACGAAACGGCGGAAGTAAGATGCTAGGCCAAGAAAGCTGCGTAGGGCTTTTTGCTGTTGTGGCCGTGGGAAATCGATGACAGCAGCAATCTTGTCTGGGTCGGGCCGAATCCCCTCATTGCTGACTACGTGGCCTAGAACCTTTATGCTTCTTGTGGCGAAACGGCACTTCTTGGTGTTCAACTGAAGACCCGCATTCGCGAGGCATGTAAGAACCTCATCTAGCCGTTTCAAGTGCTCAGTGAAACTTGAAGAAAAAATAACGATGTCGTCCAAATAACAGAGGCATGTTCTCCATTTAAGGCCCCGAAGAACGTTGTCGATCATTCTCTCGAAAGTCGCAGGAGCGTTGCATAGTCCGAAAGGCATTACATTAAATTCATATAGTCCATCAGGGGTGGCAAATGCTGTCTTTTCTTTATCGGCCTCGTTCATTGGAATTTGCCAATAACCCGAGCGGAGGTCAAGGCTGGAAAAATATTCCGCTCCTTGTAGGCAGTCCAGGGCATCATCGATGCGAGGCATCGGATATACATCCTTTCGGGTAATTCTATTGAGTGCGCGGTAATCGATACAAAATCGAACGGATCCGTCTTTTTTCTTAACGAGGACCACGGGGGACGACCAAGGGCTGTTTGATGGGCGGATAATTTTGCGTTGAAGCATATCGGCGACATTCTCACTGATGACTTTTCGTTCGGAAGAAGACACACGGTAAGGACGGCGGCAAACAATACGGGATCCATCTGTTTCGATTCGGTGCGTTGCGACGGAAGTTTGGCCAAGCGTAGTACAATTAGAATCAAATAAGGATTTGTGTTTGTTCAGGAGGTCTAGTAAAGAGCCAGTTTGCGTGGGGGAGAGATCAGAACTGATTGCGGCAGATAGAGCCGGGTGACGGTTTAGAGGGCAAACTTGGGCAGGAGGAAATAGGGGAGAGGCCCGAGAGGGGAACAACACAGACAGCTTCGGAGTCAGCAGCGGTAGCCACAGTGGTGCCTTGACGAAGGAGAATCGGTTCAGAAGTAACGTTCGCGGCAACGAGTGTGGCCGACCCACGGAAGAAGCGCACAAGACAGATGGCGATCACGATGCCTCTCGGGAGAAACCGAGCACAGGGAAGGATGAGTACGTCCCCATCACGACAGTTGCCACCGCGAACGGAAATTGTGGTCTCAGTACCAGGTTTGAGGACGAAATCGGCACTTGCCACGAAGCACTGCTGCTTGACGTCAGAAACATCCGTATAGTCCGTAGCGGTGATCTCGATGTCGGGGTATCGGCAGGAGATGACCGCGGATGCCGATGATAGAAAGTCCCATCCCAGAATGAGTTCATGGGAGCAGCTAGGTAACACTGCGCACTGAATATGGTGCCGAATTCCCTCTATCAAAACACGTATTGTGCAGTATCCGGATGGCTCGAGCACCTCTCGATTAGCACCGCACAACGAAGGTCCAGTATACGGGGTAGTCACTTTTCGGAGGCGCGAACACAACTTTTCATTAATCACTGATATACTGGCTCCGGTATCAACAAGGGCATCAACACAAAAACCTTCAACTTCCACAGACAATGTATTTGATGGTCCTAATGGAGGAGTTTTTGGCTTTTTGACGAGTGCAGTTTCCCCTCCAGAAACTGCAGGCGCTAGTTTTCCGATTGGTTGTCATTGGAGCGGGTCGCGGGTCGAAGAGGTGACAGAGAGCGGCGATATGGTGAGGGTGAGCGTCGCCGTGATGGACGCTCGGGCCGAGGCGGGCCGAACGAGGCTGGGGGCGGCGATGGGCGACGCGGGGGCGAACCATATGTGCTACGTCGGGACCCGTAAGAAAAGCCAATGTCGCGTTCGAACGGTGCGTACCCACGCCGTTCATCTTGCTGCCGTCGTCGACAGAAGCGAGATATGTGCCCGCGAATCCCACAATAATAGCAGACGGGGCGGTCACCCGGGAAGGGCTGGCGGCCAGGGTGCATGGTCGTGTAGTATCCCCGTGGCATGCTTGCTGCGGATATCGCTGTTAAGTGTCCGTGGGTCAGCGGGGCTTCCATTGGTAAAGGCGGTTTGGCTGCGATGGCCGAGTAGGACGGCGTGGGAGTCGTAGGACCAGGAGGCGTCGATGGAGTCACACCCGCAATAGATGCCAGCTCCTCTTTCACGAGGTCGCGCAGCTGAGGAGCTTCCGTGCGAAAGTGATATCGTGGGGCAGAAAGCGGGTCGCTGAGCTGCAGCTCTTCGCGGATGATTTGGCGTATGAGAAGCCGCAAGTCCGTGTCCCCTTGTGACGGCGTAGCCAGAGCAGCCGGTTGCAGACGAACAGCCTGCAATTCGTCCAGGCGCTGGCAGGTTGTGCGCACATCGCTGACGCTCGTCGGATTTTGCACCACAAGGGCGTTGAACGCGAAAGAAGCGATGCCCTTTAGGATGTGGCGAACCTGGTCGGCCTCTGGCATGCTTGCATCCACGCGGCGGCAGAGAGCAACGACGTCCTCTATGTATGAGGTATACGTCTCGTCAGAGCGCTGAAGCATAGTGGCCAGCTTCCGTTTCGCCTCGTCCGACCGAGCGGCTGTCGTGCCGAATATCTTGCGCAGCTCCTGGCAAAAGCTAGCCCAGTCGTCGATGCGGTGTTTATTGTTCAGAAACCATGTTTTTGCCACTTGGTCCAACGAAAAGGAAACCTGCTGCAGCTTCGCTGCGTCATCCCAACGGTTGAAAGCACTGACCCGAGCATACTCATCTAACCAGTCATCGACGTCTTCACCGCGGAGCCCTGCGAAATGCGGGGGGTCGCGCTCGCGGCAGGTGACGGCAAATGCAAGAGGCGTAGGAGTGGAGGCGCCAGCGTGGCTGCTTCCGGCCTCACGCTGCATCTGTGTTGAAGGCAAACGCCGACCGGAACGGAGCTCCAGGGGTGCGCTTGGAAGGCGTTGAGGACGGGACCGAGGTCAACCTCCACCACTTGTAAGGCCGTGAGCAACGGGTGAACCGGGACGTTTATTCGGCGATCCAGTGGGTTCCGAACACCGTACCGAGAGCGATGATGATGATGCACGAGGGAGGAGGATTGGGTAATGTTAATGAGAATGATACTGTCACGGCGAGGAGGGAATGCGGGAGATTGCCCAGAGTGTATAAACAGTCCCTAAGAGTGTCCAGGCCGTGGTGACACGACATATGCGCTCACAATATATATATATATATATATATATATATATATATATATATATATATATATATATATATATATATATATATATATATATATATATATATATATATATATATATATATATATATATATATAAAGAATGGCACAGCTTGCCCTAGCCGTGCAAGGCTGAACAAACAGCAGAGCTGGCGGCCCCTCTTACTTCGTCGGAGATCCGGCTGTTGCGCCTCACATGAATTTCCGAACTTGCCGCTGCAAGTTGTTAATATGACTGGCAGGCTCGGATGATTTCGCCCGCAGGCTTTCACATCTCTCCGAAAGTGGACCGCGTTAGCACGCGCTAGAACCTGTGCAACCGGCTTTGCTAACTCGGCGTCCGTAGAGAAAACTCGGCGTCTGTGCTCCCCACTTCAAGCGTGAACGCCCGTGAACGCCCGTGAACTGGTGAGGATAACAGAACGCCAGAGATCACGGTACGAACGCTGGGCAGAGTGCTCTCGAAAACCGAGCTGGCTGACGCCGTGCGCTCCTCACTAGGCGCCCACTCACGAGTTTTCTGGTAACACTAGACGGCGTAACTATTAGCTTAAACAGCTCTGCTGTTAAAATATTGCAAGTTGGTCATTCAAAATTCTTATGTGACAGTTGTTTGCGTTTTTGATATTTTAGGAAGCCGGAATTTCGTGTACAGCTATTCATCACTCAGGGATAAAAACAGGACAAAACTTCCGCTTTAAAATACTTCGCACAAAAAATGGCCTGTCGACCGAACAAATGCCCTGCCATAAATTCGGGGTAAATATATGTTTCCAGTCAAGATGGTGACGACAGTCGACGAGAGAAGCCCCAACATGGCAAGTGTTCCGGCGATTCCTAAAAATAGGAGAACCTGGCCTGCGCGCTCAGCTTCAAAGGGCGAACGCCGGGGATCAAGTCCAAGAGGCGCGTCACGCTTCGCCGAGAGAAGTTCAGCCAAAGGAGAAAATAAGACTTCCGCGCATTCCTCGTGGCTGTGCGTGCGCGCGTGTGTGCTCTCGCCGTATGAAAACAAAGGGGCTATTTTTATTGCGGGCGCAGTCGGGTCCGCGTCTTGCTGCTGGCGGCTGACACGACAAGGGCTTGAGATTTACAAGCAGTTGACGGTGGTGAAACTGAAAGCAAACATCGAAAATCCTGGGACTATTGTTGCTTCTGGGGGAAACTAGAAAGTGCGGTCTTCTCGCCGCATCCTCGGTTGGGAATCGAATTCACAACGCTCATTACCGAAATGCCTTAGCCAATGGCGAGTGCAAGCCCTCTTTGTAACTATGTCCCTAACCAATACCTGACCGCTGTGAGTTTTACAAACTTTTACTGACCTGTAGCCCGGGACTGGGCGGAAAGAAGCGACGGAAGTGACGACTAGCTGCCAGCTTTACTAGGATCATTATCATTACTAGGAGGCATGGCTATATCAATGATAGTCAGTTTTATTACACTGCCTGAAGGTTATCTGCATGTTTAAAGACTCAGAAGCGTTATATCACGCACTAAAAAGACCTCGGAGTCGACAAACTGGCTGCGAATGGTGCAAAAATGTTGCTCAGAACTCGATCAAGACCTAGTCGACGATATATAGTAAAGAATGAACTCACATGCCTGCTTACTACTTCTGTATAGTTACAGACAAAAGCATCTATGCCCTTTAAGTGCTTTCGCACAGCTAGATGAGCAATCTCACTTGTATTGACGACTTACTGTGTTCACGAACTCATAGCGCCTTAGATTCATGCCACTTTTTTTATTGTGTTCTTTCGTATCCCCACTGATTGCCAGAATGCCTCAGAGAGATACTGACCGATGGTGTTAATCTGTCTTCAAATTTTTTCGTTTTATTTTTTCCTTATTATTTATTTCTGGCTTCATTTTATACAGACGATAAGCCCAATAGAAAGACCCCCCCCCCCCCCTTCCCCTGTCACCACGATCATCGCGCTCTCCGTCTTCTCGCAAGAGCATCCCAGCCCACCGCTAAACTGCACGGCTCCCAAACTCAGTGTAGACAATGGCGTTGCCACGTGAAAAGACAAAACTGCTCAGAATCTTCGCTTTCTGTTCGGAGTAAACCTGGACTGGAGCAGTTTGTTTTGCACCTTGCCTTGTCGACCGAGGCCCCCAGCCTTGCTCGTCTAAGTGTAGAAGTCATTTGTCTCGACACGGCTTCCGCGACCCGGTGCCGCCGCTTCTGCCGCGGCGCGTCTTGCGGTCTTGGACGCGTTCTCAAAGCACTCTGTTCTTCACGTCACTCCCGACAAGCCCTCCTCCGTGCAACGGGCCATCCAAAGGGCTCCCACTGTTCCTCTGGGGTCATCAGGGGTTACTATTCTCTGCCCAATGCTCCTCTCGGGGCTTTCTCCTTCGCACGAGAGACGTTGTGTCAATACAGGAGCGGCACCCGATGATCCTTATACCCGCACCATAACACAGCGTGTGTGTGTATTTGATATATATATATATATATATATATATATATATATATATATATATATATATATATATATATATATATATATATATATATATATATATATATATATTTATATATATACGTGCATAGATAGATGTCGTTCGCCTTTAGACAGCGCGCATTCCCACACTCGCTGTGTGCTGCCCTTCAATTTGTCGTCGTCGTAGTCATCGTCTCTTGACGCTGTGCTGCTGCTGCTGCCGCCCCTACTCTCTTTCTTGGCAGGCACGCACACCACCCGCTTTTGTGGAGAAACGAGGCCTATTTCGGATGAACAGGGAGCTACACGGCTCTCATCTTCCGTTGATCTTTGTTTGCTTACTCCAGTAGTCCCGGGTAATTTCGGGTAATCAATGCCGAAGCTTTGGGTCGTTCCCAAGGTAATCTAGTGCTTCCGACGGAACGACGTCTTTTGATGGCGCTGTTCTTGCGCTGGGTTTCGCTTGTGTTAGTACTTTTTTTTCGGTACTACCTGTCCGGTGTGGTGGGGTCTCGACGCTTTCGTTACTTATTCCACTCGGTGCGTTAGAGGTGCATTGGCCCTTTTGAATGAAGCCGGTCCAGCCAGTTGTGCAATATTGAAACTGGGTAAAAGAAACCATGTGGTGTGGCATAAAATTTCCTGCATCTCTCCTGAAAGCAGACGCTAGATTACCGCACACACTTAGCTATCTCAAGCCGTTTTGTATTTATACTTCATCTATTTGAATTCAGTTTCAGTGACGTTTCATTTAAAGTCGCGGCGATATTTTCATATACACAAAGATAAGTTTTGGCGCACTATTTTAGAGAATTATGATCATCTCACGCTTCTAAGATTTCACTTTATGAATTACCCAAGCCCTATTTCCTCTTTCGGGACCATAAAGCCCTGACATTGTCCTCAGTGTTCTTCACAACTGCTGTTTATTCAACTGGTTCGATGTCCACAAAAATATTTCGTGCACTTTTTGAGCTTTTGCGAGAAAATCGACAGCGAGAAGGACATTAAGTCCGTGCAATGCTGACAAATTCCTGGGGTGGCCGCATAGTCATGACCATACCGGTAGCACTCAATTTTAGCCCAATTCGAAATTGGTGTGCGGTGATGTCACGAAACAAGCATTTAGTTGCCTGCTGTAGATGTTCTCACAAAACATGCCGAAGGAGAACCGGTTGCTAGTGTCCCTGCGACTCGCTGTGAGGACGCCTGTGAGACGCCTGTGAGACGCCTTTTTGTGAGACGCTGTGAGACGCCTTTTTGGCCGAAAAGAGTGTAAAAATCTTGTCCCATGGCTAACACCCTTAAAAGGTGTTCTGCCAAAATGAGGGTGTACGGATGAAAAAAGGGTGTTGGGCTCAACACCCTTAAAAGGGTGTTGAGGATGCTCAACACCCTAAAAAAGGGTGTTGAGCCTGACACTTTTTTTTTGGGTGATGGCATGCACGGTGGCAATGTGAATCGGTGGAGCAAGCAGCATTCAACACAAACAGTCAATACGCACAAGTAACAGTTGGAACACAAATGAATTGAGCAAGGAAACCAATGGGATGCAAGCGGTGCAGGGAGTGAATACTTACTTAGAAATATATGTGCTGTTTATGCTTTCATATCCAGCAGAGGAAAGCCCCCCGATCGAGTCAGTGGGCTTGTCGCAAAAAATATATATTTTAGCGTTTATTTTGGAAGTATGGATTTCACTATGAGAATATACTAATCAACACGCGGATTTGCAAAAACGTTTTAATTACAAGGAAGGTTTTGAGTTCCATAACTTATAGAATTTTATTAAATACTGAACAAATCTTCCCCGCCACCTCAACACCCTTAAAAAAGGGTGTTCCTTATTTCAACACCCTTTTACCCAGGAGGCTGTAAAGCTACAAATTAGGGTGTTCGAAACTCAGAAAAAGGGCGTAAAGAAAAAAGGGTGTAAGAAAAAGGGTGTAAAAAAAGACTGCCAACAAAGAAAAAAGGTGAAGAGACCTCCACCTTTGGAGGCATTTTGAACCTGTTTACACGGGTGGACGAACATTTTCTAGAAGCGGGGGGAGTTTTGTACTTCACGATGTTTAAAGCAATATGAATTGACATAATTTATTACCAGCGAAGCTCTTTAATCTTGAGCTAGTTTCGGTGGCGTCAGAAAAAAAAATATAAAGAAAAAGAACTGCGGCACCTGTAAAGGGTGCACCACCGCAGATAGGGTATTATAACAGTGAAGTCGGCTTTCGAGCTTGTTAGAGTGTGAGCACAAGGGGTGTATGCGTATGCGCACCTCTTACTGTACCATTTCAAAGGTACTCGTCTTTTTTGGATTCTAAAAGGCAAAAAAATTGGCGCAGCTTGCAATAGTGGTGCAAGGCTGGAGAAACAGCATAGCTGGGGAGCTTGTTTCCCCCTTGGATCCCCTGGCAGTGGGGAGGGGGGGGGGGGGCACTGGAACAGCCTTGTAAAATGCGGTTAAACTTGGCGTCACCCCTCAGCGGTCATCCTAGCTTAGCAAGAACATTGCAAAGGTTAGCAAACATAACCAAACTTAGCAACACCGGGAGAAACTAGGTCGACCCCCAGCTCCGCTGTTCTTTTTTTGCAACTGAACACCTATTTCACAGCGTTTCAACAACCTACAGAAAGCCAAGCTTGTTGGAGTCGGTAAACAACTCTTTTCGCCACACGACTATATAGCCTTTTTAAATTTGAAGGTTCAAATTGGTGTTTTACGTGCCAAAGCTAAACTCTGGGCATGAGGTGCACCGCATATGGAAACGAGCGATCATTGCATACGAGAAATTATTATTTTTGCATGCGTTTGAAAGTTTCTTGCGGGTAGGGGAGTATATAAGGGGATGTCTTCTTCGTTACAGTGCTATTATGCATCCGAACTTGGCCTTTTTTAATGAACAGCTGAACACCCTTTCCACACCGTTTCAACACCCTAAGAAAAACCAAAGGTGTTGAAGTTGATCACCATTTTTTTCATACAAAAAGGGTGCAGAGCTAGGAAAAGGATGTTGAGATTCAAGAAAAGGGTGTAAAGGCCTCCCAACACCCTTTTCCACTTATGCTTCACCCTTTTTGGCTAAAAGGTTGTAAAAAAGTTTAGTGTGTAGGATTTATGGAAGGACTAAAAATATACATTGCCTTTGTGATTGGCTTCGTTCAGAATATTTTAATTGCATCGAAAATGCGCCTAGTGTGATAGAAACGCTAGTAAGAACGTTTGAAATATGAAAATCGTAAAATACTTTAGCTATTTTTTATATATATTTTTCCGGAGGAAGCGGGCTATGTGAACGCTTGTCTTCTGGGACTGGACTCTAGTTTCGCCGGATAAAATCAGCCATTTCTAGAACGTGTGCTTTCATCGGGACCTAGATACAAATTAATAACCTCTTCGCAGTAGATTTAATAGAGCAGAATATTCGGGAATCGCAAGTTGCTCCTTCGATAGAAGTAGCAGGCGAACTGCTCGTTGGTAACCTGGGTTGTCAGTGAATGCAGATGTTGTTTCGTAGTTTATCTAGGAAACCTATTATGAAACATTGTGGTAATGTATTCTCGGCAAATAACTATGCAGTTAGTATCTGTCGGTGTAATCGCAAACAAATCACGGAAGAAAGATGTTCACCGTAGTTCTTCCTGCTAAACTAAAGGAAAAATGTGAGAAAATAAGAGGGAACGAAAGGAGAAAAGAGTCGTTACTTCATTTTTATTTCAAGAGCGCTTTTTTTAACTCTTCCCATATTTTTCACTTTGGCGTGAGACTGTATCTTCAGTTTCCTGGGTAGTACAAGTTTGTACGCAACTCATGCCTTGCTGGTACCTGTAGGGTAACGTGGGTACACTAGCATGTTACCAAGTTCGCCGCCATGCATGAATGCACTGAGGCCATGCCGCACACGCATTAATGCACTGATAAAATCTCCCGCTTTGAGGAGCGCGAAAGGAGCGTCGTTGCTGCCCCCCCCCCCCTCTCCCTTGTCCTCACCGTGCTTGGCTAGGCTTAATAGGGAAGAGTCTCGTTGCATGACCTTCCACCACTAATCTTTATCAATAATCCAGTTACCAACGTAGCGTATGCACTCCGAACATGATTAACAAATGAATCTCTCCTCATCTCCCCTCTAAATGTAGATTCCGTAAACTTATTCTCCGAAAGCAGACCTCAAACATCTTTTAGGTGAGTGTCTTCATTTCTTGAAATAGCTATCAGAGCTTGTCATCTCCCACTTCCTCCAAATTAACGCCAGTTAAACAAAGTATTACACCTCCATCGATGAAAAAATACAGTAGAATCAAATTCCACCCTTTACACGTGTGATCTCGCAAACGGAGGCACTCCTCAAGGAGCCGTTATTTTGCCCCTCCTCTTCAATCTGGCTCTCCTTCCATTAGCACACGAATTGAAATAAATCCCAAATCTCCGTTTTAGTTTGTATGCTGACGACTTTCCACTCTGGTCCTTAACCCATCTGTTCCTAATAAAGTTTTTTTTCTCTCTCTCCCCGTTAATTCACAAAACCTCCTATAAGTAGCAGAGTAATGCTCGGAACACTCAAAAAGGTTAATTACCAGAATGCACGGCAGAAGCTATGCCCAAACTCTGCCGCCTGCCTCCGGCGCGCGGCCTCGATAACCCCGGCGGGTGTGCTGAATCCTCCGCGTCAGCGACTCGTCGACGGACGAACGGGAAAGCGGGGGCACGAAAACGCAGGTGCACCGTCAAGCGCGCCCGGCGTTCTCTGCATAGCGAGCGAGGGATGATCGACCAACGACGTAAACCTGTGGTACCAAGGAAAGACCAACCTGCGGCATCCTCCCGTGTCATCCATGTTAATTTCCCAGGGCGCCCCCCTCCCCCCTTCCTCCCGCCATTGGCCCTGCGGCCAGATTCAATTTGCGACAGCTACCATGCCATCACCGTCGCCGCCGTTTCTACAGCGCTGCGTTGGTTGCGTGTCGTATCACAGTACCCTGTAGGTGAGAAGTACGGCTTTGGTGTGGTGTTTAAGTAAAAAGGATGGCGTTATTTCGTTCGCGCTGTCGCCACTGCACAAGAAGTTTTCTGTAGGGAGACGAAAACTTTCACTAACTCGAAAAGAGAAGAACTAGGAAAATATGCGACGCGGAAGCCTCTCTCTGAGCAAGCAGGTGTTAAACACATGTCTTGAATGGTGTGCAGGCAGTGCAGCTCGCAATCGCGTATTCAGAGCTGCGGAAGGCGCCCCGAAGCCTCCAGTTATCCTTTCGAGCGGCTTAATTAAGCGAAATGGCACGGCGCCGAGAGACTTCGGTGGAGTAAGTCATCACATAATGCTTTGGTCGCCGTCTCGTGGGCATACAACGCGTATCTCCGGTCTGCTGAACGCGGAAAGTGGGCCGCCTATTAAGAGAAATGTGTGCATAGGGCTTTGTTCTCCTTCTTCAGTACATTGCGGTGAAACATGATTATCTTACGGCCA
>NW_027526361.1:52976408-53146408 GCF_048455015.1 Haemaphysalis longicornis | reverse complement strand
CTTCGGATAGTAACGGGAAACCTTTTAGGGCGGAGCCCTCTGGCAGCCGTTACCATGTCTTCGCGGCGAGGCGTCCTCATGATTGGAGCTTCGCACAAAAAACTGGACCAAGGGAAGAGAACACACACAACGTCCTCGTAAGGGAGTAGCCAAACGCAGCAGCGGCGGGAGAAGAAAACTGAGAGAAGCGTCTGGCGAAGGGTTAGGAAGAGGGCGGCACTCGCGGTTACGGCAACATCTCTCTCACTGCCTTCCCCTCCCTCTGCCCTCCTTCATCACCCTTCGCCTACACAAACGCTGTTTCGTTCGCTGCTAATCCAAACCACGTGACATTTGTGCGGGAGGTTCAAACATGATTTGCAACAACACGCTGTCCGGTGGCGGTGACGCGCTGCGCGATAGCAGCAGAGTAGCGTGCGCCGCAGTGCGTTCGCTGATCACGCGATCAATTCCTGAGAGGCAGCAGATATGCGCGTTACCGAGAAGACTGCAGCTTGCCAGCTTGCGCTGCGCCCAAATTTCGCATTCGGGCGTACAGTAATCATCAGTGCAATTTTTTTCGTTGTATTCCTATACATTTATAGAATTAGACGGTCGTATACTTCCGGCAGCATTGTTTTCTCTAAGTCTACCGGAAACCTCAATCGAGCTTACCCATCATTTGCACGCTGATAATAGAGTTTTTGTCCCCAGTGGATAAATGACGACGGTGCATAGAGGTATTATTCCTAGACAACCCGAGCCACTCGGTAATGTAGGACAGTGCACAAAAAATAGGCCAAAATAATAAGAGTAGTGCTCACAATCTTGTTGCCTTTCCCAAAGTTCACAATAAAAGAAGCGTCTTGGTCTACCAGCAAGCCAACATCATTGTTAAGACAGTGCCAGAACAAAGTTGTATGGTTATAAAACAGTCAGAACCGATGAATGATGTCTACTTCTTTAACAAACTTAAAGAAAGCAGCTTATCAGTTCTCTTTTCCGACATCATATCATTCCCTAGTGGTCAGGAACTCTAGTTGTGACATGTACATTGAAAACAATCCCCAAAATCTTGCTCACAACGTGCTTTCCGAAATGCTTATATTGGAAAGCTCTCTTTATCTCACTTCAATGCTCGACCAGATTTCCCATCCGCTTCAAATTCCGCTTTCTGTTCAACAAACGTTGAGAAACCCTAAACCAAACCACGCGTCCGCGGCTTGACGTCGTGTGGGGAGCAAAACGGGCTTAGAAAGGAACGGAGAGTCGGCAAACGGAAGCGCACGCATAACAACCGATCAAACCACTGGGCGTGGCTGAAAACACGACAGCGGGCTTCAAAAGGGAGCGGCCGACGGGACTGCGCTTGCAGGCGGTGCATATGCATATCAATGCTGGCCCTAGTCCTCCCCCTTCTCTTTTAACGATACAGTACAAAGGGGCCGCACGCGTCATCGCGAAAATGGTGGTGCCCTACGCAAGAGAGAGCAGTCATTACGGTGTCTCCGCAGCTGTTACGAAAAGAAAACAGGACAGAGAGGGAGGGAAGCCGCTCGCCACCCTCCGTTTTACCGGCTGCATCGGGCGACAGCCGTTGGCAATCCATTGCGCTTAATGTTGCTATCAGCGCTGACGCCTGCTACGGCACGTTGCCCGGCCGAACTGTCTCTTGCGTTGGACGCGGAATCGAAACACGTTAGTTCATCCTACTAACCTCGCTTTTCCCCCTCCCCTCCAATATGTCACCCCGCCGGCACTCTCCGTACACAAAGATTTCGTCTCGCTGAAGCGTTCGGTGCTGTGACGCCGACTCCTCCACGTAGCGCGCTAATCGAGCCAGCTTAAGTTCTTCGCGCTCTGCCTTTTCAGCTTACCATCGACGATGGTTTCAGTGGAAATGCCGCTGCGCCACAATGGTGACTTACGTGGGCCAGAGTCACAATGGCTTGCTTCCGGTATACGAAAAGGCTAATTCATCGCCATCATGTTCTTAAATTGAACTGTACGTGATCAAACTGACATCTCATGTGAGTAGAGGCGCTTGTTTCCGTTTCTTATCGTTTTTTGAATTTTGATTCCGCGTTTTATTTGACACCCAGCTCGGCTGCAGGGGCGTCGTTTCGGCAGTCGGCGAAGTGCCGTCTGTTCGGCCCCCGCGGCAGCAACATGCAGCCGCGACGCATCTAAAATATGTGAGCAAAAAACGGAAGACGAAAACTGCCCACAAAAGACCTGAAGCTAGGAGAGGCCCGGCGCTGCCTGCCGCTGTGTTGTAAACATTGGGATACGCAAGAATCATGGTGTGCGCACTCTGTTTTGTGTGTGTTGGCCTTACGGTCGCAAACGCAAAACCAAAGTTGCGTTAGGTGCATGCGCAGTGCGAACGACGCAAACTTATAGAGTACGTAAAGTCTTGGCGTAGTACGGCGTACGCCATGCTAAATCTCTCTATTATCTTTTTTTAGGGCGTTATTTATTTAACAGACACATGCAGTTCAATACAAAACAGGCATATCTCGATTTTATGACGGTTAGCAGCAGCCGTAGATAAACTAAGGCAGAGGAAAAGGGCTCCAAATGCGCCACCGCAGCTGACGGCACTATAAAGTCCGTAGTAAACGACGAGGGCGGAAGCGAAAATATTCTCTAGCCACGCAGAAGCGGTAGAAGCCGGTGACGGCGTGGCAGCACGCGATAACTTTCGGCATAAACTTCCGAGCGCCAGGCTCATCGGCAGGGCGTCGTTGTACCACACATGGGCCACATTTGCGCATCTTGAGCCATGCCAGAAGATAGCCATAAAATCGCTCGGGGGGAGAAATCCAGAGCCACGCCGAGCTCAACAAAAGCTTCGTCGCGACCGCCTCTCGGCAGGCGAGGGACAGCGCGGAATGAGGGGAAAAACGGGGGAAGAGCCCTAAACGCGGGAAAATGATGAACTTTTCCCCGAGTTTCCACGCATAGGCTTTGCATGCAGAAGTAAGTAGAATGTGTGCGCCTATGCTCGTGAAGGCCGCGGGGTTTGGAGAGTGTATGAACACCGCCTATCGGTAAATGGCCGTGCCTAGGGAATATGCTAAAAGGCGGGGAGACGAGGGGCGGTGTTGAAGTTTCGGCAGCCTTGTGGATCGCGAGTCCAGAGGCTGCGAAAGTTTCCAGGGGTGCGAGGCGTGTCATCTGACGCGTTGGTACTCGATTTTTCTGGCCTTCCTCTCTAGCGTAATCTACTTGCATCAGGACATGCGGAGGACACAGCGCAAGGTGCTTCCTCGCGGGGTGGTGCGCGCACCGCGCCACGCGTTGGGCTGCGCCGCCCGACAGACGTGCCTGTGAGGAAAGCCGCCCCATCAGCCTCCTGCCCTTCTTCCTTCGTTGCAGAAGTTCATTCATTGATAGCGAGTCAGTGTGGGAGCTTTCCTAATGGCCTGTAACGACATCTACATACGAGGTTCCCCGCCGCGTTTAGTCGATTCGGCATGCGGGAACCTGACACTCTAATGGCCTCCTGCTTCGCCCGGTTGGTTCCCTACTGTGGCTAACGCGTGCTTTGTTGATGGCTGCTGACTCATTATCGCACACTTTGCTAGAAAAAGCAAGCGTTACGCTCCGAATTGGACGCCTACAACATACAAAAAAGGGCGACCATCCATCTGCCTTTCGTTATGTATGCAGGGAGCTCATAACTGAGTTTTACACGCCTAGGTACACACGCAAAAATCGTCACAGGTGCACAGAACATTTCCTTTCCCTGACGTGCTCCCAGGTAGACAACACGCAAGCGCATGTAATCTCAGGCCTGAATTTATGTTTGCAATCGCTCAAATATTTAGATGTTACTAATACCGTAACTAGGGTTTTATTTGCATATATTCACGTTGAAAACTTCGAGGCGACCATACTTAGCAGAATTTTGGTAACGAGCCAGTGTTTACATGCATCCGAAAAGAATGATAGAAGTGACGCTTAGAGACAGGAAACGAGCTTCCTGGACCACGGAACAAACCGGAGTAAAGATATAGTTCAAGTAAAGAAAAAGAAACGGTCTTGGGCTGGCCATGCAGTGACACGAACCTACAACCGGTTGACAGTTAGGGTAACACAATAGATTCCGAGAGATGGGTCTAGAAGAAGGGGAAGGCCATTAACCCGACGGGAGGATGAAATGAGGAAATTGGACTCGAGCAGCGCAGGACAGGAGCGGTTGGAGGTCAATGGGAGCAGTGGACTTACATAAGCTGCTGCTGATGAAGATGACGATTACGAACACAAATTTAGCGCTCAGTCCGGCCCCCATTCACACCCGAAGATATAGGTGTAAAAGCTCATCAGGTGAACAGGAAGGCTTTACACACGGCATTCCATACGACAACGCCTCTCCTTCCCTACTGACTGAGGTTTCTTTTTCTATTTTTTTAGTGCGAGTTGCACGCATGTCACCCAAGTCCGAGGCCCCTTCTCCGCACACTCGCACTCATACACACGTATTCGCCCCCCCCACCCCCTCCACGGGCGCAGAGATACCTACGGCTGCAACTGTACATCCCAACACCCACCCGCACCTGAACACGCACACGCACGACACATGCACACACACGTTTTCCTCGATTATTTTCACATTTCGTATCATGTTCCCCACTTCTCACGCACGCGCACACACACCCACACGCATGCACGCGCGCACGCAGAAGAAATATTGCATTACAAATATTACAAGAAATATTGCATAACGTGGTGAGTGGCTTTCGAACTCCTCCATGACAGCCAACTAAAAGGACAGGGGTATCTGTTTCCGCTACCGTTTAATGCGAGGCGGATCATGATCACCAGGATCACAAGCCTTTCTCCCTCACTTGTGCCGGGAACTATGACACACCGACGCTATGCTGATGTACGGATGTAAGAAAAATGGCATTTCTAACATGCATTGCACCACCTTTCTCTCCTGTCAGAGAACAATGCTACGCCTAGATCCTCATGACGGATACAGGCGTACTCACAGACGCGCTTGCTGACCCCTACGTGCACCCAAGGGCAGACAGAGAGGTCACATCTTTCACAGCTAGTATAGCAACGTTTTCAACATATAATACTCTGGATAATGACGTCAGTCCCGTGAGTTGAGGGTGTTATTGCTCAGAATGCTCCGAGAAACCCGAGATGATAATGGGCTCTTCTTTTCTGCGGATCTCAAGCCGTATACCACTGTTGGGCATAAGGGCCCACCAGACAGGCTGTGGCCAATGGACCGTGTTTGTAGCAACGAAAACTAGGACGGGCAGATATTTTCAAAATACAAGTGGGAGCATTGATGCTCATCTTGTGCTAAATAACGAGAAAACGCGGTTAGTTCGGGTGGGAAAAAATACAAGTGAAGCAGCCTGTGCTGCAGCCTTTTATGAGATGATTTACACGAATCCAAACAAGGCACCCAGAATCTTGTTGTACTTAAACCGTCTGAACGAGAAATTACGCCATTGTTTGGTCACATCATTCGCATCGGGACTTGTGATACGAAAACAAGCGGCAATGAGGATATCACGAAATCCCCGTCCAACGCTTCGCGAATGAAGGATGGGCTTTGGTTTCGGCGAGGTGCAAAGGCTTACTGAGGGTGAGGCAAGGCAAAGTCGGAGGCGAAGGGGACTGCCGGGACAAACGGGTCCTGTCATCGTTGTCTGAAGAAATGATCCGCCGTTCCTTGGCTCGAAGGAGGAAGGATGACCGACGCGCTACAAAAGAATATCTCTCCACAGCTAAAGGTCTTTCGCTTTCCCGACAAGATGGCAGAACCGAGGAAATGAAGGGACCCCCGGTCCACCGCGACCACACCGAGAGTGCTTGTTCCAGGCTTCAATCCCCAATTTCCCAGATTTGGCGACAGTGAGCGATGTGCCGCCACGATGTCTGGATGGGGGATTCCCTGAACCGCTTCCCCAGCTCTCGTATCCCCCTTTTGTCTCGCCACGCATTATGCGGCATAGCCTATGGACACAATGGATTTCGGGGAACGCTAGTGTGAGGACGACTTGGGCCCTCCGCCCGCTTTAGGCTTCTTGAAGACAGTCAACGTATTCTATGGGGACGAAACATCTCGACGATGCGCTGCTCGAAAGAGCTGGCGCATTAATCTCGTTGTATAGCCTCTTCTCAAGGCCGTCTTGAATTAATGCAGCTCCTTCACGTTTACGTAATTATTCTTTAGAGAAAAAGCCTATAGTTACAACGGAAAAAAGAACAATTTTTTTTTATAACGGAGTTAGCGATCGCCTTTGCATTGCTGCACGAACCTTTATCTCACATGTTCAAATATTTGCCTCTCGCGGCATCGCTGAGAGGGTACAGTCACGTCTTTCTGCTCAGTTTCTCCTCCCAAATATCTATTCACCTCCTAACTTGAGGAAACATTGAATTTATAACTGTCGATGCCGACGTGCCGACGTGCCGACGCCAAACAGGCGATGAGACGCGCCGTAGTGGAGGGCTCCAGATTAATTTTGACCGCCTGGGGATCTTTAACGTGCGTCGAAATCTGGTGCACAAGGGCGTTCTCTCTTTGCGCCTCCATCAGAAAAGCGGCCGCAGCGGCCGGAATCGAACCCGCGTCCGTGGGCTCAGCAGCACAACACCTGAGCCGCTGAGCCACTGCGGCAGGTATTTTAAAATTTTCATTGCAGGACAAGTTATGAGCTGCACAGTGCGGTGAGAACGATCCGTATAAATGAATGTAGACTCTTATTAGCACGCTTATCGTGCTACTAGTAGTTCATGTAACAGCGCAAGAGAGTACTTTTAGTATAACGGGCGCATCAGAAAAAATAGGTGCTACACACGGCAATAAATATCCGGTACATAAAAAAAATAGTCATAAAAGAAACAAAACAAAACAAACCTACGACTGGAAGCTCCGCGAAATTATTAGTGTTCTGCACCATTTACAAATAGCCTACAATAGGGGTAACTGATTAGGGCCATCTCTATACCCACGTAGCCTATATTTGATACCAAGGTGCCTTGACAAAGCGGAAAGTTAGGTTTTATACTTTCGGATATAAGATCGCGATCATTCGGAGAATTCGGATTTATCCGGTAAACACCAATTTTACGGCACAGGGCTTACAAAATTAACGATTGAAGTTCGTACTTCACGATATCCTGCAATTTATGACCAGCACTGGCCCTTCACACTTTTCGGCGATAACTACGTATGACCACCGGAAGGAGTCTCTTTTGTCTTCTTTCAAGACCAGTAAACTTTTCTAAGCATGGGTTATCTACCATGATCTGGTTTGACAGAAATAGCATATGCTTCGTCGTGTGCTGTGACATGCAGACTATTTTTGCATTTCTCAGGTCGGTTGCACAATTACGATCTTTTATATGAACTAAAGAATGTGGGGATGTCCCACTTTTTGTCTCAATGGCTTGTTCTTGAAAGCGGCCATTTATAATCGGTCGATTTGGTCGATATAAAGTTTACCGAACGTCAACAGTATCTCGTAGACTACGCCTATCGCACATTTAACGAAAGGCTTGAAATGCTTCTTTCTCATTTGTTGCAGACACAGTTCTGACGCTATTGGCGAGCGAAGCTTGGTAACTTTTAAAGGGTTGTGTATCTTTTCTCAAACGCTTTGCGGTAGTCATTTTCCAAACAGCTTTGGTTTTTCTTAGCCCTGTTTCAGCACGGCAATGAATATCGAGCGCAGAAGGCGTGCGGTTAGTGTGGGGTTTGAGGTTTTCGGGTTCAGATAGCATTTCAATTATGCTTCGGAGTAATTGATTGATTGTATGGTTTAACGCGCCGACGCAACGCAGGCGATGAGGCGCGCCGTAGTGGAAGGCTCCGGATTAATTTTGACCACCTGGGGATCTTTAACGTGCACTGAAATCTCGTACACACGGGCGTTTTTGCTTTTCTCCTCCATCAGAAAAGCGGCCGCCTCGGCCGGGAATCGAGCCCGCGACCTCGTGCTCCGCAGCACAACGCCTTAGCCACTGAGCCACTGCGGCGGCTATGATTTGGAGTATTTAAAATAGACCAGAATAAAATTCGAATTTCGGAGAACTGAATAGACACAAGATACAGACTCCTAAAAATACCGACATTTCGCTAAAAACTGAACACCAAAAAATACCGTCGAAATTTTGCCAAAAAAAAAACTCCGACAACCCGGAACCCTAATTTTAAGGTATAAATTCTCGCATACAACCGCCACATAAGCGCATTAAGCGGCTAATGCTGCTTCAAACGTCGTTTCGCTCGACTCGCCACCACAACGTAGCACTGAACATAATCATCTTCGTGTGTAAAATATAAGAGGCTCCTGGCGAACCCCAAGGCGGAGTGCACAGTGAGGACGTTGGGTTTTCAATTCAATTCGATTCAATCCCTTTTATTAACCAGATAGTACTGGTTGGTTTCCTGGGCTATAAGCTGTGGGGACAGCTTGACGGGGGCCCAGACAACCAGTACAAGGCAGCAAAGAACGATACATCAATCAATACTGCGTGTGCAATTGACAATTGGCATGTATGTTATACATAGGAGATATGTACAAACGCTAGAAGCATGTAAGCCATTGTAATAGCAAAAAAGCGACACCAGAGGAGAAAAGAATAGCAATTGAAATGCATAAGCAAAATACATAGCCATGCACAATTGTGAAAGAAAAGGGCAGATAACAATAAAACTATGAAAGCATTAAAACTACATATTCGCAAATATTTCCCGTAGTTGCTTTAACGAAGGATTGAATAGTGTTCCAAATTTATACGAAATATAAGGCAGGTTATGTTGCAGCATTTGATATTTGTACTCGGTGCGAAAACAAGGAGTTTGCCAAATATCACTGTTTCACGTGTTAACAGGATGGTTACTACGTTGTAATGAGGAAGAAGCTGTCAAGAACTGTGTAAGCGCTGCTGGTGAAGACCCGTAAAATGATCGTAAGATACGGAAACTGTACATATTCTCATCCGTAACTATCTTACACGTGCGAAAGTGTTGTATTATAGGGGCCACATAATCCAGACCACCGATGTGATGGACGGGAACCGGCCCACTCGTCGCAGCCAACTCGTCCTAGGAAAACTGGTCATAGGGAAACTGGTCATAGAAGGCATCTCGTTCAAGGTGATCCCGTACTAGGAAAAGTTGTAGCGCTGACCTTCTCGTGCCAGGAAAAGTCGTCTCGCTGTTCCATTTTTGGCCGATGTTGAGTAAATGGGAAGAGGAAGTTAGGGTCTTCTAATCTTATAATTACTCCCAGGTTGACCTCTTCAGAGTTCGGGGGGTCCCCTGCTTTTGTTAGCTTGCAGGCGGTGGTTGAAATGGTTTTTCTATTTTAACACATGTTCCTCTGTCCCCTTCTTATTTCCCTTCTTGTTGCAAAAAAATTCACATATTTTTTACTGGGTAAGGGGTTTCTTTTCAGTTTTATTTTTTTCTTCTCCTTCCAAAAAAAAAAATATTCGCCACACTTTTTCTGTGGAGGGGGGTCGACTTTTTTTCTTTTGCATTTTCTTTTCTTTTCTTTTTTCTATTTGCGTTACCTTTTGAAGCTTTTTGCCTGCTTGTGTATATATCTATAAATAGGGCGAAATGTTGGCCTCTTGTTTGTTTGCAGGTGGTGGTTGAAATTGGCTTTTCGGTTTCTGCACAACTTCCCGTTTCTTGTTTTGCTTTTCTTCTCCTTCTAAAAATATTCGTCACACTTTTTTGTGTGTGTGTGTGCGTGGGGGGGGGGGGGGATGAACTTTTAAGTCTAGCCTTGACATTCGCTCCCATATATAGGTGATATAAAGACAAACAAAACAAAAGTTACCCAGCTTGACAATCATCGTTTGTCAGCAGGCATCAAAACAAAAGATCAAAATACTAAAAAGCGTAAACACAGAACTAAATCGCAAATCCCACTACAGCGCCGTCACTTAATTACCAAAAATTAAAAAAAAATGTATTAAAAAAAACAGAACGGGCAAACTAAATCTAATATAAAAGGCTCACGTAATTAGCTGCACAAAGAAAAAAAAATAAGATACGCTGTATGGCTGACGCGATCCTCGAAGGCGACAAAGGAAACATTCAGGGTGGTGTAAGAATGTTTACGCATAAGATGAGAATTATACAAGCTTCTGTACTCTGTCATTTGAACATGATAGACGAAAAACGTAAATTGTGACGAGTTGGCCGAGTGTCCAGTTGCCCTAGGTTACGAGTTTCCCTAGTGCGAGATGGCCTATGACGACTTGCCCTATGTGACGAATTCACCTATGACGAGTTGGCTGCGACGAGTTCACTTTTGACGAGTTCCCCTAAACCCGTGATGGACAACCTTTTTCTGTAAAAGAAAGACCTTATTTATATTTGCTCAATTGAGCTACTTATTATTCAGTAGCTCAATCGCCTCTGCGCCTTCAGTCTCCTATGCCTCAGAAGAATTGAGTGTTCTGCAGTTTCCCGCGAAGAAGGCACCGCAAAATTGCGTGACTTCCCAAGTCCCCACTCGCTGCAGCGGGACTACTTCCCGTCAGCCTCTTTGCTTCCGACGTGAGGTCCGCAGATGAGCCTAACCAAGCTCGGCAAGCCCATCCAACCGACCCACCTGAGGGCGGGAGGGGAGTTGGTCACTGGCTCCTTTGTTAAGTTCATTAATGAAGCCGACGCGGATAGCGCTTACGCGCGGCCAGGCAGGGCGGGCGAGTAGGTTAGATTTTCTTCGAGGGCAGCCGCTTGAGTGGCCGCCGGCTCCTGATCCCGCCGCCCAGTCAACTATCGATTTCCTTTAAACGAGTTAAGCGGGACGCGGCCTCCGTTCTTGGGGTCCCCAACATGGAATCCCCCGGGGGAACCACTGGGCTTCACCGCAAGACGCCGAGCGTGGTTCGGGTCTCGCCTTTTCTGCAGCACTGCGGGCGTGCTGGAGTGAGGTAGGACGACACGTCACACTAACATGACGTAAATATTTAAAAGTGCGTTGGGAAGAACCTTGCGCTGTTAAAATTCTTGTTCACAAAATATGCCTTGATATCATAACCCTTAGATCCCAACTACGCCAATCTAATCATAAGCACAACTCCAGTCTAATCTAATCATGATGGAAGCTAATCATAAGTACGGCGATTTAATTTACCGCAGCGGTTTATAAAGTGAGTTAAGCCGCGATGGCAGCACGGATAACCCAAACAAGAGAAGTTTCGGAGCCAATAGCTTAATGGAGATGGCGGGGACACCGAGCCGTCAAAATTATCCTAATAACGCATCTTAGCGGTAGTAGGTGTAGACTTCCACGCAAGGAAGTTCAAATAATTTCATATTTTCTACGTGTTTTTTATCATGCTTGAATACGTAGCCCGCAATACAAGCTAAAGCAGAATGCAAAAGATAAATGCAAGCCTTATCGAGCACTAGCACGAATGTTGTTGTGAATCGCCTTTAGCCCTCCCGCTTTTCTGATGGAGGCGAAAAGAGAAAACGCTTGTGTGTTCGATATTTCGGCGCACCTAAAGACTCCAAGGTGGTCAAAATTAGCCCGGAGTCCTCAACTACGGCGCGCCTCATCGAGTGTGTAGCGTCGGGGCGTTAAACCTCATAATCAATCAAACCTTTAGGCCTCCACGCCCTTCCTGGTAACTATACTGAACTAAATCGATATTGTACATAGAGAAGAAGGTTGGCCGACGGGCCAAGCTTGGCCAGCCGAGTAAATTTTACTCTTATCATCGAATGTAGCCACTAGCAACGTTCTTCGACAAAGTTTGTACCTTCGTACGTGCCTTCTACTCAGTGGAAGATGTGGCACATGTTAGATAGCCCACATCCATTCCAAAGGTCCTTAGCCCAAAGTGCAGATCGAAGTTCTGTGCTCATCATGTGCTCAGGGCCCGCCTTCGCCCTCGCCTCGTGAGGGGAGCAGCCCAACACGCGACCCTGGCACCCGCAGGGTCTTTGGGGAGCAGGCTGCTCGTATTCCTCGTGTCATCGGGAAAGTGCCGAATCAGCTTCTCTAGCTTCCGAACCGTGGACGCGCCCCTCTCCGACCAACGCAGATGCGAGCCCCAAGACCTCACAACCCCAAGTGACAGCACTCGGAATACGGCAAGCTCAATCTTAGGTTACCACATAATCCGATTGCAAACAACGCCGGGGGGCTTTCAATTCTTGTGTTTTGGTCTACCCTAAGGACGCAGGGAGGGCATTGTCTTTCTAAAAGGGCAGTTGCGTTACCGTTTGGACAGAATTGAAAGGTTGCCTTTTTTGTTTATAGCCAGAAAACGTACCTCAGCGGACATCTGACACTCGGTCGTCCTTTGGCTGTACCAGCGCTTTTTAAAAGATGCCTTCTTTTCGTTTACGCATAATTAACGAAAGCTTTAAAGTCAAATTATGATTAAAGCAGCGCAACAATACCAGGGTAAGAAGATATGCAGTAGTGGAGGGCTACGGATTATTCTAGGCCCCGTGGGTTAGAGATACCCGTGGGACATCCCTAATGTGCGCCGTGATGTAAATGCACGCACACACCCACGCACGCACCCGCACAAGCTGACTACACCATGGCACAACCGAGGCGGTGCGATGTGACATGGAACGCCGAGGTCCGTCATCACCATCACCATGAGCCTGTCTACGCTCACTGTAGGGCAAAGGTCTCTCCCACAGATCTCCAATTATCCCGGTCCTGTGCTATGGACGGGGTAGCTCCTCCTTTAGTGCATCCGCGTCCAGCATTCGGTCGTTTTTTCGTAATTACGGTGCTCGCTGCCCTCTCCCATGTCAGGCGACCAGTAAGGCATGTGTTAATACGCCCTATTTTGGCTGGCCGGCACTCGCTTTAGTGCCTATAGTCGATAGTTTGCAACAAAGAATAGATTTCAAGAAGCTCCACTGCTTTGGAATATAAACTGATAAAACAACTAAAACCGGGTGCACTTGTTGTTGTTTCAATTTGTAGTTTCCTCGGTACGAAATGTACGGATCAACATCATACGAATCAACAGTACAGGGGTAGAATTACTATTAAAAAAAACCAGATGCGGGTCTCCGAAGTTTTGTTTTCTTGCGTATTGCCGCAAAAATAAAATGATCCTTACTCGGAATTCATTTCTGTTGTCCTTTTAACAGCGCAGCCGTTTAGCAAATCGTTAATTTTCGTGTCCGTAGTTAAAAATATAATGAAATTATCGAGGGCGCACACGTGAGCGCGGGCCTCGCGGCAATCGTCCGGCATCCCTCGCGCACGTTTTTAAAGCCAGGAATACGCACTTAGGAAGATTGGCCTCGATTGCGGCGACCGCCCGGAAGTTAAAAAAAAAAAATCAACAAGAAATTGCAGAGCGTTCATGTGTGCGTACCTCGTGGCGATCTCCCAGCGTCCCCAGCGCACGCTTGTCAAGCCAAGCATATCCACTTAAGGATGTCGGCAAAGATTGAAAAAAAAAAAAAAAAAAAAAGAAGTCTCCAGCATTCGCCATAATGGTGGCAATACTTGCTCGGAACAAGAAAAACGCGTCCTAGCGTACACCCTTCATAGTGATGTCCGATGATTATTCCTTCAAAAAAAAAAAAAACATGCAAGAACCTCACACTTACAGCAAAAACGATGCAGCAAAGGAGAAAAGGTTGTTACGGCAGTGAAGAAGAAGGAAAGCAGCTGCAATCGTGGATTAAACCTTCGTGGTGGTCGTGAAGGTTGCGTACGGCGTCCATACCTTCAAGTCTTACGCGTTTGTGTGAGCTTCCTTCGTTTCTTTTTGTACTTCATGACAATGAATTCTCAAGATAACGAACAAAAAAAAAAAGCGCAGAAAAGATGCTTCTCCCGGCTGGACGAACCGCGGACTTGCCATTTTTTTTTTATATGGGATATTTCAAAAGCGTGAAACAAACAAACAAAAAAATCAGTCTATGGTAAGCTTCTGTTCCCGCTTGACAAAAAGTGCAGAACAGTCTCAACGTAAATGCGGGCGCCCTTTCTATAATGGAAATAACTGCTGTCTAGAATTGCCAATCTCGAGCCTGAATTTGTGGCCGAAGCCCATGGGTATGACCGCGAAAAACACGGAAAAAAAGGGAAGATAAAGAAAGGGAGACAAAGCAAGAAGGATGTCGCATTATATGCAAGCCATAAAAGGGGAACCAGCAATGGAATGGAGGGGAAGGGGGTCGGAAGGAGAGAACAGAAGTTGTAATCGTCGTAAAACGCGCGCTTGAAAAGCTCTATATCGCTTTCTCGAGGAGAATGAGCCCTACTGTTTCTGCCGCTTCAATGCATCCGCCCTATTCGGCGAAAAACGGGGTCTTCTCGCCATCCTCTAACAATGAGGAGGGGCCGGAGAGAGTGTCGCAGGGAGAAGCAGCTTGCGCAAGCTTTGTCCACATCCAAACTGCCTTTTTTCCACCGAGAAAAGAACAGCAGAGGAGAAAGAGGGCGCCGCGACTGCAGGGTCGCCGTTGTGTTTAAGGTCCTGCTCGCCCATTTGATGGGGGCTAAGAACGGAGCTCCGTCGTTGGCGTCTGTTCTGCGCGCTGGGAGGAGATAAACGCCACATTGAGAGGGACAACAAAGGAATCTCGAGTTGCAGCAATGTCAGCCGAGCGGGTGAAATTACCCCCCCATACGAATGAACAAGGCAGCGAGCGATGCAAAATGAAATTGCACCACCGAAGATCGTCGTGCTCCGCTCTGGTGTGACGTATTTATGTCGCTGGCGAAAGGAATCCTCCGCACGCGAGATGCTTTCGTTTCATTGCGAACCCTTCGTAGAGGATGGCGGGTTGAGACGGCTTCGTTTTATACGGGCGTAGACGTCGACGCCTCTTTTGTGTCCGTCGAGTGCTTCCGCCGCTAGAGCAAGATTGTGGCTGTCGTAAGCGATCTGATTTATTGTTAGGGTGCTTGCAACTGTGAAGCGGCGCTCAAATGTGGCAAGAAATGTAGCGCAGAACTCCTCCTGCCCCGCCGCCGCCGTTTGAATTCTGATATTTTATGTCTTAAAATAAAAGTGCACTTTCCCTACCTCCTGCTGGATGCGTGATTCTCAAACTGTGTTGTAAGCGCTGTAATACGTATATGAGGAAAACACTACTCCTGAATTGTTCATTCATTCAGGAACGAATTAAGTGCCATCGATACCATCGATGGCACTTATCGGTATTATCGATAGTGCTTTCAATAGCGCAAGCTAAGTGCTGTCGAGAAAATGCTTTTTCATAGTGTGTAAATACCTTGTATAGTAGTTTATTATACGCGAATTTATCTTCTAGGGGGTTGATTTAAATAATGAGATATATTGGTACGGATATAGCTTTTCCTAAACCCAGCCCGTTCCTTCGGTTGCTCGAAACATATGGTGTCCTTCAGGCCGGCAACTAGTATATTGAGAAAAAAATTGTATACACCGGGCCGAGTGTGCTGATTGGTCGGTAATTTTAACAGAGGAGCTGGTCAAGCTTTCTTTTCTAATTAGTGCTGATTGGGAACAGGAAATTACGCTCGGTGAAGTGGAGAGGGGGAAAATGCTAGGCCAAGAAGTGTGAGGGAAAAAGTGGCATGAAGGCAAGAAGTTCACGAATAGATGTTGGGAAAGCGCATTAAAAAAAAAAAAAAAATGTGGTTAGGGAGGTACCGGGACTTTCACGCCATGAAACCGGCCACCTAACCACTGGGCTTAAGCAGCGATGGGGACAATAACATGTGCAACCAATTAGAAAGAAAAAAAAAAACGCTCCCCGTGGTTGGAATCGAACATGGGTACCTCGCATTATGAAACCGGCGTCTATACGATTGCGCTATCATTGCAGTCGGATGCCCGGCATTCCATATAGGTTCGTAGCATGGGCGTTTGCTTTTAATCTTGGCTAAGTTCAAGTGGACTTTGGCTTCGGAATCTGGCAGTTGGGATTTCGGACTTTAGGAGCGTAGATTATGTACTTTGATTTAACTCAGTCTGCAAAGACAAAGCTTCCCTTTTTAACCGTCTTTATCTTAAGAAATGGGCAGACCTAAGAAAAGCCAAGTCAAGGCTAGTGATGGCCTCCAGCTCCGCTGTTTGCTCAGTCTTCGCATCTCAATTCCGAAGGTAGCCGAATTTTTTATGCCCTTTGACATCGCCCTTCTTGAGAATTTGACATAGGTTGGCATTTGTCTCTGCTTGTGATGCCTACATGTCTTGGGGCATTGTGAGTGATATTTTGCTAACAGCCAAACCAGAACGTCTACACCATAATTTACTAGATGGGCGGTTATTTCGTCGTCACCGGCGGCCTTTTCTACCTTGTGTTGTTTAGTTACTGTTTTTAGCATCGCTAACGAAAATAGTCCTTTCTGTGCCGCTTCCTCGCGTAACGTTGCCAGCTTATAAATTTACATAAAATCTTTCCGTTACTTTCATTAGCTCAGCCGATTTATTTATTTATTTATTTATTTATTTATTTATTTATTTATTTATTTATTTATTTATTATGAGGTTTAGCGTGCCTACGCTATACAGGGGATGAGTCGTGCCGCAGTGGAGGACTCCGGATGAATTTTGACCACTTGGTGTTCTTTTTTTTTAATTCTAAAGTTTGCCCAGTGGCATAATAGATGGATGCATTTACAGAAACAAGAGCAAGTTAGTTTCGTGTATAAACTACCGGAGTTCTCGGTGAAATGGTCCATGCACCTAGCGTTGTAGGTCAGTAGGGTGGACAGGGTGCAGATCGGTTGCTTAAAGGTGCCGCAGGCGAACTTGATGCCATCCCGGGCAGGTCTACAGCAGGTGCTGCACATTCACGTCGTGTATAGAAGAGTCGCAGTATGGGCAGGTGGATGTGTATGGGCCGCGGTGTTGCGATGGCCAGTAGGCAGTCATGGACGGCGTAAGGGCACCACAACGCGTAGTCTCCGCGGCGCAACCTCCTCTTGGCGAGTTAAGCCACCAGGGAGATTAGAACCACACGGGGGTGTGATGGCTCGTGTGGTGCGCCAGAGATTTTTCTTTTGTAGTTCCAGGTGCCCGCAAGCGTCTTCGGCGAAAGGTATACAGTAGTGGTCGCATGACGGTACTCGGGCGGCTAGCTGAGTCTACCTCCGCATTGCCAAGCACAGCTGAACGGGGCACTCATTCGACGCTTATCTGCAGTACCGTGCTTCTTGCCAAGCGATAAAGGGCATCTTTAACGTGCGCCGAAATCCCGACCACACAGGCGTTTTTGCTTTTCGCCTCCACCAGAAGAGCGGCCGCCGCGGCCGGGCATTAGCTCATCTGTGCTGTTCGCTGTCACCAGATTCATCGGTTGGTGCATACAATCTATCTCTGCCAAAACCAAGCTATATCTTCGTTGCTCCTAAGTACCCGCCTCTGGTAAATGTTAATTTTCAAACCCTGCCGCAGGCACAAATGTCAGTGTTCTTGGTGCTAATAGTTAATTTTGACAGCTGCGCCAATTGAAATTGCTCCTGTGGTTTTATAAAATAGTCTACCAGTTTTCTCTACGTTATTACAACCCCCTAAAGTTACTGCAGATGCTATGATTATTGTAGTTAAGTTGCAGTTCAGCATGCCTACGCTGTCTTCCTCTCCTTGGTTTATGTATGTATATACGTATACAGTAGCGTGTACATAACATCACAGACGTGTTCCGCATGAAGGACACTGAAAAAAACACCGGCGTAATGTTTTTAGGTGTGCGGGGCCCGTTTTAAAATGGTAATTGTGACGTCTGGCCTTGAAAAATAACGGTGTTATGTGTCTTGGCAGAAATTAATGGGTTGTGTTATATCAGCATTTTTCGATTCAGTACAGTGAGATGGCAGTGATGTGAGATGGCAGTTATGAAGAATAAGACATGCCGTCAACCTCAGACAAGCGCACAGAACGGTGCCTTGCAAGTCCCCCAGAGCCCAAATCGTTTCGCTTAACCACAGCCGTGCTTGTTCCCTGCTTCGTACCTTTAAAAACCACTCCACCGATGCCTATTTCACGGTCCTCAAAGACACACGTACCTACGGGGTTGAAGTACCGCCAACGGCACATTCGTCCCCACACAAGCACGCGCTGCAGTGGCTATGGATGTACGTTGGTGGAGCTTGTACGCAGATGCTGTGTGTCCCAGTTTACGTGGTGTCGCTATATCGTATGGCGCATGCGCCGAAGCAGCTGTGTCTGGTAATTAGCACTAGCTGCGCTCTGGCTTTATACCTCTTTCCGGTGGCAGTACGGTCGCGCTGCAGTAGAGGCGTGAAACGATCGCATTCAACACCGCCTGTACAGCTGTTGACTGTAAAGGAGACCACCGACCATCCAACCCTTCGCCTCCAAGGTCTTGGTCCGTTCGCGTTTGAGGGCGAGCGAAGCAAGGAGATGGGGTTGGCCATTAGGATAATGTTGTATATGCCAGCCGAGACGCAATTTTAAGAGCCACTGTTCTGCCTCCTGTTAGACTTAAAGGCGCGTCTTAAGGAGACTAGGCAGTCGTTCAGTTCCACACCGCGGTTATATTCGCCCCAACAAATCCACCTACCTAACCCTAAGCTGCAAAAATTGCGCCGTTCTTACGGGTATCCCCTGGAAAAGGCAAGAACAACCAAATGAAACAGAAAAGGATGAAAGGCAATCTTGCGTTAGCCTCCGGCGCTCGCATCTAAATGCAAATTTTTAAACGGGATCTTCCTTCCGCTCGATCTTCCTTAAGGAGGGGACGTCCTCTTAACGGGGGTCTCTCCCGAGTCCTTCCTCGGTGGCTCATTTCTCGTTGTCTTCGTCTCACGCGCTTCTTGTAAGCCACGGAGCACGTCGCTTTCTTTCGTTGCTTAAAATGGAAAGGTGAACTTCTTTGCGCGGAAGAGTGGTGGGAGGATGGTTTTGTGCCGAGGAAAAGCTGCCAAAAAGGCCGCAGTGGTTCGTTTTTGGAGCAATCGCTCGAGAATGGCAGAAAGTGCTAGGTATAAGGCCTGTCTTATGAAAAGGGGGCAGAAAGGAACAAAATTCCCCAATTGTTTACGGATGATTTCCAAAGAAAAGGGTGAAGGGACTGCACGCGTAGGGGCAAAAGGGAAGTAAAACCTGGCTAGTTTTTCTTCTTGTGTCGTAAAATTGAGGGGGTAACAGAGGGAAGGAATAACGCTTTTTCTTCTCTTCCGCGGCAACCAAACCCGAGAGTAATTTGGGGACCACCGAGTCGTCGTCCAGGGCAACCGTTTTTTTCTTTCTTGTAGTGGATCCGGCGCACGTAGTTGCCTTCCCCTGCACTACGCGAACGCTTTTTTTCTATACAGTACCACTTGTTTATCATCTCCGTTCCGTTTGCCTGGTGCCCTCATATTACCCCTTCTGTCATTATTTGCCCGGTTTTGGAACGTTCGTTCTCTTCCCTTGTTCGAAAGGTGTATGATGGAGAGGAGCGGTGGCTTCCTTACTGAAGGGAAACCATGTCCGGCCGTTTCCTGAATCGCTTATGTCTACCCTGTTATATAAAAAAAATGAAACAAAAAATATACGACTGATCGTATATTAAATAAGAATAATGGCCGACCAATCATTTTAACGACATGTTGTGAGCAATAAAAAAATACCGCGCCGTCTCCACTAACGTGAATCCTGGGGAGGGGTGAAGCATGCAGTGTACAAATGTATTATTGGCACCTTGGCGTTCTTGCCCACGGACATGAAACCGTTGGGGGTAGGGGTGTACAGCTTCGCTGTAAAAGTCTCGTGTCTTTGATGCACGAAGCGTTTTATCGCGAGGGGTTGGAGTGCGAGTGCCCCGATGCGTTTTTTTTTAATAGGCGTTTTTCCCACAGAGATAAAACATTCCAGCGCGAGGCGTTGGTAAAAGAGTGTCCCGGTGTTTTAGTACCGCGACCACATGATAGTACGACGACACGAGACGATGACGACGTGAGACATCGACAGCCCGAGACCCTAAGGGGCTACGCTCCTAATAAGCGAGGACTGCGGAAAAAAATAGTGTAGACGTTAAAGTGGGCAGGATGTCACGGCCTGCTGTATTAAGCTAATATCGGCAATTAAACTCATCTCGCTTGTCGCATTTGGAGCAGACCTTCACAAAAGGAATGGTCTGCCTCATAATTTATAACTTCTCCTCGTATGCACCCTTTCTGTCATCGCAGATCATTTACTCTATGTGGCCACGTATTTCTGGCAACTAGCCAGATTTCTCCGCTCATGACTGTCAAATCGCTTGTTGCTCACTTAAACGGCCAGGTATTAGAGAGTTTGAATAATATAGATTTTATAAATGTAGACAATGAATTTTTGCCGACTGAACTAGTTGTTAGGAAGCGCAGGTTCGCGCCCGCACACTTATGTTACCACCCCCATTCATGCGCGTACACATGTTAATATCTGCCTGAACATTGACACAAGGTAGCCTAAACCAAAGTCACACTAAAATAAACGACACACTTGCCGCCACCACGCAGGCTGCTGCCAACAACTTTCATGCCAAGATTAGCTCTCTTTTTTGTCTGTTTATAGATTCCGAGCACGCTTACATATTGCGTTGCTTTGACCGTAAAGAAAACCACCCACAGTGAACATCGTTGTACGTACGTCCGCTCCGGTACAGCGGACAACGCACGCCTCCGCTTTGTTTCCGAAGGGACGTCTCTTTCGATGCTTGATTATAACGACGCCGCTGCATAGTGCCGGAGCAGGTGGCGCCTTGTTTTCCCTAACGACCACGTTCCTTTTTTTCCCTTTTTTCTCCCCGGACCTGCATCTACCATCTCCCTACGTCCCCTGGTGCCTCGCAATGCGCAGGCGTAGCGAACGGATCCATTGGCGGCGGCTGGCGTATGGGCACATGTAGCTCGTCCAATGCTCCTGCTGAGCCAACATTTCGGAAGAGTTTGGCGCGTCCACGAGGGCTTTTCTGCTCCTCTCTCCCCGCGCCAAAACATTGCCTTTCTCCATCCTGCGCCCCCGACTTTCTCCTCTGGTATCGAATACTTTGTCCTCCACAAGTCGTTTTCCTTTGGGGGGCAATAAGCACGCTCGCTCGCCGCGCTGTTTCGGCAATGACCCCGTCTCGCCTCCTTCTGAGCGGTCGTTGTGCCGGAGCCTGCCGGCCCTCGCTGCGCCTTGTGACTCCCGCACGTGTGCTCCCCAACCAAGCATGTCTCGTGATCTTATATGCCTTGTATTGACCGCGACCTCTTCTTTTTGGGAATTCCGTTTCGTGTCTTCTGCTTTTCTCCGTTGAAATGTATTGTGGAAGGCAGAGGAGAGGGAAACAAAGGTGGAGTTTTACAAAAACGGGCTGACTCTTCAAAAAAAAAAAAAAAAGAAAGAAAAACTGTGCTTGATTCCTCTATTGTAGAAATCGGTAAAATACGAAAGTGAAGTGTGCAGCGAAATCTGCAGCTGAGAATGATTTGCGGGTCGACGGCTGTCTTGAGGGTGTGCTTGGCGAGCGACGTCCTGCTGGTTAATCGCTTCGGCAAAGGTGTACTGGCGCCATTTCCGTGACGGATATGACGTCAGTAAAATCTGGGTGTATCCCGGCATGAAACACTTTTGTGTTAAAATGTAAAACCCGAAACGAACAACCCTAAGTATGAACAACCCTATGGAAAAGGGATATGCCACCAGAGGGCCAAGCATGGCGGCCGCGTTTCACATGTGCTCCCGAGAATTTTCCGCATCGTACAGTTAAATAGTGCTTGCTCGTTTCTTGCTTCTCGCTTGGAGACGAGAAGCACAAATACCACTGAAAATGGGACAGGGATTTAATCCTTGCTTTATGGCACAGAGAGCCGTGCTATTTATTACATTGTATGTTCGAGCTGCTTTTGGGAAATAAGAAAGGGTAGTCTGAAAAAAAGCAGACTGGAACTCGGCACCAGGCATGTCGTTCCACCATTTTGAAATAAAATGTTATTTTCCTTCTATTTGAAAATTAAGCTGGCACTTTTCCATTACCCCTCATTTCTCACGGAATAAGTTTCAGTAAGTTAACACGTGCCTCCAACAAGCTTTTCCCGGGATGCTATCAATTCTTGGCGTATCTTTTCCTTTCCTTTCCTTTTCTTTTTTTGCCTCTTCGTTCCTCGCAGATAGGCATCTCAAGCTGCCACTTCTAGCTCCCGTTTCCCATTTCGTCCCTCGAAACCAGGGCCCTCTTTCGACGCCGGGCGCGGGGACGGTGAACCAACGCCGAAACTAGCATGCGCGAAGACGGGAGAACTGGGCAGCGTCTTCTTTATGGGTCTCCAAGGTGCCACCGCGCAAGAAAGACGCGAGGTCGGGCAACGAGCGGTAGCCGCTCTCCGGGGCTGTGCTTCTCCGCCGTACAGCAAATGTATGCAGTAAAGACCATCCTTTTCAGCTTCCCTATCAGCAGATCCTTCTCTCACCATCCCTCTCGCCCTCTTGCGGAAGCCTCTTCTTGCCTTGAGCCGGCCGACCCTTTGCCATTAAGGCCTGCACGTTGAGAATCTCGTGCACGGGCCAACCAACGTTCCTCGGCATTTTTTGTCTATTTCTCCCTGTCTAGTTCCACCCTTCCTTATTTCTTTATCCTCGCCGCTGTCCCTCTCAGCGGCACCGGCTAAATAAATATCCGCCCAATTTCTCGGAACGAGCCCCACCGTTTATCTTCCCTTTTCTTCCGGATGTTCTCCCGTGCCAACGGGGCCTCCTTTGTTGGAACAGCGGGCTTCGCGGTGGGGAGGAGCGGAGCTAGATTCGTGGTCTCCGTGGTCCTCGGCTGTGCGGCCCGCGCCAACCTCGCGCTAGGCCGCTTATGAAACTCCCGCGGTTTCGGGAGGAAACCCCGTATGCTCCCGTTATTCATTCTTCGACGCCACTTATCAGTGCTCGCCCAGGTGGGCCTCTGTGCACCTTTGTGTCGGTGAAGATAAGTAGGCGCACGCCGCACGAGAGGGTGGGAGAACGGCGGACAACGGATGTGCGAAATTTTGTCTGGGGCCATGCTCTACTAAGTACTGCAAGAAAAGGTAAACATTGCAGTTGCTGTTGTCACAGCGTTTATTTCGTAGCCTCAGGACTTAGTGGGTGAGAAGTGAGTTTGTGTTACATCCAGCAAGCTAGTTTAGCACGGCCCGGATGTAGTCCACTGAGGCGCTTGGAGCAGGACTGTGGAGCCCATGATGGTAGTGTGCACCCTGCCGCTAATACAGACGTGCCGACGTAACATGCCTTGTTCGCAGGTGTCGGCTTACAGAGCATGTCCGTAAAATGATGGTCTGCAGGAGTTCTTTTTCATTGAGTGGTTACTTGATATTTGAACTGGTCCGCTCATTTACCTATTTCCACAATTTTTCACTGATAGTGTAGGGAATAAATCCTGTCGTTTGTTGGTGCAGACATCATTGCTCAAAGGCCTGCGCAACATGCGGGACTGCTAGGGTTGCTGGATTATAGTCCAGTTCGCTGCACCGGCTTTTGTGCTGTGGACGCGAAGCAATATATTTGACTTTTGAGACATAAAATAAATATGTTTATTTTTAGTATCCATAAAATGCTTTTATCGGCACTAAACCTATCGTTATATACCGCGATTAATTCTTCTCAACTGAGTCAATTATTCTACTTTTACCCGACCTCACTAATTATTGCTATCAATTTCCTATCAGCCACTAATTAAATTTTGCAATCATTATTATTTTTTTGATGCAGGGATGCAATTCTTTGTTTCATTTATGGCCTTCCTTGGGCCGTGTGGGCTTTTGTACCATTTGTAGAAACACCGCGGTCATTCAAGGTCCCCTTTCCTCTTAATAAATCCCGCGGGCTGAAGGGGACAAAATTTGTCTTCGGTAGCACCAGGTTGGGCGTGGAGGCTTTCTGATGGAAAAGCTTACACTTCAGTACTTCCCCTGGAAGCCGATGGCGAAAGCAAATAAGTATCGTCATCACTACGCATCAACTGGCGTGCTAGCAACTGTGAAAGTAGAATGGCTTTTCCCCTCAAGGAGTGAGCCTATTTTGAACCTTGTAAATCAACGCGCCCATTTGTTGCAATCATCTGCTTGCCTCTGCGCATTCCCGAGCTTATAGATGGCATAATTGATTTTAAGTGCACAGCACTTTAGGGCCGCGCCTTGTCGTCGTAGCTGGCTGCCTGGACTCAAGTAGAGCCGGCGTTCCGTCGTAGCCGCTGTCATCGCGGCGCAACCCGGAGATTTCGAAAGCCAAGCGGTTTATGTAGTCATAAGCGTTCGAAATTTGTGAACCGCTGGTGGTTGTCATACATCTCCTCGTTGTTTAGCGCAAATAAAACTGTAGGTACATTTGAGGTAAAATTTACTTAATTAATCTGCAGCGCCCGCGTTCATTTAGTTAGTAATGCATGTTGGATTGGTTTTTACGATAGTAAGCGAATAAATGGTGCCAGTGCAACGCCGGCATGTGCGGGAGGAAAAGCAAGCACAAAAAAAAAAAAACAGAAATCCCGCTGGCGCTGTTTCAGGCAGGGGCCGCACGAGCACTGCGAAGGCGGGAAATTTGAATTGCATTGAGGGGTTGCAGTGAGCGGATAACAGCGCTGCACCCTATCATGGCGAATCACTGCTCTGCACTTCAGACAGCTTTCACATTGAGTGGAATGGCTTTAATTTTTGTTTCTGCACAAAATTGCGTGGCCTAAAATTTTACTCTGCGAAAGCGAAATCGTTTATATATATGTGAAATCCCGACAGCGTGTCCCTCCTTGAACTACATGCAAATGCAGAGTAAAAAATGTGTACAGCCTTAGTAGTCAGGTGTTCTATTGAGTACGTACAATTTCACGACGTGGGGTATTTAATGAACCATAAAAAAACAAAATGAAAGAGCCAATCATTTCTCTAATCGCGCTAAAGTAATCATCCGAAGCTGCACCACCCCTTGTATTGAAAAAAGAAGTTCACATTATTCTTCCAGTTTAAAATTCATCGACGGTTTTTCTTCTCCTGGCTGGCTGTCGTGAACGCCTGCCTGGAGGCGCCGTCAAAGCAGCCACTAAGCACAAAAGCATCGGCTTGCAGCTTGAACGACGACGCGCAGCGACGCTCAAGGTTTAATTGAAAATTTATTAGCCGCGTGGAAGGCATCAAATTGCCCATTATGGTACAAGGAAGAACGCCCGGGTGATCGGGTTTCTTTTGTCGTTTTTCTTACTGGCGTTGCAGTGTCATCTTACGAGTAGCACCGTCTTGCTCGGACAAAATTTCAGGGTTTATTGGAAACAAGGTATCAAGACAAATAAAAAGGTAATTGTTTCGTTTCCAGGCAACAAAAGCAATAAGAAAACCTACTGTACTCAAAAGAAGAGCCCCTCGGTGGATCTGTACGCAAAGCACACGTGTTTTAATTAGTCTCAACGCAGGCTACAAGATTTGAGGCTCTTGAATAAAGAAAGCGAAACTCTCGGATTTCTGCTGGCTTGTGCGCGCTATACATTATTCATGAAAATGAAGAGAGTTAAAACATTAAAAATACTTCGACTTTAAAGAGCTGTAGATATCAGCTGATCTAAATCTCCTCTTTCAGCTCACCGTGGCCAGTTCTGCTCAAAGAGACAACAGCGAAACCAATCCTCCCTCCCTTTTTCTTTATTCGGCTCCGCATGACTTCTGCTGCTGTTTCCCAGTCTAAAATTACAAGAGGAATACCGCAAAAACCTAACAAAAACAAGTACAGCTGCTCCACTACTTTCGGGCACATAGGAACGAGAAAGGCGAAGACGAAAAGTATTTCAGCAGCCCCTGTTGAGGCTCGCTTTGAAGTTTAGAAATTATGATGCCAAATTGAAATCAGTGTGCGAAAAACTACATGGCCTGCGAAAACAATGAAGCTGCCGCTATAATTAGATCGCTGTCTGGATTCGATCTGAGCGTTGCCGCACCGAGTTCATCAACAAACTGTTCGCGTATGGAATGAACCAGTGCTGCCATTGATCAAACTAGAGTCGTACATGACAAAGGGGGTGATGCAACCTGGTTTTAAACTAAGAGAGCCAAGTACAGCCCAGCTGGTGAACGCCTGTTTGCGTTAGGCGCAGTTTGCATATTGAGTGAGCGTGTGTTTGCGTGTGTTTGTGCGCGTGTCTGTGTGCGGTCGCTGGTGCACGTGCGAATGTGAGCGGGAGCGCGAGTGTGTGATGTGGGTCAGTGAGCTTGTAAAGTGCATAATTCTTGGTCTCGGTGTAAGGATGAATGTAAATTGGGGATATAAAGTAAGTGCGTTATGTTTCTCGGAAACATTGTTGTGGAGCCATGCCCGACACATACTTCCTTGTCACTGCTTCTGCCATGACCCGCCGTGGTGGCTCACTGGCTAAGGCGTTGTGCTGCCGAGCACGATGACGCGGGTTCGATTCCCGGCCGCGGCGGCCGCTTTTATGATGGAGGAGCAAAGAAAGAACGCTTGGGTGTTCGAGATTTTGGCGCGCGTTAGAGATCTCCAGGTGGTGAAAATTAATCCGGAGCCATCTACTACGGCGCGCATCATCGACTGCTTTGGGTCGGCGCTTGAAACCTACAATCAATCTGCTTTTGCCTTGAGAGTACGGGAAAGGTACAGATCTTACTGATATTCATCCCCTTTGTAGCGCTCTCTAATAACAGCCCCGCAAAGTGGAGGCAGAATCTCTACGTAAGGCTCCAACGGAATAATTCAAAACTGTGCCAACAAGTGTCCAGCATGGACGAAGAAAGCAGAGCGCGAATAGATTTCGGTGGGCTTGACATCGCTTACCGGTCAGAGCAGAAAAAAAAAAAACTCTACAAACGTACGACCCCAAAACTGCAGCTACCAAGATTGAGACGCACGTGCAGACGCTCGCATCAAATGGTTGACAACTCACCCAGGAATGCTTCCAGCCTTAACGCATCAAAAACATAAAAACCCACAAAACAAAACAAAAAAATGTTTTCTTCGCGTTTCATGTCTCGGCGTCGGCACGAGGCTAGGAAGGAATTACAGAAAAAAAAGAGAACTTTTGACTGACGAGTCAACAATAGTGCGCTGCCGCCATCCTTTTCCTCTCCCTCGTCGTTCCCTTTTTCGTTTCCGTTGTGCCTTTCTCGCTATGCCGGTCTTCCCACAAAGGGCGACCAAACATTTTTTTTTTCTGTAAATCTTGGGCCGCGGTGGCGAGCCAACCTGTCAAGCCGACGGGACAGTAGCTTGTTGCACAGGGCTCGCTCTCAATGCGTATGCATATGCGCTCGTGATGGGCGTTGAAGCGAGGGGCGTGCGCGTGCTCGTTGGGGCTTTCTTTTCAATTCTCTGGAGTGGGCGTGCTTCGGCGTGCTTGCGTTGCTGTCAATGCCGACACGCCTGCGTTCATTGTGAGTCACAGGTCTCCAGTGTCCGCATATTATTAGCCGTGTGAGCGTGTTCCCGCGATTACATGTTCTCACCCGCGGTCTGAGGTCACTGGAGAGTGTTTGCTTTGAAGTTTTGCCCTTCGCTTTTTTTTTTCACTCTCTTTTCCACCGGGCGAATTTGAATGAAGCATGTCAGCTTTGGTAGTTCGGGCATCCTGCGGAGGCAGAGGAAAGAATATAAAACGGTTTAGCAAACAAAGTTTTCCAGGAACTTTGAGGCCATCTGCTCCCTTTAAGTAGTGAATACAGACCACGACGGACAAACAGCCCAATGCCTTATCCACTGTGACACTGCGGCGGGTACCTACAAAAATTCAACCCATTCCCCAGCTTTCCACGAAATAAAGGTATTATCAGCACTATCATTACGCACAAACTATCCCCAGTTTTCAGTCGAGGTTACAAATTTCGGGGACACTTCGTCAACGTAAGCCTGCTGTAGTATTGCGATTAATTGAGGGCTTAAATTCACCCGTTTGTTCAGGCCAGCTGAGCCGAAGATAGACTGAAACAGTGAGGATTTACTATATAAGACACGGTGGTGGCGTACGGCAAAGGTTCAGAGCAGCGAAAGTAAGACATGCACGAACGCAAATTAAACGACTTTGGCGGCAGTCTAAGAAACCTGCGGCGTACGTCCGAAATTGTCATTTAAGTATTTACATGCGAAAACCCCTTCCCAAGACCACCATCATCGTCGTCATTATCATCACCATCATCATCATAAGCGGAACCACCATCCCCGCCACCATCATAATCTTTATTTTCACTGCGGGGCAATGGCCGCATGCAGAATCCTGCAGCCACTCCTATCCTGGGCTATCATGATCGCGAGTATTTTTATATTATAATGACAGTTTGCGATTTCCCTCCGTTTTAGTCCCGTCTATCGGTGACTATCGCTACACGGCTTTTCCGCCTGTTACTAGCCTTTTGCGTTACATCCCCAGGCCAGCCCCACGTACTTTTCCTAAATTGGGCTAGGACATCTTTCACTCGGGTTAGTTTTCCAATCGTTGTCTTTGAGGAACCCAAAATAATTTTGTCTGAATAAAGATAACTATTTTATTTTTATTCAGGGATTCCTTCAGTGATACAGAGACATATGAGCTAGCTATTGAACCGTGTGTGCATAAGGTATTAAAAATGCAGTTGATGATTACTGCACTCCATAATGCGAAATTTGTGCGCAGCGCCAACTGTAGTCTTCTCTGTCACTGCGAATTTCGCCGGCGTCTCAGGCAGTGATCGCGTGACCAGCGAACACACGGTGGCGCGCGCAACTCTGCCGTTATCTCTCAGCGCCCAGCGGCTGTCCCCGAAATCAGAAACCCTTATGCGAAGCAATAGGTGGCACTGCGGGCCAGCGACTACATCGGTCTGATTCAGCGGGAACGCAAAGCAGCAGACGCCGTCGGAGCCCTGGACCAAAGGTACCACTCCGGCTGACCCCATCGGGAACTGTAGTACGTGGCACAAGACCCGGTGGAGTGTCGCCCAACCGCTAAAAAAAATATAAATAAACGTTTTTTTCTCCTCCTCGCAGCGCGTCGCTGTCGCCGAGCATGTTGTTGCAAATCGTGTTTGAACCTCCCGCGCGAATGGCACTAGGTTCGGATGAGCCACGAACAGATGAGGAGCACCTGTCGCAAATGTGAGAAGGCGGGCGTTCTTTGGCAGCGACGCCTGGCGGAAGTGTGAGGAAGAGGCAGTGAGAGAGATGACGCCATAGCAGCTCGTGCCGCCCTCCCGGGCCCTCACACTTTCTCAAGGCGCTTCCCCACTGTTTTTTTCTGCCTTTGCTTTGTCATTCGCTCGCTCAGTTACGCGGACTGGCTGTCGCCCCCGTTGCCGCCAAACAACTGTAGCGGGCGCCAAAGTGTCGCGCACTAAAAATGATTGTATCATAACCACGGGGAGCGCTTCAGAGTGAAGTGCACTTTCTACTCATGCCAACATGCCTCCTTATGTAACCTACTGCTTGTGCCAAATTCTTGCTGTGTCTCAACGCCGTAATTTGCTAAGCATATCAACCGATGATCTGCAATAGTAAAATAAATTTGGTTGCGAAAAGGCTGCTTAGACACACTTTTGACTAACAATATCTGTCATAGGCAGCTGCGGGTGTTGAAATACCCACTATTCTCCTATACCTACCTCCTTACGATTTCTCTTGAAAAGGCTGCTTTGAGTTATTATAAAGCCCAATATAAGAGGGAAAAAGAATACGGGAGGGAAAACCATGATGATAAATTCACGAGAAAAAGGTAATGTTCGTATTTATGGCTGCAGGGACAGTAAACCGTTGCTATAAAATGTAAGAAAAGCTCTCGGGAGAGGAAACTGAGTTCATTATAAGCAGTACTTCATTAAAAGCAGAGGAAATTTTCTCTCTCTCTCTTAGCTGCCGTTCGAACCATGAAAAACGTTGAATGAAGTGAAAGTTTGAATAAAGCGGCTTCGCTATAAACAGGGTTCACGCTACATTCCAATTCGACGACTGACGGTTGATAATTGAAGAGGAAGCTCTTGTTATTTTTGTTCATGTAGAAGACGTCGTAAAGGTAGCTACGGATAACGGCACAACGTTCTATACTCTTAAACATCTGCACCCTTCCGTCGTTCACAAGTTTTGAGCAGAACTTTGGATACAGTACTTTGATCTAGTGTTATACAGCGCGAGTCTTTAACCGCAGCATGTCCAGAACGCGTGCGATGTTTCGACACGTAAAACGCACAACTTGACAACATCAGACTACGAAAGCAAAATAAATGCGCGGAATCACGGTTAAAAGGACCCTTGACACCACCAGGGGGCACGGACCGCGAACAATCGGCTCCCATTCAAAAGGGAAGGCACCGCTGCGAGTGGCATGGTGCTCGCAGACTCTACTGCACATCCCAAGCTTGCTTTTTTTCTCTCTCCCCTTGTCTGTCTTGCACTCCTCGTTCCCGCTATTGACTTCAAAGAATCCTGCCTGCTATCCCCACTTCTTGCGGCCCTGGAACCCTCAGAAGGAGCGCGGAACACGCCGACATCTAAAGGAAAAGCCTCCAACACCGATGTGGTCGCCGCGAAGAATGAGGCCTGTGCGCGGGCAAGCAGGAAGAGAAAAAAAAATCGAGAAACATGCGAGGAGAACGAAGAGCTGGGAGCCAAAGTACCCTTCTGGTGTCTTCCGCTGGGATGCCTTTTATGCGCCTCCACACCTGCGTACGCCACGGGAAAACTAGGGCTGCGCCGCGGCTCCAAGCCTTTTCTTTTTTTGCTGCGATTGTATTCTTCTCTTTTCAGGCTAGTCAGACGCCTGCCCTCCGGATAGTCACTTTCTTCTTCTTCTAGCAGCCTTCACCAAAAGCTTCTCGAGAAGCCCGATGCAGCCTGCCCGGTGGCGCCTTCGGGCCTTTTCTCTCCAATGTGTGGCTCTCCCAAAGCGGGCTCTCTTTCTGAAGGCGCGCTAAAGGCTGTCTGTGCATCCAGAAGCGGTACCCAGATACAAAGTGCCTAGCACGCAGAGCTCCGGCTATATTGTCGATGGAATGGGATTTTCTTTTTTTCTCTTTTGTGTCTCGTTTTATGGCTGAAAGAACCAGACTTGATTCAAAACCAATAAACAAAATAGTTAAGTTATTACAAGTAATCACGAATGTGCATGCTCGAAGAGGTCGCGGAACTTCGGTCAGAAAAGGTGTTTGCTGCGAGTGGTGGTAACACGAAAAGAAATAATTAGAGAGCTAGTACGAGTAAAGGCTCGCTGACGACTAAACACAGCTCAAACAGTATTTAGTAACCAATACGTAGGTTATCAACTAGAGCCAGCGTGAAGTGGTAAGCGATCATTATTAGATACAGCGGAATCGAATGGCTAATATTCAGTTCTAGCTTGCAGCCCTATAAAGCTAACCACAGCTTGAAATGGGGCTAGTTGGTTTTTTACTCGGAACATTGCTGGCGCTAGGCGGGACAAGGACGACGAATTAAAGCTTGTTTAGCGCGAGGCGTAAAGCAAGAAGACGAATTAAAGCCTATAAAGCTGAGAGAGTCTCAGAAGTATATAGAGAGGACATTAACTTAAACGGATCCGTTACGGCGTCCCCATGGAGGTAGTTGGGTCTAGTTCCCAGGGGTGAAGGAAATGCAGGCGAACCCAGACTGAGTAGGCCTCCTGCTTAGTTGATTCGCCAGTTCGCGCGCAGGACCTCCATTCGTCAATATAATACACCGGACTTTGTGCATCCGCGCATCCACAACTGCAGCTCCGTCTTCCGCGTGGGCTGTCTCGATCACAGTGTACACTTTACTATGTAGGCTGTGGTTGGGAATCGCGCCCAGCGGCCCAACCATCAGCACCCGCTCAGGTCACTTCAGTACGTACAGTATCGAAGTGGAGTCAACATATACATTGTCGGCTCGGCGGCAGCAGCCCAGGCAAAAGCGGAAGCTGGCCATAGTACACCGCAGATATCCCGCAGCAAACATCGGAAACATTACTCGGAGCGCGAAACTCGAAGCAGGGCTCAGCGGAGTTCAAATGGGCGAGAATACTTCCTCTTCTACCACTGATAATAAGCGCTTAGAGCTCCCGGGAACTCTTTTTATTCATTTCGGCTATTTTTATTATTTTAACTTCAACAACGAATTGCTTTAGCGGTAACCGCCCATGGATGCGATGGAAGGGGTTATCGTTTTCTGGAGCCGATGTGCAGATATTTTTGTACATCAATAAGTTAGTGGAAAATATATACTACCTCACTTTTATGCCAAGAATGAATCTTATAAAATCAGTGCGCCAAGTAAAAGGGTAAAATTTTGCTTCAATAAAAAAAAAACGTAATTCACTCGCGACGCTTAGTCATTTATAGAGGGAAGCCCGCACCTATTCACTCATCATCGTAGCCCGAGAAGCCGTTCAACAAAGGAGGCGATGTACTTATTTTTATTCGTCGCACACAGGCTCGCCTGGTTCATCCCGCTGCCCATCCTCCCCCGGACCTCATCCCAATCTTCTTCCGTTAACCTTTGTTCTCGCGCCTTCCGGAGCAGGCAGCGCCGGCCTCGCTGAAAACTCGCCTCCCTGTAGCGCAATCGCCGTCGTCGTCGCCTTCTGTTCTGCTCGAGATATGAGCGGGCACGCATTAATTAGAGCCCGCTCTATATCTTTATTGTCGCCCCCGAACGGTCCTCACATCTTCCTGCTACCTTCGCTGCTCCTCTGCGCGCAGCGTTCGGTACACTTCCCCGCACTTTTCTTTCTCCACGCAACACCTACTCGGTATAGAGGCCGTCGAAGTCACAGTCAAGGATAGAGCCCCGCCAAGCCACTGGTTGATCCCACCCTATCATCGTAGGAGCATCCAAACTGAATTTTATTTTTGGCTACCCACTGCCACCCGCCGATGACTAACAAGTATTACCATCTTAGTCAATGTTGCTTCGCTGGGGCTTCGCCTGATTCTTGTCTCCCACGTAGAGGGGCCGTGCACAATAGAGAATTGCGTGGTGGGTGCCGCTGGGACGTTAGCGAGAGTGAAGCTGAAGAGAAAGGAATCAAGTAGAGAGAAGAGAGGGAAAGAGGAACGGAGTTAGGAAGAGGAGACAGCCCGGTGCGCGTTTTAATTAAAGCGGCGTTGCTCCTTTTTGATAAATGTGCCTCGTGATTTTAGCTCCCGTGCACTCGGGTTACACTAGCTGACAGAAGCCCAATTTCGCGGCGTGCCATTGGCAAATAAAATGACATCGGTTAATGTGTAGCCAGGCTTTCAGTAGTACGGAAAAGCTCTGCTTATTTCCACTGAGGATAAAATAGGTTATCCCCCTTGATACTTGTTTCTGCTCAATTTTGTTGCTGAAATAATTGCGCCCTTAGTTTTCTGAAATTATGACCAGCATTTTATTGTGCGATATAAGTTTGCCGACGAAATGGCACAAGCTTACAAACACGGTGTAGCATTTTGGTAACCCCGAAATCAACGATTGAAGGAGGTCAGCTTTTTAATTTTAAAAGAATGTATTCACAAATACGAAATTAGGCTTTTATGATACTGTGTTCCCATGTTCCGTCCCAACCTTCTGGAGTTAATGTAGGAACGGACACTGGGCAGCTGTAAAAAGCATAAATAACTGCCTTCGTAGCGTATACACATAAGTTAGTTAATATTACCCCTACGTTCATTCTAAACGCACAGTCGTTTTTTTTTTCAGCATCTCATCATTGCAGTGACGGCCTACGTTTCTGTAAAACAAACATAATTTACTATATAGAAAGCACTTTCTAGTCAGTACTCGTGGCGAATGTCACAATACACGAATGCCGGCGTACTGCTATGCTTTCGTTTTATGCTAAGCATCCGCGACCTTTTTTTTTTTTAAACATTTGATGCTTCCATTAGCGCTGGAGCCTCCAAGGAGGGCAAGACAATTTTATCGTTCACCGCGCATCCCTTGTCCCCTAGAGAATAGTTCGCTGTTCGCGGGTGGATGTTTAAATTAGTCGCTTGCTCGGGAATGGGCACGAAAAATTAGACGGTGAATATGCACCACGAGGTTGTCTCCTGTGTCTCGGGGACATTGTAATTACCCGCTGAATGCGAGGAAGGAAAGGTAGGTGCTAGAATCAATGCACTCACCTTTCCTTCGGACACGGAACAGTTACTTTTGTTTGTTAATGTTCATTCCGTGAATTCATTTCTGTTTTCTGTACCGTTAATCCTCTCATACAGGCTGATTTACAATGGTCACATGCAATCCGATGTTATTGTGAGTAGGTTTCAGTGGTTATGTCCCCGCAGGTGAGACTAAGAAGCTGTGTTTTGTTTCCATTCTTTCATATAATGAGAATTTATGCACTTCGCTTGTGGCAAGTGCTGATGACTGTCGGAATATTTAGGCGCTAGTTTATTCCTCATGAACAGCTCCTTTATTATTTTAATTAAAATGTTAGATCTATTTGCAATCTGTCCTAGTAAAACCAGGAACATGCGCATGTTTAATCATCTGCTTTTAACAGAAATCGAAGAAAAGAAAGTTATGATGAAAACGTTCCAACTCAATTGCCTGTTTCAGCGCATGGAGCGATTAGTAAGCACCCATTGAAAACATCTATTGAACAGGACTAATTTTAAATTACGCCCGAACCCCCAGCGTGCGGGGTGTCCTAGTAATTGCAGCGTCCACAGCAACGCGCGACCTAGATGAATGTACCGGACGTTTGTAGCACGGTGGAATGTGTTTCCGTGCGGCTAAAAGCACGCTCCTACCCGACGGGCTGATCCACCCCGTCTAATGCATGTACGGAACTACGTGTCGCTGACGTCACACTGGTTCTACTTAAGCTGCTGTGGAAATAAACGGCAGGCTTTTTGTTTGCCCGTCACCTGGACTGCAAACGCTTTCTGCCTTTCGCCGATCGGGCCCTGATAGCGGCGGCCGCAGCTACCACATGCAGAAGTAACTGCCTTCACGCCAGCGGTGTCTCTACCTCTGATGTCCCGCTCTGCATGATCTTGTTTCACTGTCAACCTGGCAATATTTCTCACCGGAGGACGAGCGAGCGCGTACAGAAAGCCCTTTACCCCGAAAATGCCGGGCGATGAGCCTAAAAAAAGATCCTTCAGCTTTACAAGGTTTGCCTAACAGGCAACCTCACTACCTTCACGTGACAGGCTTCATTTCAGTTGAGATTTTGACCAGATGCTTCGCCTTAGTGGACAGGCGTATTTGAATTATGTTTTCCAAACCATCTACTAAGGGACAGAAGCTGACGGCTTTATCGGCGTGTGTGCGCTCTTAGTCTTGTTTGCATGTGACGCGCTGTCGACTTACAGGGATAAAAATGAAAGAGAAAGAGGAGAAGGAAATGATATATTTCTTAACAAATATACTCGTGTTTGTTGGGGAATAAGAGCTGGACGAAGTCAGCAAGGTGCAATATTTTAGTTAAAATGAAACGTTATGAAGCGTTTATAATCCCTTTAAAACATATCGCAAGTGATGATCCTGCTGACATGCAATGGTGATGCACTTTATCAAGTACTTTATTTCTGCAAGTATTCGCTTTCTCCTGCAGCTGACAATCTTTCTGCGTCTCCTTAAAATTTGACACTTCGGCTTCTTAACCATACATACCATTCTCACAGAAAAGCACGCTATACAGGTGGCATTTAAAACATTTTTTTGAGGGATGGACATAGTCACGAAAATTGGTGGCAATTATACTCCCATCAGCTTTGCTATCTAAAAAAAGAACAGAATAGAATATCACGGGCGTTGTCAGCACACGACAGTGAAAAGTGACAAGGTGGGGCTTGCCGTATAGGTTTAGCTGTTGCAAGAAACAAGGTTTTTCAGGCTTAACCTACGGAAAGTGTATTCATGCATGCTTTACTGGTTATAACCAGACCACCACTCGAATAGCAATGACAGCAGCTTAAAACACAGCCAGTCGTATGGACGAGCGTGCGTGCTCCTATAACAGCCGGGTATAGCCCAAAACACTCATACCGTTCTACAGCTTTTGCACCTCTTACGTCATCAATGACGTCATTTCAAAGCTGTTTCAATGGGGAAAGTGCGTGCTGTTTCCATTTATGCTAGGATGGTCAGCGCATAAATTTCTGGAAATTCTCATGCGCGACATTTATTACATCATGATTAACATTTGAACGACAGAGCTAGAAAGAGACAGAGAAATAATTATTTATTGGAGAGTTTAGCTTCAACCGAAACAGGAGCTGGCTACTCCAGGCATTGGAGTATACAAAAGGTACAATACTTGCCTTAAGGAACCACAAGGGGTTAGATTAAGTACATTGATACAGCAGCGGATGAAAGATGCTCACTCAGTAACTACTTGCCCTGTGTAGTACACAAGCACACCCATATATATATATATATATATATATATATATATATATATATATATATATATATATATATATATATATATATATATATATATATATATATATATATATATATATATATATATATATATATATATATTGTAAGGGAGATAGTCGGCGTTCCGGTAGAAGGCTGGGCTCGTTTATTCACGAACGAGGCGTCGACGCAGACGGGGTGAGCCGAAACGACCAGCTTTACGCGAGACAGACGGTGAACGAGCGCGTCCTCTTCCTCGAGCGGCATCCGGCGCAGCATGTCCACGTAGGGGGATTTGCCCGTTGTGGCTGATGCTCATCACAGTTCTCATGGGCGCAACATGCTTACTACAATAACATGCTTACTACAATACCCCCGGCGGAAAGAGGAGCCATCCTGGCGACCTACGGGGAACACAAGACGAGCGGGTCATAGTATGGCTTCAGCCTCTGGACGTGAACCGTCTCGCGACCACGACGTCGGCGGTCCGAGGTTGACGTTACGGGTTCAACAACATAGTTCACTGGTGACGTTTGTTCCAGTACTCGGTAAGGCCCTTGGTATTGCGAAAGAAATTTCGACGAAAGACCGGGAGCCGGGCACGGTACTGAAAGCATGACCAGTGATCCTTTCGTAAATGTTGGAGCTGTAATGGAGTCATCGTGACGCGCCTTTTGGCGTTGCTGCTCTTCCGATGTAAACCGCCGGGCTAGCTGGCGACATTCCTCGGCGTGTCGAGCGATGTCAGACAGTGGTGCGTACTCGGAGGCGTCAGGTCGGTACGGGAGTACTGTATCTAGCATGCAGGAGGGCTCGCGACCATAGAGTAAAAAGAACGGCGAGAATCCTGTGGTCGCCTGCGTGGCCGTATTATAAGCATACGTCACGAAAGGAAGAACGAGGTCCCAGTTAGAGTGGTCCGAGGAAACGTACATGGCGATCATATCGCCGAGTGTGCGGTTAAACCTTTCGGTCAGGCCATTTGTCTGGGGGTGGTAGGACGTGCTCTTTCGGTGGACCACGTGGCACTCGGCTAAAAGGGCCTCCACGACTCCAGATAGAAAGACGCGGCCTCTGTCGCTCAGTAGTTCGCGAGGAGCACCGTGCCGAAGAACAAAACGGCGTAGAAGGAAAGACGCAACGTCCCGAGCCGAGGCGGCCGGTAGCGCAGCTGTTTCGGCATACCGCGTTAAGTGATCAACGGCGACGATGATCCAGCGGTTACCGGCGGCTGTGCTTGGGAGTGGGCCGTAGAAATCGATGCCTACCCGGTCGAAAGGCCGCGCTGGGCAGGGCAATGGCTGGAGTGGCCCATTGACGTGATGCGGTGGAGACTTGCGACGTTGGCAGTCCGGGCAAGATCTAACAAACTTGGCGACAAAGGTGTACATCCCGCGCCAGTAGTAGCGGAGTCGGAGGCGCTCGTAGGTTTTAAGGATTCCAGCGTGAGCACTTTGCGCATCGGTGTGAAACGTGGTACAAATGTCCTTGCGCAAGTGGCGAGGAATCACGAGTAGCCATTTTCGACCTTCGGAGAAGTAGTTCCGGCGATATAGGAGCTGGTCACGAATAGTGCAGTGGGCAGCTTGACGGCGCAGTGATCGAGGCACAGGAGCTGCCCGTGAGTGCGACAAATATTCGAGGATCGAAGAAACCCAAGGGTCTTTGCGCTGCTCAGCAACCATGTCCGTCATGGCCAGAGAGGTCAGGCTGTGGTCTGCTGCGAACAAGCTATCTATATCCGACGCAAGCGGGGATCGAGAAAGAGCGTCGGCGTCGGTATGCTTCCGTCCAGACCGGTACACAACACGGATATCGTACTCTTGAAGGCGGAGTGCCCAGCGGCCAAGACGGCCGGCGGGATCCTTCAGCGACGATAACCAGCACAGAGCATGGTGGTCCGTTACGACGTCGAAAGGGCGACCGTAGAGGTAAGGACGAAATTTGCTGATTGCCCATACAATAGCCAAACATTCTTTCTCCGTTACGGAGTAGTTGACTTCGGCCTTCGTGAGTGTACGGCTCGCGTAACTCACCACGTATTCGTCAAATCCGTCCTTTCGTTGAGCGAGTACAGCACCTAAGCCAACACCACTGGCATCAGTGTGGATCTCAGTGGGCGCATTCGGGTCAAAGTGCCGCAGTATCGGTGGTGACGTAAGGACCCGACGTAAAGTTAAGAAAGCGCTCTCACACTCGGGGGACCATTCGGAAATGTCTCTACTTCCGCCGAGAAGTTGTGTGAGAGGCGCAGTGATGGAGGCAAAGTTTCGTACAAAGCGGCGGAAGTACGAACAGAGGCCGATGAAGCTTCGCAGGTCCTTCAGCGTTGTTGGCTTCGGAAACTCCGACACAGCACGAAGTTTTCCCGGGTCCGGGAGGACACCGTCTTTCGAGACAACGTGTCCTAAAATGGTGAGTTTTCGAGCAGCGAAGCGGCACTTCTTAAGGTTCAGCTGCAGACCAGCGGAGGCAAGGCATGTTAGCACTTGTTCGAGGCGTGTGAGATGGGTTGCAAAGTCATGCGAAAACACGACAATGTCGTCTAAATAGCAGAGACACGTTTTCCATTTCAAGCCCCGCAGTACGTTGTCCATCATTCGTTCGAATGTGGCCGGCGCATTACATAGGCCGAACGGCATGACGTTGAACTCGTAAAGGCCATCGGGTGTCGTAAAAGCCGTCTTTGAACGATCAGCGTCGGCCATGGGCACTTGCCAGTAGCCGGATTTCAAGTCTAATGACGAGAAAAACTCGGCTCCCTGCAGGCAGTCGAGCGCGTCGTCTATGCGAGGCAGCGGGTAAACGTCCTTGCGCGTGATTTTGTTCAAGCGGCGATAATCCACACAGAAACGAATAGAGCCGTCCTTTTTTTTAACGAGAACCACAGGAGAAGCCCAAGGACTCACGGATGGTCGAATGACGTTGCGTTTCAGCATGTCCGCGACTTGGTCATCAATGACACGCCGTTCGGTGGAGGACACGCGATAGGGTCGCTGTCGCAATGGTGCGTGCGTGCCAGTGTCGATCTCATGACACACAGTCGACGTGCGGCCCAAAGCGGTGTCGTAGCAGTCGAAAGATGAAGTGAAGCGGTGTAGAAGAGTAAGTAGCTCGTCACGTTCGGCCGAAGGAAGGTCGTCGTCAATGGCGCTTCTCAAAAGGGTGTCATCAGATGGAGAATGAAGACCAAGTGCGGTGATGTCAACGGGCGTCAACTCCTCAAATACACTGACAAGTAGACCGGGATTCACTTCTTCTACAACGCCAAGGCATTCTCCGCGAAAAAGTGTGGTAGGGAACGACGTCGGGTTTGAAATAAGCATTGTGCCGGCACCAGTTGCAACATCAAGAACAGCGAACGGCAGCGACAACCCTTTGCGAGCACAAATCAGACCGGATGGCTCGAAGACGACGGTGGCGTCAGAAATACTGTTGCACGACAACGGCACAAGCGCAGATGAGCCAGGAGGAATGTGCGTGTCGTCATTGACACGCAACTTGGCGGTTGTCTCGTCCTGCGGCTTTTCTACTTCCGGAAACAGCTCAACTTCGGCGCGATCACAGTCAATGATGGCGTGGTGGCGCGACAAAAAGTCCCATCCGAGAATCACGCTGTGAGAGCACGCCGACAAAACGATGAGCTCGACTACATATACAACCCCTTGAATTGTGACCCGAGCAGTGCATGCGGCCAGCGGCTTCAACGGTTGCGCACTAGCGGTTCGGAGAGTAAAACCACCTATAGGTGTCGTCACTTTTCGTAGCATTCGGCAAAGTTTTGCGTCAATAACAGACACCGCAGCTCCAGTGTCAATAAGCGCCAGGGTAGCAACACCATCAACACACACTTCGATTACATTGGACGGCGAACAATGAGGACTTAGGCATTTCGACGTTGACGCAGTTTGTGCCTCCGAAACTGCGGCGTCTAGTTTTCCGGGTCATCGTTGGTAGTACGACGGCGCAAAATTGTAAGGGAGATAGTCGGCGTTCCGGTAGAAGGCTGGGCTCGTTTATTCACGAACGAGGCGTCGACGCAGACGGGGTGAGCCGAAACGACCAGCTTTACGCGAGACAGACGGTGAACGAGCGCGTCCTCTTCCTCGAGCGGCATCCGGCGCAGCATGTCCACGTAGGGGGATTTGCCCGTTGTGGCTGATGCTCATCACAGTTCTCATGGGCGCAACATGCTTACTACAATAACATGCTTACTACAATATATATATATATATATATATATATATATAACTGGCATGCTGGCGATGGGGCCGAAAGCGTGGTGAACACAAAGTAAGAAACCTCGGTAACAGCAACAGCGGAGGGTTTATTTCGACGTTTCGACTTCGAGACAAGTCTACAGGAAGACTTGTCTCGAAGTCGAAACGTCGAAATAAACCCTCCGCTGTTGCTGTTACCGAGGTTTCTTACTTTGTATATATATATATATATATATATATATACATGATTCTTTACAGCAGTGGAATATAGTTAAAAAAAGACAAACCAAGAGAACTATACACATCTAAATACATACGACATCCACGACGCGAAACAGATAGTTTCGCCAATATACATAACACCCTTGTGTGTTTCCACACCCATTTCAGAGCGTTTCAGAGGAAAGTGCACTTATTTAATAGTGTTCACACATCTTCGTCATTTGAAAAAATTCCCTTAGGGCAAGGAAGGCTTTTGTTTGGTTGTGTACATTGTCCCACGGACCCAACAGTTTCGGAAAGGATAGGGGTGTCCGAGTTTGCAGGTTAAGCTTATCACTTAGTTTTTTCCGATCGGTCGCATATAGAGGGCACTCAAGCAGGACATGATGCACATCTTCAGTTTGGTGTCCACAAGCACAGCAGGTGTCATCAGCGAATCGAATACGGTAAAGAAATTTCTTGGTGTAGGCCACGTCAAGGCGAAGGCGATGTATTAACGTGTCGACGGAACGACCCAGATGAGACGCACACGGGTATGTAAGGTACGGGTCCACTTGGTATAACAGCGATGAACGATATTTATCGGTCAACCTGGTTTCCAAAGTAATGTGTGTCCTTAGTTTTTTCAAATAATTTTGAACATCACCTCTGGTAAAAGGCACGCCGCTACACGTGGAATTTGAATGAGCGGTTGCTGCTAATCGGTCAGCTCGTGAATTTCCTCTTATTCTAATGTGCCCGGGAATCCACTGAAATGTTATTTTCTGAGTTTTTCCTATTTCAGTTGCCATCACATCACAGATGTGTCTTGCCAAGATATTGTGATGACTGTAAGCCGCAATTGGATTTAGGGCTTGAAGAGCCGCTTTTGAATCTGTGAGAACTGCCCATTTAGTATGTGAAGTCATTGTAGCGATAAATTTGACTGCAAGATATATTGCGTAAAGCTCTGCAGCCGTCGACGATGTGGGGTGCGAGAGCTTGACCCCCTGATCGATATGAAGACTCGGTATTGTGAAAGCTGACGACGACGAGGTGGTTGTCGACGATCCATCGGTATATATGTGCACATAATCAGCATAACGGTCATGCATGTAATTGAGCGTCATCTGCCGTGCTGCCACTGTAGATATAGATTGTTTTTTTGGGCATCCCGGGGATATCAGCATTGGTGTCAATGCAGGGAACAGTCCATGGAGGCGACCCAGTGCTGTGTTGCCATTGAGATACAGCAGGCAGGGCCATGACATCACCAAAGATGGCCTGATGAATCTTTGACGCTGAACGCTGTTGAAGACGGGAAACCAAAGGGTGCGAGTCATGCTTCGTAGTCAGGCGCAGGTAATGGCGGCGCACCTCCTGCAGGCGCAAAGCATTTACGGGTGGCTCTCTTGCTTCCGCGAGAACCATGGTTCCCGACGTTGGCCTGGGCACTCCGAGGCAGAGACGGAGGCCTCTGGTAACCAATGCTTGCAGTCGCTGCTCTTGACGATTTGACAGGCCATGCAGAAGAGGTATAGAATAGGCAACGGCCTGACGGACAAGTGCAGCATGCAGTCGAAGCATAGCATCGGACGAACAACCCCATCGGGTGCCTGTCAGGTAACGCAAAACGTGGACTACACGTGATGCCCTTTCCTGCAGATAATCCATATGTCGGCACCATGTGAGCGATGTGTCAATGTATATCCCAAGAAACTTGTGACATTTTTCTCGAGGTATTTCCTGACCACCCATGGAGAGCCGTAATCCACGCAACTTCTTTCGCGTGAAAGCAAGCACGCCGGATTTCGTTGCAGAGACATCCATTCCTCGCGCACGTAGAAACTTCTCAATGCTATCAATGCCAGCTTGGAGGTCAGCTTGAATCGACAAGTAACAAGCACCGCTGCACCAAATGCAAATATCATCAGCGTAGATGCTTACGTGCAGCTGCGGGGAAAGCAACGCTGGCAACTTCGCCATTACAACATTAAACAACAGCGGACTTAGCACGCCTCCCTGAGGACCCCTTGTTCCACTGCATGCTGTTGGCTGTCTCCTTGACTGGTGCACATGTACACTCTTCTGTTCTTCAAGAAGTTCTCAATCCAACGAAGTATTTTGCCACGAATTCCCATTTCGACAAGGCCTTCAAGAATGTGGTAATGACTTGCGGTGTCGAATGCTCGACTAATATCCAGAAAAGCAGCTATTGTCATGTTTCCTTGAGAGCGCTCTTGTTCAATGGACGTCACCAGGTCTAGGACGCTGTCCATAGTGCACCGACGTGGCCGGAATCCTGAAATGCATGATGGAAAAGACCCAGATGTTTCTAAAAACCAATTTAATCTATAAAAGATTAGCCTCTCATATAGCTTGGCTACGCAACTGGCCAAGCTGACAGGCCGAAACGAGTCGATCGCTCGTGGTGATTTTCCTGGCTTAAGGAGAGGTACAATCTTCGATAACTTCCAAGACTCGGGGATCTCCTCAGAATTCCATAATTCATTGAATAAATGTAGCAGATGGATGGTCATGCGGGTACCAAGATTGCAAAGGAGAGCGTAGGTGACATTGTCTGGTCCAGCGGCGGCATTGCGGCGACTCCTTCGCAGTGCTTCTTCGAGATCAGTCAGCGAGAACGCGACATCAAGCTCTGCGTGACATGATGTCCTGTACTTCTGGAATAATGACCTAGCGGCATTGCGAGATGTGATAAACTCATCACAGGCCATTGCCTCTGAAGGCCTCGTAATCCATGCACAAAATTCATCTGCAACAGCTGTTTCGGACAATCCTCTGTATAGCGCTAATCCTTGAAAAGGCATTCTTGCTGCCACAGGTGATCGAACGGGACAGGAGATTGTCAGTGGGCAAGAGAGATATTCCAGGCGCACATCATCCACAGGCGAAAGAATTCATCCGTTGGCAAGCCATCTATTGACTTGCTACAAAAGGAGCACGAATGTCTTGATCGATGACAACCTTCTTCGCGTATATGTCCGTGTGTAGATATAAGCTCCTTACAATCTCTTTATCTGTTCCTTTCTCTTCTGCGTTTTTCTTTCTTCGAGGGTATACATTCCGCCACGACGAAATAAATCTTGTTGTTGCTAGTCAGCGCTCTGTCCTGTCCATCTTCTGTCTCAATTGCACGCTGTTCACATGTTAGGTATGTGCCTACCTCAGTTACGCACGTGGCGGCCCGGTCCACTTGATGATCATGCGAGGGGTGGCCGGGTGTGGAACCGATGGCTCGTGCGTCGCAGCAACACCGGCGTGCGCCTGTGGAACCAGCTTAGCTCTCGGGCGATTGGTGACGCTGCGCCGGAGCCGCTTGATAAATATATACGTGTGTCCCATAATGCGTATACCGTGTGTGTGTAATTGAAGCAGCAGTAAGAATGATAATCAAGCTAATCCTAGACAACCACGAAAGCTAAAAATAACCAGCTGAACGTTATCTCACGCTACGTATATTCTGGCATAGCCGAGCTAAGCCACTGCTAATTTTCTTTACATCGTAATGCCACGAGCATGAGTTTATTATAAGACGACTGCACATTTTGGTCAATTACAGGCATGTGCCGCAATTTAGGCTGTGGCTAACAACGTGCTGCGGTGACATGACGGAACATAGCGCCCGGAACATTTCCTGGCTGTACCGCAGTTGGAGGAGCGGGCGCAGCAGACAGCGATTCCTTTTCGGTCGCCTTGGCACGGCGTGTTCTCTGGAGCACTTCTCACGGAGATTACCACAGGCGCGCAGCCGATGTCCGCTTCCCTGGTTTCCTGCCTGGCTATAATCTCATTAGCTGCGTCGCCCGGAAGGAAAGAACTTGTCGTACGCTTCCCTGCTCTTCGCATCCTTTCACGCAAGGCCCGTCCCGCCTTTGTCCCGACTGGCACCCGATAGCCGGCCGTCCATCCGCTGGCTCTTTTGTTCCTCGCTAGCGTCCTGCCACAAGTACCCGCTGTAAGTGATGGCCCCTAGCGACTATCTGTTTCGCTCGGACGTAACTGGAAGGAAAAGTAAAAATAAATTCCGTGATACAAAAGGAACGTATGTACTAAAGCTCAATGAATTGCGTGCTAGTGGCAATGTTAGAGGTGCTCCTCAAATATAATCAATTACAGCTTCAACTCTGCCTTTTTGGCGCTCCCGAGCATTGTTAATGCCTTACATCTGGCGACGTTTGTCGCGTGGACATACCTTGGTTTCATCGTCGCTTGGTGACACAGTGGCCATGAGGACGGAAGCAATTAAACACCAGTACTTTGAAGCGGAGGATGACTGTGTACTCGACGGGTTTCCGAATTCATGATGGTAAAGAAAACAAGAAGCCGACTACCCTTTGTGTGTGCTATTACAAACTCAAACTTGGAATGTTGAATGCTGAAGTGGGAAGGACGGTATAATAAATAGGACAGTTTTAAACTGGGCAAATAAACTGCGCCCTTCTGTTAGGGTTTTTAAAAATGTTGCCAGAAATTCGTAATTTTAGTTAAGGAAGGTCTTTCATTTGTTGAATAACAAAAGTAAGTAGAGTGTACCGGCACAGTGGAATTTAATTACACTTCTTACAACTTCAGCGCTTTTCGGCTTTTTCGATATTTGGTTAGGCACTCAGGCAAGCACAGAGCAGTTGCAGTGCAGCAGACATTAGCTGATCCATGTATCGAAATTTCATCACGAGTAAAAAGAAAAATTAGTGCCCTTCCACTCTGTGAAGAAGGATGACCTGCAAAGCTGGATGCAGTCCACGGAGTGCACAAAACAAAACACGTTTATTGTAATTTGCGATGGAGCATATTTCCTAGCCAATTAGCTGAAATATTCTCTGGCGGATCCAAGATTTGTTCTTGCCGATAAACATGGAACTGCCTGTGTCCCTCCCGCGTCGTGAGCCTGTAACTGTTTGTGTAAGGCCGGGTTCAGAGTGTTGCCGCAACTGTCGTGATAACTTTAAGGAATGACGACATTTCACGTTTCAGCCAACCGAACGGCGCGATATGGCATTTTTTACGTCCTTAGATCGAACTGAATGAGCTAACGCAGCAGCAACGAAAGAAAGAAAACGGAAAGGAGCGTCTAGAGAAGGGTGAATTGGAGTACGACACGTGCGGCTACAGCGTCATCATCCACTCTGCCTTTCAAACACACATGTCTCATGCGTAGCCACCAAGAAGCGCCCTCCCCCTGCCACTTTCCCCAGACCCTGTTTCATTCTCCGCTAATCCAAATCACGTTACGTTTGCGCGGGAGGTTCAAACACGATTTGCAACATGCTGGCCAGCGGCGGAAGCGCACTGCGAAATAGCACTAGAGTAGCGCACGCCGCCTACGTTCGCTGATCACGTGAACACTTCCTGGGACGCAGCAAAAATGCGCCGTGACCGAGAAGACTGCAGCTCGCGCTGCGCACAAATTTCATATTAGGGTCTGTAGTAATCGTCAGTGCATTTTTAGGCCATTTGTGCTTCTGTTTATTTTTCGCAATCATCTGATAACCGCACTACCGCCGTTAGCTGCCGACTGCGCAACTTGCCAAAGGGGCATCGGTAGAGGTGAGGGGGAAAATAGTTGGGAAAGAGGTGTCAGCGGTGGTGAGGAGGAGACCCGGAGCGGAGCCGAGTAAATCGATGACACCGGAATGAAAATTGGGGGGGGGGGGGGGGGGGGGGTTTAGACATATACTGCTTTGCAGTAAAAGAATATTATAAATATTTCTGATGGTTTCTCAGGAGATTCCAAGCATATATTTAATCAATCGCGCAGTGGTACTCGTAATGGTTGGTCGTTTGTTTGTAAGCCAATCAGTCCAATATTGATTTGCGCGAGTTATTTCCAGCATACTCTACTTACGTCAAGGCATCTTCAGACCATGGACACAAGGATGCACGGGGCCACGGGCAAGTAGAAAACAATCAGCTGGGTAAACTAAAACTGAGCTAGGCGAACTACATCGCTTACGAGCGTAGCATAGTTTGTAGTGTCAGCAATGCGGGTTACGCTTAGGGAACTCGGTTGCACAGCCTCTTCTTTAACGTAGCTAAAACTCAACCGGTGGGACTGGGTAGTATTTAGGTGGCCAAAGTAGCTGAAAATTGCTTTCGACGGAAGTTCCGTGGGCCCTTTGACTGCGTGGAACACGCCAGCGTGTTGTACTACACAGATATCAAGCCTGCGTGCGTGGTGTTCCGCCTGCACTGAGGAACACGCAGTTGTGCTTTTACTTCTCCCAGTTGGCCCGCCAATGCATGAAGTGTTTTACTGAAACAGTTCAATTTCTGACACGGTATTTTGATCTCGAAGTGCAGTAGGAGTGTTAGATTTCTTGAGGCAAGCGTCACGCAAGCGTCCTCTCAGGACGCCTTTATCATTGTTCGGACAGGCCTGGCATAATCAAAGGGGTAATGCTAGACCGGCCTGAAAAGCGATTTATAGTTCCAATACAAATAGAAAAAAAGAAGAGAACACGATTGTATGGCCACAACAACTCAGTATAATAGTTAGGAAATTAACTAAATAACTCAACAGCAGTGGTTTACAGTCAATAATAACTATAATATCAATTTCAATGCCCGCAAATTCACACTATAAGGTATTGGAACTGAGTCTTAGTGATCGATATATTCCGATGTGATAATAAGCGTGCAATTATTGAAGGTTAATGCGGCTGCAAACGTTGAACTGGATATTACGTCATGACCTCATAATTTCTATAGCCGTGAAATCATGCCAAGAGTCATGAGCGGAAACGTTTAGCAGGTGTACTAGGTTTCATAAACACTTCAGGCTTTCGACTGACCCAAAGAGGCGGGACTCATTTCGTTTACTTGCACTTTATCCGCAGAAGTATGGTAGTCTGAATTTACGCCACCCGTCCTATTTGAATCAACTGCCTAGGTTTGTAGTTACGGAGCGGTTCTAAATCGGGAATCCTCCTGTTTTTCTTGCCAGCGTTCCTCAGTTGCTCCGAGAAATCACAAACTAAGTTTGATTGAGTTCCCACTTGGAGCAAGCGTCGATTTGTTTACCCAAACGCCAAAAAGACAAGAAAGACGCACATCTCCGCAGAAGTTCTTAGCGCCCACAAACAAGAGAAGTAAAGGTAAAAAAAAAAGAAGAAGAAGCAAGAACAAACACACAGGGCTGAGATCTAAGCGCCGGGTAAGGATGGCCTCGTTCTTTTCTTCGCACGTCACCGCAGCGGTGCAGCGGCACGTAGAAGACGACGGCTCTTCGTGTTTCTCGTTCCCGCCTGTTTATTCCTTCATCACGCTGGAGGCAGCCGCCGCGAGAACAAAGAGCATCTCAGCCACCGTTTCTTCGTTTTCACGGAACACGAGTCCACGAGCGGCGCGGTGAAAGCCGCGTGGCCCGGAGCCGACGTGTCTGCTGTTGACCTGTCGTAATGAAGTCAGCTGGACGGAGCATCTGAAAGGCCTCGTGCCGATCGAAGCCACCTCTGCCAGCCCGTTCCAACACCACCTAGGTTGGGAAGGCTGGGTGACTTTCCTCTTCGAAGCCAACCCCGGCGATGTGTTTGCCGCCCATCTATATATTCAAACGGGCACGCGCTTATCTTGTCCCGAAGTTGGTCATCTGTGTCAGCCCTGTTCCTCCTGAGGGAGGGACCAGTTTCAGGGCTTTTGCGTCTGGGAGGCGTTGGAGGTGTGGACTGTGCCCCGGGGCGCCATGCTCGGTGTGCCACGTTCCTCGTCAAAAGACGGCTTGGTTCCGCCCTCCTAACTCACCTGAGGCCTTTCGCAACATGTATTGTGGTTGACGCCGCGAGAAACTTGTTGGCATCAAGGAGGAACGACTTTCTACGAAGCATTTGGGAATATTGGGACGACCAACGGAGCTGGAGTGAGATGTTTTTTATTAGTATTTAATGTTCAGGCTGTTGTTAAAGAATGGTTTTTGGCAGCTTTGTAGCCTGCAGCCGAAGTGTGTCTTGACCTGATATCAGCCGTGACAGTCGAATTTCGGACCTGGCAAATACTTATCACCGTTGTTTTATGAGACAAGAACATTGAGTGATGCAAGGGTATGTGCCCGAAAATAATTTAGGTATGAAAAAAAGTAACAGAGCACGCAAGGCGAAACGAAAAACAATTGAAATTCGTTAATGATATGTACTGAAAAGCTCACAGTAACACCTATGACTTGAAGATAGAAAAGCTGTACGCAATCTTCACGACCGTCACGAAGGTTTAAGTCCACGGCCGAAGCCGGTTCGCTTCTTCTTCGCTGCCGCAACGACTTTTACTCCATCATTGTTGTTATAAGTGTGAGCTTATGATCATTACACATTAGCTTGGAGGGTCGTACGCTAGTACGCGTCTTTCTCGTTCCGCGCAAGCGTTGCCACGATTACGGTGAACACTAGTTTTTTGCCCAATCTTTGCCAATCTCCCTAAGTGCGTATGCTTGGTTTGATAAACGCGCGCCGGGGACGCTGGGCGGTCGTCGCAAGACACGCACCAGGAGCGTCGGCAATTTTTTGCTTTTTTAAACTGCCGGGCACTCGCTGCAATCTTGGGCAGTGTCCATAAATTGGTATGCTTGGATTGACGAAGGTGCGCAGGGGACGTTGGGCGGTCGTCGCGAGGCACGCACACTCGAGCGCTAGGCATTTTCTTGGTTTTGTTATCTGCCGGGCGGTCGCCGCGAGGCCCGCGTTCACGTGCGCGCGCTCGGCAATTTTTTCGTATTATTAACTGCTGACACGAAAAATTACGATTTGCTAAACAGCTTCGCTGTTAAAATTGGGCACATTGATCTCCGGTCAGATGATGGTCGAGCGAAACCGGCCATCATCTGATCGCGAAACCGCAACAATTCAACCGGAAAATCGTAGTGACGGATTTTTCACTCTTGTCCTCAAAACTAGAAACCACAACCCCTTCGTTCCAGAAAAATAAGGACATGTCACCCTCATTTACAAAGAGAGGGGTGAAAGAATGAAAAGTTGTGTGTTGGCAAGCCGTAAAAGGCTATGGGAAGTCACGCAGCTCCTCACCAACGTCATTCCTCCTACCTCTATGGCACTGCGCAGGGCGGTTTTTGCTTTCAGGTTTTGCCAGGTTTTGCTTTCAGGTCCGTCACCGAAGTGACACCAGTACAACGGAGCAAGCGGCCTGTAAAGGGTGAACCCCTGCTCGCAAGGTCTTCTTGCGGGGAAGCAACATTTAGTACTAAAGAGTACGTTATACTTAGGGTTGTTCGTTTTCGGGTTATATATTTTAAACACGACAGTGCTTTATGCCCGTATACACCAAGATTTCGCTGACGTCATATCCGTCACAGAAATGACGCCAGTACACCTTTGCCGAAGCGACCCGCCAGCAGGACGTCGCTCACTAAGCACACGCACAAGACAGCCGCCGACCCGCAAATCATGCTCAGCTGCAGATTTCGCTGCACGTGTCACTTTCGTGTTTTGCTAATTCCTAAGACAGAGAAATCAACCAAGATTTTTGTTCTACTGTAATCTCGTCTTCCTATCTTCAACGCTCATTTTCTAAAGCAAAGTTATTGCTAATTTTCGTAAAAACCCCAGTCAGAGGTGAATGTATGGTTTACCGACCACTATTGTTCGTTTTCATGCTGACGTTCTACCACAGATATGCCTAAGATTTTCTTTGCACTAAACAATGTTCACATGTACGAGTCATGCCACGTTAACGCTGAAAAGGCGGCGCTAAAATGCCGATGCCCGAAAACCTTACGGATTCGCGAACATATGCTTCGCATTAAAAAAAAAAACAACGAATCAGAGCTTTTAGCAATATGAACCCGTAACACTTCCAAAGATTTTCGTGTGTGCGTGTGCACGTACGTATGAGTGTGTGTGCTCCTTTCACATGTATGTCACTCCATTGTCTTCTGTACATTCCCGTTGAGTATATATGTATATATGTATAGTGTTTCTCTCTGTATTGCTACTTTGCACAATTATTTAACTCCTTTTTTCCCTTTGTGTTTTATATATGATCCTTGTTAACATGCTCTATGTGTTGTATATATGTACAATGTTAACCTTCTCTCCTCTCCTCCTATTACTATGTACTCTTTCTTCCATATCCCATCTCCCCTACACCAGCAGGCGTTCCGGTGTCCGCCCCCAGGCAAGACAATTGACCCCTGCTGGTGGACCTTCCTCCCTTCCTAATGATCAGTACATACATACATACATACATACATACATACATACATACATACATACATACATACATACATACATACATACATACATACATACATACATACATACATACATACATACATACATACATACATACATACATACATACATACATACATACATACATACATACATACATACATACATACATACATACATACATACATACATACATACATACATACATACATACATACATACATACATACATACATACATACATACATACATACATACATACATACATACATACATACATACATACATACATACATACATACATACATACATACATACATACATACATACATACATACATACATACATACATACATACATACATACATACATACATACATACATACATACATACATACATACATACATACATACATACATACATACATACATACATACATACATACATACATACATACATACATACATTTTCAAGAGCGTGGTGCATCACAGCATAAGGCCCACTGCAGACATTGGTGCCACGGTAGAAACTAGGATCATCTACAGCAGTGGACAGGGAAGCCATAGACATCCAGGCTGGGGATAACCAGCCTTTACGCTGGTTCGTACCTCTTCCCATTGTTTTCTGCTTCGCTGCTTCCCTGTGTCGCACAAGAGCGAAGAAACATTTCACTCAGGTCACGCATCCAGTGACTGCAACGGTGCCCTCATCTTAAACGTGTGCTTCGCAAACAGGCGCAGATAGAAAGAGCGACAAACAGCAAAAGAAAAGAAGAAGCAACACGTATCACGGACTTTGCTGTGAATCGAAAGAGCACGCAATCTCGATTTTTGTCTCCCTGCCTATCTCTTCGAACGGCGCCTTCAAGAACAAATCCCCGAGAGCCGATACTGCATTGAAAAAGCCGTTTTAACCCTTTAAACACATTTCCGACACTCGGCTCCCGGCGCGTCTCTTTTTCGTAGCTTCGCGCCGTTTGTTCGTCGAGTCGGGGAAAATCCGATTTTCACGGCTGCTGTTCTCATCCATGTCGCCTACTGCTTCTATTTGATTCCCTTTTGAGATATCCCGCCAGTGTTCTTCAGGTAGACGCCAGAATATAGAATCGAGGAAAAGATGAGAGATTCAAGTGCACCCGTGTGAATTTCTTCTTCGGGTATCTGTTCTGCCCCCGCGCCACCCCATCGGATTGTCCACAGCCTCCTAAGCCTCGCACAAAAACGGAAGCCGTCGAGGGCGCGCTTAGCAATCGCCCTGCTTGGTCGAAAATACGTGCACTCGCGAGTCATTGTGTGTGAGGCGTTTTCACTTCACTTGCACTCTCGAGTAGGTTCCCATCGCACCCAGAAAAAGCGAATCTCGTTCGGCTGTTTCTGTTGCCAACGGGGAATACAAGACGTACGATTATTCTACAGTTCGCGTTATTTCCAAGACGTACACTCTTAGGCAAAAAGGACTAAAATAGGGACTAAAATACAGCCGTTAGTCTTCGCGGGCGACCGTTCATCTTCAAGGGGAGCATCTGCGCCAGAGTACGTGCCGTGTGCATAAATTCGGACTAACTGTTCGTCCCCGTCGATTTATAAGGAGTAACGGGAAGACGAAACGCATGAAGTTATACCCCTGCTACACTGGGGTCTAAATGTCATTTGAACCAAATGTCATTTGGCTCAAATGCCAAGTTGTGCTGCTACACTAGGTTTTTAAATGCCATTTGGCTCAAATGACATTTGAGCCAAATGAGCACCGAGAGAGACATTTAAGATTTCAAATGCCTTTCCAGCACTCTCGGACGTAGAGTCTTCGATCGGCAATAAAAAATATAATACTTCCGTACGTAGAACAAACAAAATATTGTTGTTTGTAAAACTTTGTTCACTGTTTATTTACTTAAAATACGAAATCAACATATTTAATTTTCATACTCTCAAAACCAGTGGGTCAGTTGCAAAAAACACAAACAAAAACAACGCAAGACAGCCATATTTAGAGTCAAAACTGGTGTCTCTTCTAATTTGATATCATTTTACTGCCTCGGACTGCTCCTAAGTTTGATTGTTGTATTAGTGTATGAAAACGGAACGGGGCAACAACAGCGCCACTACAGCACAGCGAACAGTTGTGAAAGCTTTCAAATGCAATCCAAATTGTAGTGTAGCACGGCGGATTCTGAATGGCATTTGAAGCAACCCATTTGAGTCAAATGACATTTGGTTCAAATGACATTTGGACCCCAGTTTAGCAGGGGTATTAGTCTCTTTGCTGCGTCGTTAATCCCCTAATGGCGTCGTCGTTGCCCTTTCACGCATATGTCTGCGAACAGTTTCATATTTCCAAAACACAAGCCATTGCAGTCACTGGGCTCTTTAGATGGTGCCACGGGAGAAAATATTGATGTTAGTTATAAGAAAATCGCCTAGGGTTAGTAGAGCGGCGGGTAATGGCAAGGAGCGGCGAAGCGCGATTGTCATACGCTTCTCGGCGAGGTTATGTTGATACGCTGTGTTGTATACGATTCGTGCGATGTAATAACGGCCTATGAAAGCTTTCAAGCGCCTTAACAGTAACGCAAAAATTAGTGATAATAGCAAAAGTGGATTCCTGAGCGTAATGAATATGTATATGTTTAACAGACGAGAAAAAACGCATGTTGCTGATGACGACTGCAAAACAAAAATGCTCGCTACAGGTAAGCGTCTCGAAGTTATCTTTTACACTCGGTACATAATTAATTGTCTTGGAAACCAAAGCTATGACAATGCTGCAACTGCTGTAAAACCCGCTTGCATTTCCCAGTCGCAATCGTCTAGCGACGCGAATTTTAAGAATTCAGGCTAAGCAACACCGAATTCGCTTTCGCCGATGCAGGAAAATATGGCATGTTTCCTTATTCTGACACTCACACAGACGACACCTTTCACATACGTTACATAGAGCACTTAACATATGTATCGAACACTAAGAAAGCATTTAGCTTGCGCTAATTTGTGCGGAAACAAATGAGTCGTCCGATCGCCCAGCTACCTATCTCAACTAGGCGACGATGAGTTGATTGTTATTTACGAGAAAAAACTATGGTTGTGAAGCTCTACTTCGAATAGAACTGAGCAATAGTCCCTAAACCTAGCAAAGCGCTAAGCGCAAGGCGCAAAACGCTGTCACGTTCGCTTGCACAGATAGAAATTCGGGCACCAGTTGCAATGAATCTGTTGCATTATGCACAGAACTACACGCTGTACACTTGAATCTGCCTCAGGAACCACCCGGCGGCGTGGTCCAGTGGATAGCACGTCGGCTTCCTTGTGTGGAAATCCGGGCGTCAGGGGTTCGATCCCTGCCGGTGCCGAAGTTTTTTTTCTTTTTTCTGCGCTCTACGCAGTTCGTCCTTGGGGAGTATCGGAACGGACCATCCGGGTGGGGGACTAACCCGTTCGTCCCCTCGCAGTTAGTCCCCAAAGGGACTAATGATTGTGGCAGAGGCCGTTAGTCCCCGGAAGGACGAACTTTTAGTCCTTTTTGCCTAAGAGTGTAGGAATGCTTCACGTGTTCTCGATAAGTGTGAGTTCTTCTCCGCTGAGGAACACTTATTTCTAGAACTCGACACGGTTTAGGGCGGATGGTAGGGGAAAACTGTTACCTTGTAATATGGCGTAGATATCCGTAAGAGCGAAAACATCACGGAGGCATTTCAGTTTGTGCCACGCTTGAGCTGTTGCAGAGGGTTATATACTTGCGGAAAAGCTAAGCAAGCAATTTTTCAATCTCTTCAAGTATCTCTCTCATGAAGGTCTCAAAAGTGAAATTATTGTGGCTCCTCTCGCGCGTTTTTGGGAGCAACGGGTTGTGAAATCGTTTACAGCCTGGCGCGGGAGGTCTTATTAGCTTCTAGTATGGTGAGACGGACGTGCGACCACCAATGCCTTCTAAGTCAGAAGGTACGATACAAGACCGCTTAAAAAAGCTTCGCCGTTCATCGCATCAACCTGTCGTGACGAAGCCCTGAGAATAGCCAAATGTGGCATGCTCTGTTGTGTTAGGACAGCATCAGGATGGAGGACACGGGCTTTGTTTTGATGGGTGCTCAGGCCCACGAAAACACCAATTTCTCCGCATCTTTTCTAGTTTCGACATTCGTTCCTGGGCGGTGGATCTCGCGAGATGCCTTAGCATCGGGAGCCTCAAGATCGGGTTTTATAGCTGGTTCGAGGCACTCATTGACGTCGATGCCACTGCAGCCCGTCCCTTTTAAATCGGCTTTACCTAATTGGTGTGAATGTCAAGGAGTGCGTGTGCCGCTCGACCGTACAAGCACTGCGCAGATTTATTTCCATGTGCTGCAGCCAATCGGGTGCGAGCACAGACGCTCCGTGTTCGTGCGGTTCGGGTTTAGCTCCTCGCACCGCAGGCAATTGGGAGGGGGCACAGAGTGCGTACTTTTAAAACAGTGCAAATGTGAAATGCGACGTACTGCAGCTCATCTGTGCCCGTTTGGTGCAGTGCAGCTCCTTCCGTTTTACAAAAACAAAAAAAAAACACACGTATAGCGATGAAGCAATCTAAAAAAAAAAAATCGCGCATCTCCACGAAGTGAATCATGACGAGTGGGCGAAGCACTGGGGATCGTTCTTACCGTAAATCACCCGTGGCATTGCCCACTCGCGCATGTAAACGAGTGACAACGCGTGTGTACAGTTTATACGATTCCAATGCAATCAATTCCAATACAGTCCAATCCAATGCAACGCAATTCAATTTAATTCAATCCAATCCACTACAATCAAATCAAATCCAAATCCAATCGAATCCAATCCAATGCTCCTCGCGCATGCGCAACACTGTGTACACGGGCGCCAAGCCCCGGACAAAGTGAGGTCCTAAGTTGCTTCGCCCTTAAAAAAATGCTTAGCATTAAATAAAAATTATGGAAGGCCACCCGATTTTATGTGGTCGACAGCAGATTAGAGGGGTTAAATCAGGAGACAGGAACTGACTCGACTTACTTGAGTTACGCTGCCAATCTTGGAAAGGGATTGTCAGTTTTCAAAGTTTCTTTGCTGCTTTTTATACTGCCCGAAACGCATAAAAAATCTTTTGCATTAATTTTTAAATTTTATCCAACTGCGGCGAAATCAGGCTTCTGTCACTGCCGCGTCTATGCGGAAGGCGGGCTTTCTGCCAGGACAGCGGTGGCCTCCTGCGAAGCCGGTCCCGTGCGACGCCAAGGAAGAAGCCAAGCGCACGATCTGACGTGTACAGAACGTGACGTCACACTCACCGATCTTCTTTCTCGTGCTCGCTGATGGTAATTCAAACTTGTAAAGAGGCAGAGTACGAGGGGTGGGGATTCAAGTTTGGTGTTTAAGCAAGTTTTGCGTATGGCAGTATGGCAGTGACCGCTTGGTCATGTGCACATGACCCAAGGTCGTGTGCTTGAAGCCGCGATCTCATTAAGCAAAATTCTCCCACCTCTGCTCGAGTTATATCGAATGATATCCCAGTTGATGAACATGTAATAGAACTGGCCGTAAAAACAGAAAAGATGAAGATACACGCAAACTACTTAGGGCCGATTTTGCTCGAGGGTTGGGCAACAAAGTAAAATTGTAAAACGAGCTCACTCTTTCTGTCTCGGATTTATATTTCTTCTGCCGCGTTGGCGCTATTTCTGAGCTTCGATATGTCGATGCTTTATTTTGTGAGCAGTAAATCCGGTCTTTGATGGCACGTTGCCGTTTTGTGTTTCAGCCCAATACACAATACTTTTCAATAGTGTTAAGTTCGTATTAGCGTTCAACCTCTATGCTCAAGTTGTTCCATGAAAATCTTGTGCGAAAGACGCGTTGCTTTTGATGGTTTATCTGATTAAGGAAACTATAAAAGTAGCCGATATGCGATGGTTTTAGAGACGAAAGGACCACTTTGTCTTCAACATTCTTAATTTGTTTAGATCGTTTTGTGAACGCTTTTATTTTTCAAATTTACCGCTATGCTGTGCCAGCTTCTGTGTGTCGAGAATTCTTTGTTTCAGGTCAGATCCGTCAATGTTCCATTTCAGTACTCAAAGAGACAAATTCTGGGATTTCTATCTGCGCAATGTGGTGCACCGCAGTGGAGCGCTGCTGATGAATTTGTGCATCCTGCAGGTATCTAAGCTGTGCCGAACATCTACCCACTGGCGTTTTCGTTTTCCGCCTCCTTCGGAAAAACGAAGCTCTCAGTCTTCCCTCTTTGCTTTAGCCTCGTGATTCAGTGTTGGCTTCACGGCTCATAAGTGGTTTACACAGTTAAAAAAAAAGTCAACCATGCTCATATCTCCAAAGGACCTAATATTATGGACCCATTCTCAACTCACTTCATTTCCGTTTGTTTAGCACAAACGGAGAGCGAATGTAGGTGCTTAATTTATACAAGTATTTTCATATGAAATTTTTCGCTGTCGTATGCTTACACAGTGGTCGCTTAGACTCACTTCGCGGAAGTGTTCCCGTTTCGAAAGAAAGCCCCCGTAGCGTTTTCATTCCACACGGCTCATTATGCGAAGCAATCGTCGCACCCTGTCATTTTTGGCCAATTAGGTAAGGCGGCACTTCCCATTTCCTAATGAAGAAGCTCCTTTCATTCGAATTCATTTCATCTCGCCATCCTTCTTCGGAGTAGGCGCCAATTCGCGGAATGCGATTCAAGAGCAGCGCAGAGGCACAGCTAGAAGGATAACGGGGCCTCCTCGCCCCTCTTAGGCGCAGACGCACTGTGCACGAGGCGTCCTATTATATTCGGCGCGAAGCGTATTCAAATACATGCAGAGGCTCGAACGCCTAGACGAGGCGCATGAAATCTCATCCTACCTCCCACAGTGCCCGCCGTCGCTTTTCCGGCTTTTATTGCGCGCCGCAACGTGGCGCTTTCTTTTCACCGAAGGAATGTATTTGCGAAAGCTGAGGCAGAGGGAGAAAGAAAGAGGTACAAAACAGAAAGGAGGAGCTACTTACCTTCCGCGCACCCCCCCCCCCCCCCCACACACACACACATATATATATATATATATATATATATATATATATATATATATATATATATGCAGGAGGGAGAGTAAGAGGGAAATAAAAATATGAGAAAAAGCGTGAGAAATAACCGGAACCGGAACAAAAACCCCGGAAGAAGAATGAGAAAGCGCTCAGACTCTCGCCCTCCTTTTCAAAAACCAGAAAGAAAGGAGAATGAGGCAATTACAAAAGCTGCTGGCCTGCCATTGAACGACGAAAGAAGCAAAGACACCAGGGAAAGAGAAGGTTTTTGCAGCCAGCCAGAGGAAATGGAAGGATCCGGAAATTAAAAGACGCGTACCTCCGAGTCCGCGAGCCCCACGCTGCGCGGCTGGCTGCAGTGTCGGATAGACAGTCAGTCACGGCGCCTATTTTACATACCAGCCAATGCGGCGGTGGTAGGGCCTTCAGACATGAGCGCGCAGCTGGCATGTGCGGCCGCATAAATGTCCCGCAGTGGAGCGGGGGCTCGAGGCAGTGTGCTCGGCTGGCTGCGGGGCAATATGGGAGACGGCGCGAGCTGGTCGCACCACGCAGAAACTGCGGGAGGCGAATGAAAGTAATGCCGGGACGCTGTTGAAGCGTGCGGCCGCCGACCGGCAAAATGGCAGAAACGAGAATGAAAAGCGAAAGCATGAGATAAAAGTTTTCTGAGGTTTCGTAAGCGCCTGGGAAAATTACATTGCGAAGAGTATACGGCGTTATTGTACTACTGAACTTAAAAGTATATCGTGTTCCTGAATTGCTTCTTTCTGTTTTGTAACACGGGTGAATAAAAAAAAAAAAAAAGGCGCGCAACGCTAGGAGAGGCATAGCATCGCTTTTGGAACTATAATTTTGTCCAGGTTTCTCGGAAATCCTGAATTATATGGCTCGTGCTGCGTTTCTGTGACTCATGTGAGTACATTTCTTGAGATGTAACTTAGCGTTTGTGGTAAATGCGTAGTATTAGGAGCACACATAAAATTTTAATCTATTCGTAAAGTGGTTGTATCGATTTTGCAAACTTCGTTCTCTAACAAGTCAAACCGTTTGCATGCCGTGAGGGGCTCTGATAGCAAGTATATGGTATTGGTAGGTGTTCTGTGTACTACGATGCCCTTAGTGCAAACAGGTGGTTTCGCTACATGACGTTTCATTTGTGGCGTAGCTAGTGTAGCGTGGCCCATTTTCGCACGGCACGCCAGCTCTGCGGAAAAGCCAGACACACAAAAGGCGGCTTGTATGTGTTAGGATGACTCTTAGCTTCAAGAGCAAAATGTTGGGCAAAAACGCACGCATCAGCATAAGTCAGACACAAAACACGGGCATTGGTAAGCATATTGGAGGCTTTAGCTGGATGTGGAGGTTCTTGGAAATTATGACACGGATCGACATAGTTCATCGGGGCTCCCCCATCACTTTTGCTAGCCTGGAAGGTCTCCCAAAGCGAAGTTAACGACCTGAGTATCAAAGACCCGCCGCGGTCGCTCAGTGGCTAAGGCGTTGTGCTGCTGAGCGTGAGGTCGCGGGTTCGATTACCGGTGGTGGCGGCCGCTTTCTGATGGAGGCGAAAAGCGAAAACGCTCGTGTGTTCGAGATCTCGGCGCACGTTAAAGATCCCCAGGTGGCCAAATTAATCGGAAGCCTTCTACTACGGCGCGCCTCATCACCTGTGTAGCGTCCGCGCGTGAAGCCCCACAATCAAATCAATCAGTGCTGGTTACTGTAATTAAATACAAGCGTAGTTTTCAGCTCTCTGCCCCGAAACGGAAACATTTTTGTTCCCAAAGACAGTTGAAAGAGCTCAATGAAACAAGTGAAGACATTGTAGTGACTGCCATTTTGCTTGGTACCTTTGCAGTAGAGCGAACAGATGCATTTTATGTAGAGGGCTCCCCTTACATTTAGAGCATTGCTCAGGACGCCATATTCCGAAGCAAAGAAGCTGACTTTCGCAAAAACGTTGTTTTCCAATCATTTTTTTCCCAAATAGGGTCAATTTATTATTTTTGGGGGGTGGGGTGGAAAGGGGGAGAGCTACATAGTTCAAGTTGCTGTCAGTGCAGTCCATGGGTATCGTAAATAACATACTTTTAGTAAAACGGGGTACTTTCCATTGACTAATCTTAGATGTGGTAGAACCTCAACGACCTCAGTTCTGCGTTCCTTCGTGCTGGGCCCCGCTTGCTTTACTACCACGAAGCAAGCGATGTGACAGACGTGAACGGGTGATGCAGTTTTTTACGCGACCTGGGGCGTATCCACGTTATTGCCGACTTGGCAAAGCAGAGCAGCCAATGGAAAATGAATACAATGTGATGCCTATCATTGGTAATAAAAAAAATATGCAGAAATTCAGAGAATTGTCTATTAATGCGTAGAATTCTTATTCCACTTGTCTTGAGTGTGGGTTCTTTACAGCCAATTTTTTTTTTGTTTTTCTAAATCCTGTCGAACCGCTTACTCTATTATAACGATTGCAGGTCCAACTTCCGCGAAATCTGCACTATTACACGGTCCTGGCTGTGGGGGGTACTCGGCAACGAATGCAACGCATTAAAAGTACTTGCCCAAAAGCTCCGTACAGATGGTTAAACAGCGAAACTGTGACAGACTGGAGCATCGCCACGGTGTAGACGAGCGCCTTCCCGTTCCTGCTCGCGGTGTCGCTAAAGGTAAGCTGCCTGCTTCACGAGATACGTATGACGCATGGCCTATGCCCAATTCGAAGTAACGGGAGGCTGGTGTTGGCCATTGCCACGTTAACGCTGCTCCGCCCGCTCTGCTCCCGTCCCTAACTGCCGTTGTCGCTTGAGCTGTGCTTCCCGCAATATCTCCCTGCGCATGCGCTCTGCGGTGAAAGAGGCTCTTTTGCTCTCCCTCCGATGCTCCTTTCCCACTTTCCCGGGCTGCTAGAAGCGATAGTTTAGCTACGTCATCTACAAACCAATCCAATCTCTCTTACTCCAACCTCTTCTCCAACCTGGCTTTTACGCGCATGAGGTTACGCCGGAGGAGTTTTGTGCGTACGCGGAACCACCGGATTTTCTTTTTACCTAGCCATATAAAGAGTGGCTTTAAAGTTAATATTTAATTGGTATAAATTTTGGCCAGGAAGCTGATTAAATCGTTGAATCAGTGGCGTCAAAAAGACGACGCTTCGGCTGAAACCCAGATTGATCCCAGAATTCGAATGCATTATTACATATTCGGTGAGGGAATCGCGTTTGCATTTCACCGGCGAGGTGGCGGTTCGTAGCCACAGTAAAGGTTTACTCCAAAGGAGTGAAAAAAGGAAAAGACGAAACTTTGGGGAGAGAAATACGGGGAGACCGCGTGGTATGTGAAAAGCCAGTCAGAACATGAACTGGGAAGTTGGGGAGACACTGCTTGGCAAACTGAGAAAAAAAAAAAAAAGAAAAACGCGGTAAAGACAGAAAAATAAAGGAGGGAGGGAGGTATCGTGCGTGTGGAGAAGAAGCATTAGCGGAATTAGAGTCAGCTCCGGACACGTCGACAACCCAGGGGAATATCAGCTTTACCTTTTTTTTCCTCTCCTGCTGCTTCGGCTTTCGCTCGGTCGAGCAGCGAGACAGGCGCCCAGTGCTCGAGCACGCATGCAGATTCGCGTGGATGCCCGGTCGTTGCGAATCACGCCCCAGCAGCGGCTGTCAGGCACCCGGCAACCGGCGCGTTCTTGTCCCGCGTGCCTGCGCACTATCCGTAACGGGGCGTCGCGCAGCGGATCACGACCCTATACGAGACGAAGTCGCTCCTGCATGACAAAGTTGGCGCGGGTGGAACGCAAGACGTAGAAGGAATTTTACCGTGCAAGGTATTTGGGAGCGTAAGCAAAGTAACGAGGTGGTTTTCGCGTTCAAGCGCCTACTTTTCAACAAAGCCCGCGACCGAAATGGATCGCTCACTCCCTCCCGGCTTTACAACAACATGCCGACGCCAGCATTCGAGATACTATGGTTGTAGCCATCATTTACTCTGCCAGCGAATTAGCGAAAAGGCAACCATAAATTGCAGCCGGGTACCGAAAGCCGTCGTATTATTCAGCAGGCTTATCCTCTCAACCATCGCCGTGAGTTCATGTATCGTTTCGCTGTGTAGTAATATAATAATAAATAAATCATCCTTGGCCATCACACTGGATGTTCAGGCCCAATTACGCGTTTAAGAGACTGGATAGGCTGAAAAATTTAAGGACCCCATTTGCACCCGAAATGGCAATGGCAAAACTGAACAACACCGGAACACAAGCCGCAATTTTTCTCCTCCTATGGGCTGTAAACCAACAAGAGCACACGAACGATGGGGCAGTGTCATACACCTGTTTCCTTTTACTAAGATTAAACATTCGCAACCAAGCACTTCAAGCCTCTTCTGAAGAATCGGCTTTGTAAAAGATATCAGCTGTGCAGGGTGGTCTAAAAATAACTCGGCGAGATGTTATGGGTGCAAATGCGGCATAAAATATCAACGTGCCCGTAAATACCTGGCTACACTGGTGTTACCTCCACTAGTGATTTTCCGTCTGCACCACCCTGTCGTCATAATCACTGCCACTCGGTTTGCACTGAGCGGCCGTGCCACCACCATGGCCACCCGTATCAACACACCACCGGGGCTACACTGCTCGCATTGGCTTGCATGCACTTCAAGTTGCATCCACGTTCTTCAGCGGGCGCTAGGAACTCGCCAGGGCATGAGCTTTCATCATATGACGTTGAAAACGGTAACGTTGAGGTCTATACTTTTTTTTTTTAATTTACGGAGGTTTATCTCAGTGAGGTGAACTTCACGTGATGCATTTGCACTAAGTAAACGCGCAATGCAAAATCCCCATAAGGATTATAGTTGTTAACCTACAAACATATTGTGGTTCCTTGGTGAAGCTAGATATTTATGACGTCTGTTGAAACATATCCGAGTAAAGAAACTCCAGGCTTTCTATTATGTTCTCTATTATCCCTTCACCCCCTTACCTACTATAAAATATTTAACAAGATATGGGAAGAAGAAGAAAGTGAGTGAGTGAGTGAGAAAGACTTTATTTGAGGCCAGCAGGGAGTGGGAGGTCGGGATGCGCAGAGCCTCCACATCCCACCCACGTTCACGACGTCCTCGGGACTAGGCCCCGCCGGTGTCGGCGTGAGCGGTGCGCGAAAGGTACTCGGGAGTTCGTCCCTTTCCCCCCCGTCTGCGACTCGCTCCGCTTCTGCCTGGCGAGAGCAGCCTCGAGCTGCTGGACGGCTAGAGTTTGTGCGTTCAGGTCCGTCGAATAGACGGCACTCGTTATGGTGTCCGGCAGCCGGCCGTAGAGGTCGGCAGCTTCCACGGGGTAAAAAAGTGATGGTTGGGGGGTGGGCGACAGGGAGATAGAGGCCGGTAACTGTCTGGCGTGGCGCCGGCACCTCACCCGGCAGAGCGAGAAAGAGGAGGGCAGGGGGATTGGGGGGGAAGAGAGAGTGGGTGAGGGGGTGTAATGGAGGGTGAGTAACAGTGGCGAAGGACAAGGAGCTGAGAGAGAAGAAGGAAGTAGGGGGGGGGGACTGGTGGACTAGTCCGAAGTTGCGCAGTGGGCTGTTTGACGCAGTGCGAGCTGTTTTGAGGCCGAATGAGCTGATTGTACGTGGGTGTAAAGGCCCGGCACGGGCAGGTAGACTAGGCAGACATGACGGGCTGTTGATGTGAAGCTTACGTGCGGAGAAGAGACATCACGAGCTGCTGGAGGTAGGTGGCCATGCCGACGTTAAACAAAAGGAAGAAAAGAGAACTTGCGAACGAATGAACGAACGACCGACCGGGTCGTTGAAGTAGGCAGATAATTAACACAAACAGTGGTCTGTTAACCCCTGGTTCAGAACGAATCGTGGGGCTGTTTGTGTAAAGTGTAGTAGACAAACGATGGTCTGCGTGTGTGGGGGGCGTGTGGGAGTCTTACATGCCGAAGCTGCAGCTGGGCTATAAGGGGCGCCGTAGTGGAGGGCTTCGCATCAATCTTTGAATAGCTGAGGATCTCTAACGTGCGCCAAAATTTCGACGCACAAGCGTTTTTGATTTTCGTGCCTACGCCTGAAAAGCGCCCGCCGGGGTCATGAATGCCATCCGCGTCACGGCGCTCAGCAGCAGAGCGTCTTAGCCACTGAGACACCACGGCGGGTTGTAAAATGTTTGAGAGAAGAGAGAGAGAAAGCTCTTTATTAGAGGAGAAAGCCGAGAGTTTTGCCGGAATCGTACCACCGACATGCTACTCGGCGGGGGAATGGGTAGGGGAGGGTAGAAAAGGCCCTATAGATACAGGGCAGAAAAAAGAGAAGAGGAGTAAAAAAAAAAAAAAAAGAAACGGGCATCATGTAGTTTGTGTGAACAGTTCGACAAACGTCATGTTCTCAGTAGTTTAAATCAGTTCAGTGACGCCGATCTCGTCCAGGTATTCAAACAACGCCTTCAAGGTCTTCTTCACCAAACATGATGCCTCAGCTATGACGAAGGCACTTGTTTTAATGGAGCGGAACCGTCTCTGGTCTCTTCCAGAGCACCACTATCCGTTCTTGCAATACATAGACCCCGAGCTGAGGATTAAGCTGCCAGAGCGACTTCCGCGCCGACTAGAAACTTTGTATCACCGATTACGACTCAATGCAGCGCTTACAAAAACTTACCTGTTTCGACTTGGCGCCACCTCGAATCCTTACTGCGATAACTGCGGATCGCCAGAAACCGTGGAACACGTACTGTTAGAGTGCCCCGCTTACATGCTCGCAAGGTGCCGTTTGGAGCAGAAGATCGAACACCTACGCCCAGGACCAATCAGCCTACAAGTGCTCCTTGGCCCCTGGCACACTCCTTCAGCACAACGCAAAGCACTAAAATGTTTGAAAGAACCAATGAACCATATATATATCAGCGATATAGTGGACCTGTGCTTCAATCTTGGCAGGTGAATAATTCTCAATGCTAGCAGCGTACACGAGAAACGGGCGATTAGGCATGGAACCACGCGGCTGTCGTTTTAACGGTGGGTTAATGGCTCGTTTAATGCCTGCCTGGTGGCGGCAATCTGCGTTTCCTTGATACGTGCGCCGCCGCCGGCGCCGTTCCCTGTCTGTTTTTATGACTGGTAATAACAATGAACAAAACAAAAGGAAATAGACTGGCTTCTTTGACGCTTAGAGGATAATTTAGTGAGCGAAAAGAAAAAAAAAAACGTAACTAATGTAACTGGCTTAGTCCCTCAAATCATTCCTTAATTCGGAGGTCGATGGCTTACGACAAACTACTTCCTTTATGCCGTTTATAACGTTCTTGAAAGCTGGCTTTTATTTTATGTTAATTTAATAAGCCTCTCGTTTCCGTTATGGTAAGCAACACGTATAGCCATCGGACGCGGCTGTCTTCGTGCCGCAGGTAGCATGAAGGTACCGGCCCGTACACAGCTCCTGACGTGGCGTAGACGGTCGAGTTATACCCGTGGGAAAATCAAGGTACACTTTACCTATCCCTCACCCACAAAAGAGACGTACTGCTTCCTACATTACTTTCTTGGAATTTATACTGCCGGACTGCACGCAGTTATTCAACGGACCCTTCATTCTGAATTATGGTAAGAATGGACATTGCAGTTTTGATGGTAACCTCAGCGTCTTGGCAAATACCTTGGCTGTGCGCTTTCCCCACAGCATATCAGGAAAAACAGTACAGCATAACTGGAAAAGTTACCCTGCGCATGTATCGCGTCCAGTAAACAAACAAAATTTTTTCTCTTGTTTTTTTTTTTTTTTTTCATCAGTGGATTGTCCTCGAGGTGATTCAACTTCCTGATTCGCTATATGTCTCAAATTCCGATTTTCTCAATATTGAAAATTCGAGTTTCTCATTCACAGTACAGGCTATCATGCTCGGCTCATGTTCTCAAATGCGCACAAAACTGAAGGTGCGCTATATTTATCATACGTGTAAGATACAAAATTAATGCGACACTGTTCAACCAGCCCGTTTTCAGTATAGGCACACGCTATGTACCAGTTTTTAATTCGACTGATATAAAATGAACGGCAATAGTATGACCCGTCAATTACATTCTGCTTTTGTAACACACTAGGGAAAGACAAGAAGGTAAGTCAAGAGGGAAAGACAAGAAGAAAGCTTTAATCGCAACTGATTTTGTTAACATGACTGCTTAGCTACATATTTCATAAGAAAATTTCTTCTACATGGTGCACCACTGGTGTTAAGGACTTCGCGTCTTTTGTGAAAGTAGCTTCGCATCTTTTATGACAGATACAGTACAGTTGAAAGGCAGTCATGACGTGAAAACTCCCGAGCCAATCCGTCCACCCATGGAAACTTTAACACTAACAGCAAAGTAACAAACAAATGGAGGGAGGTATACAGAGAGACAAAAAAAAAAAAAGAAATGTGCGAAACAGTCAATGGAGCCCGAAGCGGTTGATACAAACTCGCAAGCACTGTGTTTCCGGTTACAAAGAACTATACAAGGCAAGGGGCAGAACGGGTCGGAACCGCAAATGCCTGCGGTGACCAGGCGGCACAGGAAATGTTCGGAACGCAATCGCTTCCTTTCGGTCCGACCGGCACCAATCTCGGCCAACAGCGTTGCCAGCCAGCTGATAATGGCTGCGGCGTGGGACTGATCAAAGCCCTTATTCCGCCTCGACCATTAATCTGCCCGACGTGATCGAGGCAGCGGGCGCAATCAGAACGGACGACAGCGCTGCCAAGGATGCAGGGGTCGGGCGATACGTCGGCCCGGCCCAGCCGCGCGATCACAGATCCGCCCCTGGACTGATGGTGCACGCGAGCGCAGCGCCACAACAAACAGCCCCGTCGCGGCAACGGCGACCGTAGAAGGAATCGTACTTTCTTCCCTTCTCCCACCCCAAGAAGCAGCGCAGCGCAACGTGGGTAGCGAAACTTCTACGGGAACCAACACCTACTCAGCAACAAGGCCATACCTAAAGAAACACATTATGGTACTTGCCCGACTGCGCCATCCCGGTTGGGCGACTCGATGAAACTTCCCCTACGTCTTTCTTGCCTCGCATTGATCAGATTCAACGACCTTTCGTGTCCGTGAACCCCGAATAACCACCGCCGCGAAACGGGTGAGGGGGTCACAAATGTCCTCTTGGTCACAAAGCGCCGCGAAGGAGGCCGGCAGCGTGTATTAGCACCCGTATACGCCCCCAGCTTCCTTCAGATTGTCGCGATAGAGATTAGGTCCAAAACGCGCCGACGCTGCATCGACTACTTTCTGCTCAACTAGCTCCCTGCGTGGTTTCATTTTGCGAGATAAAGAATAAAAACATGGCGTTGTTTCTCGCATTCTAACTTCTTTATTTTTAGTACCTGTCTTAATGTCGGGAAGTTTTCTTGCAAAGGAAGAAGTTTCGCCGAGGATGTTTTCCGAGCACGGGCGGCTGTGAGCAGAACGGTCATTTTGTCCGGCTAGCCGAGTTAGAGGGGGAGTTGGTTGCCGCAGAGACCGGTGCTAGCGCTAAGTCCATTTGTTCGAGTCTTTTGTGTCTTTGGTGGCTCAGTGTAATGGGCGCAGGAGGCGGACCGAAGGACAAGGGATTAAAGTACGAGGTGATCGCGTCTAATCCCGACTGCGGGATCCCATTGAGCTTAATGGCTGTGCTTCTTGTATGGCGTACAATGACCTCGGCCATTCACCGACTCGGTAACGGTTTCGTTGAAGTGTGTGGTGCCGTATCTTGCAAATCCCTGTAGTGTTTAGGTTTCCTTTATTTCTTTTTTCGCTGTGGGGGTGTTGCAAATCCCTGTACTGTTTAGGTTTCCTTTATTTCTTTTTTCGCTGTGGGGGTGATACCTGAATAGCTTTTTACCGCATCAGCGGTTATGGGCACTACCCCTCAATTTCCCGTAGCTGTCGTCGTTAACAACCAAGAAAAGTACACTTAGGGGAGGCCCCTGGTATCCCGGAGATGCCCCTTCCAACCCTGTAGGTATGTATTACTTCTCTAGGTTAACGGCATTAACGGTCGGGTGTGCATCAGAGCTCCGGAGCTAAGGTTAAATGTCATGCTTTAATGTCTTAAGACTTAAACTCGCATCCGCAGCTCAAGGTAAGTTGAGTGCAATGAATTATTTTTCCCAATGACCAATCGACAGTTGACGACGTTAAACATCAAAATCGACGTTAGGTCTAACGTTCTGTGTTTAAGTCAAACGTTAGATAATCCTTAATTTGAGCCTAGCGACATACCACGCAACGTCACATTCATTGTACGTCGAGCGGCGGGTACTGGTTGACGACGTTAGAGCTCTAAACCATGACGTTAGGCCTAACCCAGGGCCGTTGCATTCCCGCGTCTCGTTCTCCCTCTACAGTGCATCAACCTTTACGCAGCGGGTTATAAAATAGAAAATACAGGATGTTTTATACATGGTCGCACCATTTTCATACATGTACCGCGGTTGCTTGCCCCCCAGAACGACTATTATCAGCGATCGCCAGGCGGGACAACGCACCGAATCAACGGCCTCTGTCTGAAATCACATGGGTCAACATGACGGACGGCCGTAATATATAATAGACCAACCAAAAGCACATTGTACAGCTGGAAAAGAGAGTACTAGACTGAAAGACGGACTGGAGAGCACTGGGAAGGTGCGGGCAAACGATGAAAGCTTATTTTTTAGAGGCAAACAAGAAGTGACCATGCTAGGAATTCTCGTAACTTTCCTACAAGCTATCCCTAATTATTGTCTGCCCCTGACCCCTTCCCGAAAAAACTACCCAATACCCCACGAATGTTTCGTTGAGATGTAACGTCTCCTGTATTTATTTTAAAATTCGTTGTTGTTATTGAATGTACGTAAAGAACTCCTATATTGAATTTCAAGATTAATCGCGGCAAGGGAATGCCATGAAAGGTTATAATAAGTGTCTTAAGTCTGCCGTCGAGATTAACCATAATCATAACCAACAGACGAATCTGCAAAACTAAGATTCAGAAAGTTCGACTGCTTCTTTTTCGGGTTTAATTAGGCCGTCAATAAAAATAATTCTTGTACCTGTAAAAAAATCATGCCAACATTTAGAAAATCAACACGGCTTGCGAATTCAAGCTCGCCTGTATACGCATTTATGTGAGTAGGCATAATAGAAAAGAGAGACAAGACAAAAGAGGAAACGTAAAGGCAATAAGCGGAAGCCACAGCGGCCGCTGTTGATAGCCGCAATCTCCGGGCACGGAGCGGGAATCCAAAGCAGGTCTCGGAATATGAGCTCTGGCGCCATTTCACTTGTCGCGGGCGCTTGGGCAGAACGAAGGAACGGAAGCTTACCCTTTTCTCAAATCCTTCAGAAAGTCGGGGGCGTAATAAAGGAAAAGCCCCCCTGCGAACAGTGCGCGCATTTCGCTCCCTGCCTCCTTCTCCACTTTTCCAGCTGACTCGTTTTATTACTCCGCAACACTGCGCTTTTGGTTTTCCCTTCTGAACCGTTTCTCGGGATCCAGAGCTGGGAAAGAAAGGCCTAGAGAGGTGCGCTGATAACGTTTGTTTTATTGCGAATGGTGCGGGCGAGAAGAAGGGAGCTGTAAGAATGAAAAATAAGGCATTGTTCTGGTGTTCCAGCTCATGCCGCTACCGGTCAGACGATGTATTGAACCCACGCATAGAAGAGAAGAAAAAAAGATAAAAAAATCTGGGCTCCAGTAGCAGCCCTTGGCGCCAGCTTTCGCACTCTAGACCACGGCGCCACCGACACGTTTTCGAAGATGGAGTGGCAGCCAGCGGTGAACGCCTTCTCCGGGAAGCTGGATTTGGGAGGATGGATTCGGATTGATGTGATTTATGTGCACTGGAGGGGCGTATATGGCTCCCTCCTTGTGAATTCGACGTGGCACGCGAAATCTCCGAGAAAAAGCCGGTGCCGAAGGCCCAGAGAAACGGGAGCCACAGCTGAAGCCGAGCAAAGACCCCCGAATGCCTCCGAGTGGCTTCTCCACGCAGTGAGAGGGAAGAGGGACAGAGAAGGAAAGAGGGACAGTTGATGTGAAGACTGAGCAGCCTCCATTTGTTGTCGTGTGCTGTTGACGTGGGGTTGAGGGGAGCGTGTCCCTCTCGGTTTAGTATGGACACGTCTCTTGCTGAGTCCTGGATCGATACAACACGCGGGGTTTAGTAACAACAAATCAACTCTGTGAAGCAAGTCGTAATAGTTAGGGTTCCTTGTTTTTCAGTAAAATCTGAGAATACCCGCGGTCAAACCGGATTTTCTCGCGAAAACTCGCTGTTTACAAAAATAGTCGTGGTGATAAAATCTCATCGTCAGAAACCAGACACTTCCGGGAAAAGGGGTATAGAATAGCGCCGAAGGGGAAAGCTAAGCGGTAATTTTAAATCAAGCAAAGAAAGTGAAAGAAGCTCACGCTAACGCGTAAGACTTGAACGCAGCGAAGCTGTACTCAACCTTCACGACCAACACGAAGATTTAAGTCCACGATTTCAGCTGGTCTGCTTCTTCTTCGCGGCCGCAACGACCTCTACTCTATCATTGTTGCTATAACTGTGAGCTGCTTTCATTTCTTGGGAAGTGATAATCATTGGACATCACCTTGGAGGGGCGTACTCTATGACGTGTCTTTCTCGTTCCAAGCAAGTGTTGCCACGATTACGGCGAATGCTGGAGTTTTCTTGTTTCTTATCGGCAAATATTGTCCAATCTGCCTAAGTGGTATGCTTGGCTTGACAAACGTGCGCCGCGGACGCTGAACATCGTCGCGAGGCCCGCGTACACGAGTACTAGGCATTTTTGTTTTGTTTTGTTGACTCCCGGGTGGTCGCCGCAAGGCCCGCGCTCACGTGCGCGCGTTGGGCAATTTATTGATATTTTTAACTGCGGACAGGAAAAAAATTACAATTTCCTAAACAGCTTCGCTGTTAAAAAAATACAGTGTAGCGATTTCTTTTTATAATTACACATTGTTCCGGGTTCAATGGTAGTGAACAATAACACCCTTCAAAGTCAGTTCCAACTGCGCGTTTTTGAATAGGGAGAGATGCGTAAATGTAAATACAGATATCAAAGGTAATTACTGCGCGTCCTCGTGCGACCACGCAGCAAATGCGTTTTAAACGCTATCCTTAATTACCAATACAAATCGGCCTTTAGTGATGACACGACAAGTGCTACAAGCCTTCCGAAATGCGCACACAGACTACATAAGTTGAAACACCCCTTTTTCACGCTGTTGCCAGGGGCTAGTGAACATGCGTCAAAGCTTTTTGAACGCACAAAAGTCTAGTTCGTTATAGTTGGTTAAAATAGGACTGGAATTTCTTAACGATGTCTACAAAAACGCTATAGCTGCATAGTTAGCTGCGTTATTCAGAGAACCCTATAATTAGCACTCGAACGTTAAGACTGAAAAAAAAAATCACTATCTTCCCGTAGGGGAACTAGTATGCGAAGCAGCCATGGGGTCGAGGAGAATGAGGGGAGCGGAACGCGCGCGCGCGTCATTTATACTGCAGAGCTACAGTGGCGCCCCCAGCGGAGTATGCAACGGCTACCGTCGCGCCTCTAACCCTAAGCTGCTTCGCATTATCGCGCGCGGAGCCGCAGGTGTTGCCATTCGTTGCGCAATCCCGGAAAGGAGAGGAGCTTCGGAGAGGAGAGAAGGGATGCCGGAGAGGAGAGGAGGTGAGACAAGGAGAGGAGGGGAGGGGGAGGAGGATGCGCTTGCGCAGTGGGGGCTGTGGACGCCGCACAACGGCGGAGGAAACTGGCGCGACCGTTAGCTGCTCCCCCACTAAAAAAGAAAACTAAGTCAAGGACTGTAAATGGAGGTCAGTTACTGCAACTGATGTTGTTACCAGCATGGTGATGTCTGTCTCTTAGCGGTGTCGTGGCCACCCCATATCTTGAAGCGTTTTCGTGCAACTGCAGTGTGGCGGCTCTCGATGCTTGGTTTGGACGTCGAATCAAACCCGGGCCCCATGACCAAGGCTCAAGGAGAAAAAGCTCGAGTCTGTATTGTGTTCTGTCCATTGACTAGAGGCCGGTAACACTAGCCTTCTTGAAGGGATTCATCGTAGAGGGGGTGGTGTGCTACTTGCGGTCAAAAAAGTACTAATAGCTGTGTCGATTCCTGTCACTTCATCTTTTGAGACTATATAGGTGTCATTGAAGTGTGGCGTAACTAGTGTCAGTATTGGGATTGTTTATCACCCTCCGACATGAATACATTACCATGAGCGATTGGCGGTCGCTAACCTAAGCCACCGTCTAGAAACTTGACCGGGCGATTGCAGTGGGGTATATAGTTAGGTTTGAGCAATAAATTTAGTACTAACGTGCAGTTAATACACTGTTAACTATGTTTTAGTGCTGACCCATATAACGCCCCTCCTGCCCATTTTTCGTCACTGCAGTGCGAATGTTTATAAACGTTTCTTGCGTTTTTTCGGTAAAAAAAAAAAAAATCATCTTTCATGGCCGGAATAGCGCTGTGTTACCAGGGACTAGTTCTTTCGAACTGAACAAATTTGTTGTTCGTGTTCATGGTCCTTTTAAAAACTAAAAAAAAAAAAAAGAAGGCAAAGGGAATTGCTTCAACAGCTGGCCTGCAACGGTTTATGTAGCTCCTGTTTCTCGGCAGCGTTACATGTCCGAAAAAAGCAGCCCCCGGCAATGAAGCGCCTGTTTGACAGAGAAAAAGAAAACATGGTTAAAGCTTCGGAAGAAAGCGTAAAAGCCCGTACTCTACACGGATACGGAAAGAAAAATGACAGCGAGCGACATGGTAACATTGCAGGAGGAAAATGAAGGACCTTTGAACAAGATTTTCTTGAAGTCTGGGGCCGATCGAAACCAGGCGGTTCGGCCAAGCAGAATTGAATTAGCTCGGGGCATGTTTCGACATCCGCTATGTCCCTCCGACAGCGTATCACCCTCCCCCCCCCCAAAAAAAAAACACACAGAAAGAGTGTGGATGCGCTAGAGAAATGAACGGTTTGTTTGCAGGTTACGTTCGCTTGCTTTAAGTTTGTTTGCCTTTCCTTCAAGAAAACAAAAGGATGTGCAAGTTTCATTTACTGAGGTCAACGTTCTGACAAATTTCTCAACATTTTTGTTGTTTTCTTGGCCGCGAGTGTCTTTTCAATTTTTCCCCGCACACATTTCTCTAGATTGTTGGAAGCCGAAATCTATACCAACTTTGTATCTCAGATTTTTATTTTAACAATTGCAGATGAACACACACCAACTGTTGAGCATTTTCTGTATAAACTTTCGATATTTGAGTTCATTTCCGTTCAGTAGTAGTAAAGATCGTTTAAAGTATCCCTCGCACAACGCCACGACTCCAATCCGAGGCTTTTATTTCCGTGCTCGTTGCACCCCGCGAGCTTCTACAAGACTCGGTGCATCTAGATTCTCGTCGCTACGTTTGAAACTCCAGCCATTAGTAAATTAAACTCTCCTACGGCCACTTTCTTTTTTTTCTGTTCTCAGGACAAGCCCGCCTTATTGGAATTGAAACGCATCAACCACAGCTGCACTTGAGAACGCTGGCGAATACGACGGAGGAGAGGATAAGAACGATTCGAGATTGTTTATTGGCCGTCATTCCACGTCACTGCTCACTCCCCGGCCATTTCTCTCCCGTCTTCAACGGGCTCCTCGTAATTTGCGACGAATGAGCAGCGCGTTTATTTAGCGTGCGTTGTTTTAATGAAGGATGCAGTGTTTGTTCTAGGCGCCCAGGACTCGCTGTCCTCTTGAAGCGTAACTCTAGTTCCTTTTGCGCGGGTACGCCGTAACGCCTCTTCGCAAAGAATCGCTTCCGGGATGCCGGAAAGCCGCATGGGACGAAACGCTACAAGACGAAACAAGAGAGAAAAAGTAAACAAAGATTTATGAGTGAGGAGAATCAAAGAGTATGCAACTTGAGTACTTTTGTATCTCGCAATGCGTGCGATATTGCTATCGAGGCATAACGAACGTGGCACGCCTCTGGCGCGTCAGTCGGGGCCTCTTCTGCCTTCAATTTTTCATGACTCGCTACGCTGGCATCATATGTTTTCATAATGCGGCATTAGGATCCTATTTTCCCCCTTTCTTGCTCCCTTCTCCGTTTCTTCCCACCTTCCGGTGCTCTTTATTCTCGAGAGCAGTCTTGGTGCGGTTTCGAGTGGCAAAGAAGAAGAAAGGGGGCCGAAAGAAAAATCGGAGTGGCGCCGGAGGTCTCTCAAGCCTCGCGTCGTCTGCTCGTGCTTGGTGGGCTCCAAAAGATGTACGCAACGAGAAGACGCCCTGAAGAGAAGAGGAAGACAACCAAGCAAATCGAAGAAAAGAGAACAAGTTGAATGGGGTGCTCGGCCGGAGTCGCCCACGCGCAAAAAGCAGCAGCTACTCGTTGATGCTCTCGTCTTGATTCTTTCTTCCAGTGCCTTGGAGCGACGTCGTCGTCGTCGCTATTTTGAGAAATCTCTTAAGGAGAACTTTTCTCGAGAACAAAAGAGCCCGACGACGTCGGCGACTACTACTTGGATTACCCCGCGCCGCTCGTGCCGGGGCCTCTTTTATTTATCCCTCCTCTTCCTCGGACGTCGTCTTCCGATTCCTCCTCGTTCTCTCACTCGGGGTGCGCCTTCGGTCTCCTAAACGCCCCGGGGGCTGTTTTACAGAAGAAGCGGTGAAGCTCCTCGTATCGTGCTCCGGGGGCCGTTATTCAAAAGTGAACAGCCGGCCGCGCGATCTGCGTCACCCGACTGCTCGCACTGTTCATGCTTTTCGCTAACTCCGTCCCTTCGATGTTCCTTTCTACATCCAGCTTTCTTTTCATACCCTTGTTGCCTTGTATCCCCGCGAAACACCCGAGATCGGCTGCCCGCGTTTCTCGCGGTACAAGCTCTCTCCCATCTGTTTTTCCCCTCCTACTTCCTCTTCCCCTTTTGTTCTTCGGGTCGACAGCGATTACAACGCAAGCGGCGTCGCTTGGACGGATGGCCGGGAGCAGTAAAGTGCTGGATGGAAGAGGCGAGAAGAGAAGCCTCTGCAACTGTAGAGAGCGGAGAAGACGGCGACGAAAATTGGGGCGCCACACTGTCGCACCCGTACCCCGACGAAATGTACCTCCTCTTCCTCCTCCTTCCCTTCCTCCACTTCATCTCTGCAGCTTCCGCAAAGCAGCCCGAAGGGCCAGAAGGATCCCTTCATTTTTCACTGATGGGACGGTTTCTTAACGCATTTAGGGCGCGTCGCCCGGCGGTCGCGACACTGCGGGGGCGTCCCATGTGTGCTCCTTTTCGATACGCGCGTCGATACGCGTGGTGATGGCGTCCGGTCACTTGAAGAGATTTGCCCCGTAGAATCACTGGGTGGAAAATCGGAAAGTGCAATAGCTGGCGCACTTAATAGTGCCAGGATGATTGCAGAGTCCCGAGCTATGTTAAAGCGTCATTTTAGAAACTTGCATCTTTTTGTGACCAGAAATTACGTTTTTGCATCTCCCGGCGTCATTGGTCAATAAGAAGAAGCAAATTTTGCAGGGAGAAACACCCGGGTTGTTGATTTTGATAAAGCAAATAATATGCTTTCTGAAAAGAAGGAACTTAATTTTTTGTGCACTCCATATTACCCCTAAGGAGAATATGGTCACTTAAACCATAATGCGCATTTAACACTAAAGACTAAGAAAGAACAACGGGTGCACCAGTAAAGGTTACTTACCGATTCCTTGGCATTCCGAAGTGTAACCGTACGGGCTATTGCAAAGATTGGATTAGTGCATTTGTATACGACGGGCTTACTGGCCGACCGAAAACCATAAATAGGCCCTTCTCTAGCGGGAAAGCGAAGGGAAAAGTCCGATCGACGCTTTGGTTACAGAGGTTTATTTGGTGGAGCTATTTCGCACACCATTATATTTAAATACATGCAGCGTTTTCTAGGGGCAACTCTCGCCGAAGAATTTCGGATGTAGTCTCGAACAATAGGTGTTATCGCCATACCTTGCCAGGCGGCGACTCTTGTCCAGTGAGCGCCATGGACGCCGTTCATCTGCGAGGGGAACTTATGCCCCGGCCATGTGTCCGGGGCAACCAGTGTGCCGAAGTTGCCGAAAAAGGTAAATTCCTCGCTGGCCGTGGCATCCGCATGGCAATGACTTTGGTTGTGGCTTCGTACCCTGGTTACGCATACGCGGAAGAACAGATTAAGGACCAACCGTTTTGAGCAGTTTGAAGGATCTACAACCAATTGTGTTCAGAAGTGACGGGCCGCCGGTCCACTACAAACACTGACCCAAAAAATAATCAGGCTGTGACTTTAGCTGCAAGACCGTATCTATCCTACAATATTGCATCTGTCCTGAAGGGTCTCAGCTGAAATAAAGCGCTACTGTGCTCGAAAAACTTCTAGTCTTCGACGAGGCACGCACCGTCCTGGGCCGCATGGTGCAGACGATGCACCACGATTCCCGGATTGTGAGTGGCCTGGCGCCGCGGCCGCTGCCTGCGCGCATCAGCAGGGACGCCCGCTGCCTGCTGCTCTGCATGCGGCTCGACTGCTGCAGCGTGGCGGAGCCCCCGCACCGACACGGGAGCAAGGACTCCCCTACATGTGCGCACTATTAGCAACCAGAGACGCTGGAGCACCTACTCTGCTCTGCACCCCCCCCCCCCCCCCCTTACGCGACGCCGAAAGCAGAGCTCCACCGAGCGCTCCAACTTCATGGCCTTCCCTGCACCGGCATACCGGCATGGGGGACCTTCTATTCCCAAAGGGGCGTGCGGCCATCCTGCGGGAAGATTTCGCCCTTCTGCTCTACTACCTGGAGACGACCGGCTTCACCCAGCAGCTGTAGCCCGGACTGCCAAGTCAATGACTGATGTGCCCCTACTGACTTATCCCTACCTTTTTTTTTCTTTCTTCCTCTTTGCCTACGTATCTCTATGCCGCACTTTTCTATCCTTTCCCTCCCCATTTACGTCCCTTCCCCCTCTCTGATTTGTACGCAGGTGAGCTCGCTGTTGTGCTCAGAAATATCCCCAGTGCATTTCCTTTCCTTTTCTTTTCTATCAAACCACAAGTAACCAGAAAAACACAAAAACATCTACTGAGCGCGAGCTTTGAAGCAGGAGTGACAGAACATGTTGTTAAGGAACAACAGTACATCACGAGCGCCGGGGGGAATAAAGAGGGTGAGGGATTGTAGCACGTGCCGTCCTGCGGAGGGAGCGCGGGGGATTTGTGGTGCATGGATCCCCGCGCGGGTGCTTGAGCATGTGTATGTGTACGACCTCCATGATGAGGTATACGGCGTCAGAGAAGCGACGCCAAGCTGACACTTGGAAAGGGTGATAAGTGCGGAAAGGAAACAATGCCGGGGTGGTCTGGAAGAGCCTGTGCAGTGCGAGAGAGGCGCGGAGTTCATCAAAGTTCGCCCTGAGGCGTCGTTCTGTGATACAGCGTGAAACACCAAAAGAGATCTATGCACAGTCTGATGCACACACTGTAGACAACAACGGAGAGACGTTTAAGCCAACTATTCCACGAACTAAATTAGGCGTGCCTGCTCACCAAGAGTGCCTCTACATCAGAACGTAGCTGAATTATTTTGTGTGTTCTTTTCCGTCCGTGTTACTCTACCTCCGCGAAATCCGACAGATGCCTTTTCCTCATGTCTCTGTTGGCTGCTGTTGGATGACGCACCTGTTGCGCGCCCCAGAGGCCACTTGCGCAGTTATAGTGCTAGCAGGACCACTTAACTATGCCGCTTTTGCTTTCGCCAAAGATTCACAGAAACCTGGCTTGAAAGCTAACAGTGCTAATACTGATCCCAGTTCATTTCGCGCATTGTACATTGTACTGTGCAGAGGCGCCCAAACGCTTTCTTTGCGCCTGGTGCACGGGTTTGTGTGCGAAATGGGGGGGGGGGGGGGTTAAAATGTACTGTTATTCTCAGAAAGTAGAATTTCACCAGGTAGAGCCACTGTGAATTTGTGCGTCCGTCTATGTCGAGTACACGATCTCCACCTCCTACCTAGGCGTCAATGCTGACGCCGCTCCTCCTTGGTTTCCTTGATCCGTGGTAGGTGGCAGTCCCCTGACGACTACTAGAAAGACAGGACACTTTGATAGACACCCTCTCTCACTACCGGTCAGTGACATGCATCACACCCCATCTTTTGAAAAAAGTCTGGGCTACCAGACTAAGAGCCCCACTGGATAATATATCGCCGCTTGAAGTTTGCCAACCCGAAGTTATGATTGAGGAGTAAAAGCTTACCTTCGCCAGTGGTTCGCGGCCATTGTTTCGATGGCTTCACCGGCTCTACCGGCGTGGCCCCGAAACTCATAATATGCCACAAGCTTATTACGACTCCGCAACTCTAACAACTCCAATTTATCTCACAAGGGCAAACTTTCTGGGAAGCCCGTTACAGGCATGGGTGAAAATACCTGTGCATAGAGGGGCACGGGCACTGCTATGCGACAGTAATGACTACGCCTTAATTAAACTGGTGTCACCAGTGATGAATCATATGACAAATTGCAGACTGGAGCGCGACGCCTGCGACGCTTGAGGGATATCAGCGGTGGTTCCAGGTTATGTCGCACTATTTGCACGCAGCCCTGGATGACGAGAAAACGTTGCGCAAGCTCGTCGGAAGATAGCCTCGTATTGCCCAGGCAATTTTAACAATGACCACCGATGCGTGGGCGATTTTCGCGAGATAATTTTAAAATATTTGTGCCGTTCCTGAGTGATAGCGGCGAAAGAACGTAATATTGAAAGTGACGCACGTGATTAGGCGCGCCGCCTCATTTAATAGCTTTACCAGGTTGATAGCTTCGACGAAAACATTGTCGTGTCTAATGATTCAGAAAGTGAGCTGGGACTTCTACTTGTTATGGTTGATTAAGCTGTGGCTCATGAGCTGTTATTATTATTTTTTTTGTATGTTTCCAGTTCTAGTTCGTCAATGCAGGTTGCTGCGTTCACGCTTCCCCGCAGCAGAACACTTCTTGCTGTGGAGCACTCTTTACAGGCAATCGCCAGTTGTATTTTTAGCCAGCGAAACCTTTCTGTGTAAATCCACGTTTCAGGAGTCGGCTCGCCGACGTATATACAGTACAACCCCGCTCTTACGTTCCTCAGTGCTGCGTTTTCCCGGCTGCTACGGTGTTTTTGTCTAGTCCCAGTGCAACTCCCATAGTCTCATGTATTAAAATCCTCCCTGTTACATCGTGGCTCAGAGTACGTTCCCGGATCATTCGTCGCAATCTGAAACTCCGACCACGTTCGGGCAACATGAGGGGACCGTCATTTCGACGTTTGACGAGCCTTCGCCAAGCTTGGCTACTCAACTGACTGCATGGAGCCGCACGCGAGTGTGATTCGTCAGCACTAGATGGTCCTATTTTACTGTATGCTATCACCCTAATCACTGCGCTTACAATGAAAGTTTCACTTCGGAATGCCGAACGTGTGTGTTTGCCATAACATCACCACCTCAAAAATAGCAGGCGCTCTCGTCGTAATCATGCGCTTCAAGCGTTGAGAACCCCGTTGAACTTGCAACCGCGACTTTGTCTTGCCATGATGGCGTCGCGAAAACAGGAGGCGCTTTCCCTTCATGAAAAGCTTGACGTACTAAACGCAGTAGACAAGCAGGCAGCGCGAAAGAGAGTCAGCATCGCTAGGGACCTTGTATTGCCACGTCTTGTGTTTTCCAGCGATCGCAAAAAGCGGCAATCCAACATTCTACAGTTTTTTTTAAGGTTCGAAAGCCCAAGCTGCAGAAATATATGGTTTCAAGTGAAAGCTACACTGCTTTTGTTCATTTTTGAAGGTATCTCCACTGCTGCGTTTTCCTGGTTGTTACGTTTTGTTTTCGCGGTCCGGTGAAAAAGGTATGAACGGGGTTCCACTGTATAGACAAGACGGAAATTTCTACCATACATTCGTCACTCTAGTGAAACCACTTCGGTGAGTTACATATTTAATTAGGTAGCCGTTTATATTGGTATCTGTAAACTAAGTTTCTCTGCATAAACTATGGGCAACGAATACCCTTACGTGTTGCTCATAGGTTGCGGTGTACTTCTGCGGCAAGGCTGGAACAGCTCAAAGATGGAAGCCTAACGTGCATATGTACGTCGCGTGCTGCGGGTCATCAATCCTTTGGCCTACAGTGGCACCTGTGAGCTGCGTGCGTCTGAGTCACCGTTTTCGCGAGCAAGAGAGAGAGGTTTCCTCCGATTGGGGCTAGCTGTTTTATGGCATTCACGCAGCTTGCGGAGTTCTCACGAAATAAGGGTGCGAAAAGGGCATAATACACGCCAACAGCAAAAACAAATGCGAAGCTATGAGCGAGGGCTGCTGGGCTGCTGTGAACAGAAAGCTCGTGGCGCTAATGTGGGGAAACGGTGAAAGGGGCCATTCGTTCAAGCGACGTGTGTTTTATCGTATCGTAAAGTGGTAACTGTTTTGCAGTTGGCCAATATAAAAGGTGAGCTCAGTGCTGCTCACTTTAATTTTACGTCCGATTAATTAAGGTGCCGTGTGCAGAGCACATCAATATTTCAAGTGGGATTGGTTTCTGGATCGCACGAACGCAAAAAAAAAACAAAAAAAAAAAACATCGAACGCTTATTAAATTTTTCTCTTCATTGCTGAGACTTTCAAATTATAGGCAGACATTTGCTTGCAGCAAAATAACGGGCGTTCCAGCAAGCAAATCATGTCATTTAAGCTCTGGCAATGACTACATGGCAACGTATAATTACCGTCACAAGTCGACTCTGGCTGGGTAGCTAAAAAGATGTTGGAAGCAGAGTGACGGGCTCATTATACAGAGTGTACGCTGTGGCATCAGTAAAAACATTTATGCTGGCCTACTAGCCCTAACTAAGGTCGCTACGACTTTTAGCAGGATAGGCAGCTAAATATTAATCTTGTTAAGCAACACATAATTCAGTAAAAACATTTCTGCTCACCTGCTAGTCCCAATATTACACCGAATTTGAGCGCAATATTTAGGGAGATAATATTCTTGATGCGCGAACGCATCATTCTAAGATAACATGATCTACATCCCTTATCTCTCGCACATAAAGGTTGCTATTAGCACCAAATTCTGCTCCAGCTCTTTAGCGAAAATTTTCGCCTTCCCTTCTGACGCCGATTCGTGTAACCATGTTTGACTTCAGCATCATCAAAAGAACTGCTGATAATGGCGCTGCCTTTTGCCGGGCACCAATAATAACCAGCGTGTCCCGCAAAGATGGAGAGAGAGGGAGAGAGGGCAAGATAGAGCGAGAGAGAGAGCGAGAGAGAAGAAACTTTATTGTGTTTGGTTCATCTAAGATAAATTAATATAATTCAATATTATCTACAGGGTACTGACGATTTCTACACACCTGACACCCCTGTAACCACAACTACCACATCAACAAATGTTGATCAGGGATATAGTATTTGGACAGACTTAATAGGTTCAGTTTCCGTATAACTACCGCCGTTTCTTAAAGATAAGTCGGTAACAATACACCCAAGAAAACAACACAGCTCTCGTAAGACACAGCATTTTCGTAAGAGCATTAGAATCCACACTGCATCAAAACAGACAATCTAGGCCGGGTTGGCAAGAGGTATTCTTAATTGAAGACTGTTAAATAATATTATTTTTAAAATAAATAAATAAATAAATAAATAAATAAATAAATAAATAAATAAATAAATAAATAAATAAATAAATAAATAAATAAATAAATAAATAAATAAATAAATAAATTCTCCAAGCCTTGGAGTTGGAGTTTGGGGCGTGAATGCCCAATGCGCGCACCTTTTTTGCCTGGCCAACTACAAAAAACTATCGCCCAGCGACCTCTAAAACGTTAGCCGTTTCGACTTGGCTTTTTCTTTAGGGTCTGTGTATACGATGCGATTCAAGATGGACGCTTAGAGAACCGCGTGTGCAACGCATACTTTTACGCGGTAATCGACAAGGGCCCCATCGAACGTTTTCTCCCCGGATCGATCTAGCACACGGATAAGGGGACGATGCATGGAGACCAGCCCGCGATAGGAGCCCCTCGAGAGGGGAAAAAGGTGGGCTTCCTTTTTGTTCTTCGTCTAACGGTTCAAGACAGGCTACTTTTCCTCCAAACTCACGCGATGGTGGCTGCAGCCGTGGCGCAGTCGCAACCACCACCACCTCCACCTCCACCAACACCACGTTGGCCGGTTAATTCCACAGCCAGCGAGTGAGTCACGACGTTGGCAGTGATCCCTCGGTTCCGCCTCCCAATCTTCCTTTACAACGTCCCTCGGAAATAACGCGGCCCACGCCGTGGCTCGCAGCCCGGCACCTTGCAAGGAGAACGGAGCAAACAGCTTGCGCCATTACATTTCCCAACACCCCTCTCCCCCCCCCCTCCTCCCTCCTCCCCCCCACCCCCCTCTTGCCGCATAGGCAGCAGCACGCACCAGCTGGGAGACCGGGAGGGGAGAAGGGGATCAGGGGGCGGATATCTTTCCTTTCTCTTCTTCGCTGAGACGCGGGTCGTTTCTCCTGTAGTCTTTTCTCGGCCTCTAGGGCGAAGTGGCTGCGGAAACACTGGCTCCCGAGACGCGTTCAGGGGCGGGGTGGCCACGGGCCATCACTCTGAGAGGCTGCTGGCCGTTACGGGGAGAACAGACGCGTATCTCCCGGTGGCAACAACTAGGCTAAGAAGGGGAGCACACTTCTAACCCCAAGGACAGGGAGAAGGTTTAGATTAAGACAACCAAAGCGCGAATAAAAAGAACAAAAAACACAGAATTCCTTTGAATTGTCAGAACAGTGTAATGTAAAAGCGTTTCCGTCGACATGTGTGTAGTGTGATACTGAAAAGGTGCCCAATCTCGGAGCGTCACTGGGAACGTTCCTTCAAATATGCGTCAGGGGTGCTGCGCCATTTTTTACAGCTTCACTCTAGAATGATGCTGATCCATGAAAAAAAAAAAAAAGACTTATAGGTAGCGGTACACGTAAATAAACCGCAAGCATGACGTGGACCGGGCCAGTGAGCCAATGTTGATCTACTGTGTGGTGGCGACGAGATAGAAATGCTTTCCTCACGTCCTGTGTGCCAGCTACCGAGACCCCGGGCTTAAACCTTCATAAATGTCTATCCCGTTTAATAACAGAGAGAAAAAGAGAGGGAGTTTTCATTCTCCCTCGTTTCGGCGTCGGCATTCGAGATATTTAGTCACTGATTGGAGAAAACGCAGCGCCGAGATTAGCGCGTGTTCCTCCGCGGCAAGGACTTGGTGTCGTCGCGCGCTTGTGACCTGGTTCATAGTAACGACCACGGAAATTTGCTCCCGGTATGCGGCGACGAGGAGCTGTACGGCCTCCCGTTATTCCAATTCAGACCTTAATGTAATTATAGGGCTTCTCGCTAGCTAACCAAATTAGCCTTTCGCTTATATGTACGTTTTTAACTGCTTCGCAGCAGGCTATAGCCTGCTGTACGGAGAGTTTACACTAGGCTTTTTCGTGTCCACTACTGGTTTCGTTTGAAGTGCCGCGTAATATAGAACAATAGTTTGTGGCGACTAAAGGAATAAGCATTGTAGTGCGAAAGCAGAACTCGCCTACCAAACTGGATTTTGTCTCAACCTAATCTCAGTTGGTGAAAATAATAAAATCTGAGTTTTCTCTGGGTTCTCTTTACTGAGAAAAGACTACTTTGCGCCCGCGGGATGTCTGCGCAGCGCGCTTTGATACGGACGCTGCTGCCTGTGCTGCATTCAGGGGAATGAGCGGGAAATTCGAAATTGCTCAAGATCAGAACCTTGCCCCTTGAGAAAAAGGAGGTGCGAATAAATCTGCTCTCGGACTAAATTTCCTAACTGGGGTAGCCAAAGGGCCTATCTTCTTTAATACCTGCTCCACTACCCTGCAACCGAGAATACGCAGGAAAATGGAGGCGCTGCTTTCTAACTAAGGTTAGTTAATGTGGAAGCTGGAACGTCATGGCACGAAGGGTCAGCCCAATGAGTAATGTCTTCACTACGAAGGTGTTGCAATTACACAGTAACTTCGGTTGTCAGGCTGCAAAGAATTCTGGTGGGACCAAGTTCAGATAAGCTAAATATAAAAGCGACTCTCCAGCAGTGGGTTGGCAACACATTCGCGGCCCGTATATCCACTCCCCCTCCTTCTATTAGTCGCCATAATTTTGTTAAGAGTCGGGAGCTGCTGTAAATAACTTCCTCACAATTACTCAGAAAAACAAAACCGCGAGCTCAAGTTGGATAAAGCTGCTTGCACAAACACGACGTCTGCGACGGGGATAACTTGCGAAGCATAATGTTGAAAACGGGAGGGCCATGGACTGCGATTTTTTCATTATTCTTTTTAGCTACATGCACGAACGCGTGTTTGAGTGTGTGTGTTTGTTGTTCTGGCATGTATAATAAACTCTATACTGAAAAAAGAAAACGAGGCCGACAGTTTCTAAACTGTGACTCCGCAAACATCACAGTGGTTGGGCTGTGGTAGTATTTTTCTTGCTAAAACTTCTGGCTCCACTTAAGGCGAATACATCCGCGTCTTTTTACTACCCCACAATGCGTTTCCTTTTTCTCATCCTATTTCCCACAATGCCAATGTTCCCGCGTATAATACTAATCAAAACATTTCGCGACAGCGCAAAAATGCAATGCTCAATGTCAACTTCCGAAGCAGCTCTGCGTTATACCGCTGTTGACTTGTCTCCGTTCATACACGCTGACAATGCACTGCCTCCGTACGTCGAGCTCCGCCAGAAATTGACGTCATTCTGCAGGAAAATTCGCAGCCGATGCGGCGGACTTTCTTCTGTAGCTTTGTTTTTATGTTTTGCTCCTGCGTTGCAGCGACATGTGCCGCTTCTACCGAGGTCTCTCTCGCGGCCATGTACGCTGTGTTTGCCCTCTTCGGCCAAGCGGGAGAAATCGTTGTCTCCCTTCATTTGATCTGCGTGGTAGGCTTTTTCTGATGATTTTTTCCCTTATTATTTTTTGCTCATCTTTCGTTCTAGGCCTTGCACATTTTGACCCTTTCTTTTCGCTCTTTTTTCATATCATACCGCATTATTTTCCTCGTCGATAAACAGTGATAGAGAAAATTGTGTTTCATCTCCTGCCATAATTTCACGGGTACGTACTTTTATTCTAGAAATCTTAATTTTTTTTTTGCATTTACTGAACGCATGAATGATTCAATAGTTGCCGCTGTTCCCGCAGAAGAAATACATTTTTGCTGTATCTGCCGGTTCATGATTTTTTGTTTTGTTGCGTCAAGCAATACTCGGAAGCCCTGAATGAAATAGAACGTAGTGGTCACGTGACCAATAACGAGTTAGGCTTAACTGAGCACCCACTGAGTGAGGGAAGTATTATTGAGCTTCCAGGCATTACATAGTAGACTTTCGCGACTGGGCTGCGGTCGTTGTAAGGCTTGATGCATGACAGCTGTTGTTGTGCCCTCTTCTTTATTTTTATGGATCCGGAGCGACGATCGAGGGTGCAACCTTCTACTCTGTTTTGTTTTTTTAGGCGGAGCCCTCAGTGAGCACCGTCTCTACGTGCAGATTAGAACTTTACCCACAAGGCAGCGAACGCGGTGCCTTGAGCTTGTCCCGGGATATCGTAAATTGCAAATTGAATGCTCCAGCTACAGAAATCTGGATGTGGGACAATAACGAGGCAATACGAAGCCTTCGAGTGACGGTCGTGGCACTCTGTGCACTGTGGCATTATGTCGGGGAAGAGCAGTCGGAAAGCGAGCTCGGTCATGATGTCAATGCCCGGCAATGGCGCGCGAGCTGTTTTTTTATTCCTTCTTTACTTTTTCCCCTTCGTCATCGGGGGTATATATGGTATATATGGTGAGCGGAGAGAAAATTTTGGGATTTTGTGTATTTGGTCTTGCTTTCGGTCACGCACAGGGCGCTTGTTTCACGCCGGAGGGACCACCGCGGAAGATATAAGCCCCGCTACAGGCGTCGATTCAGTTGCGCGTAAACACTTTCTGTGCATAAACTGTACACGTAGGACACTTACATTCCCATCTCATCCATCGCGGTGACACAAAAGATGGTGGGGCATCTCCAGGGAAATGAAGAACATGAATTCACTAGCGCATTCTTCAGGGTAAAAGTCTCCGGGGGAGAATGGTGCAAAATGTATACGAGCAGAACATTTACCGCATGAAGCTTCGAGGCAGCGACGCCATTACAATCATTACAGCACGCCCCCGTCACATCAAAGGGAAGCATTTCTGACTGGGTGTGGGAGTGAAGACGACGGAGCTCTGGCTCTTCGGAGCCTAGGACTAAATAAAGCCTCTTCGACGTCTTGCCGCCGCACGCTCACTCACGGTTGCGCTCACACACCACCCACTCACTACTCGCAACTTACGAGTGGGTGGTGAGCAAGCTGCGCCATCGTTTCGGACTGGGGAGGACGAGTGAGTGTGAGCGCCACTTGTGGTGAGCCCGACGCATCTTTCGCAAGTGTGAGCTCTACTCTCAGTGAGGCCTGCTCACCACTTACGAGCGTGAGCGCCACTTACCACTCGTGAGTGCTGAGTGGAGTTCGTGAGTGGTACCGGATGAGACTTATCATGGCTCATTGATGTCATTGAAGTTCACATTCTGCTACTTTTGTAAAAAAGAACCTTGCTACTCAGCAAAATATTACGAGTGTTTAGTGCAAAGCTGGGGGAAGGGTAAATAAACTAAAGAGGATCGAAGAACGATACTTAATAAGTATTTACTGTAGAGATCATCTAAAAAATATGCGCTATAATAATTATGCGTAAAATAACCATTATAAGAACACAAACACATTTTTTTAGAAAAAAATGTTCTTAGCGGTCTTGGAAAAACATAAATCAATAAAACGCGGTCTACTAGAGTAGATATCATTTCCAAGAGATTGACTCTATTTATGATATTCGTAATAAACGCAATACTAGGAGCATCCACAAACCACAGTTCCCATTGTTGTTATTTTCTTTTTCAGTCAGCCTCTTCATTGCTTCTGGGGACAGGATAAAAAATACACGCGGAGAAATGAAGAAAAAAAGCCACAAAGCGTTCCAACTATTGTCTGGCATGCCAAAAGCTCTCTTTGTACCGACATCACCCTGAAGTTAAATGTCCGGGTGCCTAATTGTCTGTGTGCTGATATTTCCGCGCACCGAAAAGTCGTGTAAATATAACCCGAGAAAAACACGTCGCTCTATTTTTTGCGTTCCGCAGATTTTGGATTGTGTTATAATTGATGTCGTGCTTTATAAACGATTTGTTTTCATAATTTTTATTTGAGAAATTGATGGCAGTGAAGTAAATATTATAGGGAATCTGTATATCGCTCGTTTTTATGCATTTCTTCTTGTTGTGGTCCATCAGCCAGATTTTAAAGCAGAATACGCTTTGCGGCAAAGTGAAACTTCGCCAAATCTCGGCACATGGGAGCTATAGTTTTTTCCGTTTTCAGAAAAAGGCCTAAGCGCCTGGGTTCAAATCGGCGTCTTTGAGATCAGCATCCCAACGCCTTAGCCCCTGAGCTAGTGGAGCTGCGGGTTCAATTAGAATTACTCGTCAGTCGCAGAAGCTGCTTGGCGCTGCTTCCCTATCGGTACATGAGTTCCTGTATATAGCTCCCCTAAGGGAGCAGAGTTGCGCGTCCATCCGCCATCTTGACTTCCAAAGTCGTGCGGGAAAGCCACCTATCACGCATGCAGGAGCCGCCTCCGTACCGCCGTGCCAGTGGCAGCGGCAGGGAGTCTGCGCATGCGCCTGCCGGCAGCTGCGGGACAGCGCGACTGCGGGATAGCTGCTTATCATCTGAGCGGCAGCTGCCACCGCAACCGCCGCCGGTCCGGTCACTTGAGCAAAACCAGCGTTTCTAGACACCTGACTGAGATTGGTGTCTTGAACGAAGCACTGCTGAATAAGGGCTTCGCTATCGTAAGGTGGAACCCGAAGCATGTGGCAATAAGACGCGCAATTCCTGTGCTACACGATATACAGGAACTGTAATCGGTATCCATTGCGCACGAGGGCTTTCACCGCCATGCAGCGCTGCCGTTTTCTTTTTTTTTGTTCAGTCGTCCTTCATTAGGGCACCCGGATTTTCCCAAACGGGGGCCATGAGCCGTCCATTTGTTCTTGGCCCCGACGAGAAGGTGGTTAAGATGGTTTCTCTTGTGGGTAATCGTAATGACTTGCAATGCTTTAGATGCAAGCGCCCGCGAGCTGCCTGTGACAACCGCGGCGGTACCATGACGTGGTGAAGTTGCGTTTTCTGCCCGACGCCGGTGGTCGCGTGGCGCCCGCCGCGCTAAGTCTCCTCGCGTCATGTATGTTTAGACAGCCAGTTGCCTTCGCTCGCAGACGATGCTTCAGCTGCAGCGCCTCTGAAACGCTCGAAATATGCCGCCATTCCCGTGCTGTTTTACGTAGTTCCTGCGTGGAAAGTTCGAGTAAATTGTTGGGCATGCAATCCTTGATGGGTGTGCGAGTTGTGCGGGTATGTGTAGCCGTGACAGAGACGTGGTGCCGGCCGTTTCCTGTGGAATAAGAAAGCGACGCCTGATATCCGTCGGTGGTGCTGCCCAGTTTCCGTCGGTATGCGCTGCCCTCTGAACTGCGGTGAAAAGGACTTCTCTGCTGTTTGGAGCTTTCAAAAGGTGATAACTGGTTATGTTTGCCATTTCCAACCCGCATGATAGTGGGCAAGTTGTTCACAACAAAACACTTTCACTTCGGGGCCTGCAGTGCGCGTAAGGTGTGTTTTTGTGTCAGTGACAGTGGTGACGGAGTGGACTGCAGGTGAGGAGCAACTTCGAGGACTTGTTGTTGAGACTCGTGCGTTGACTAGGGATAATTATCATACAAGGAGTTTCCTGCGGAAGTTGTGTTGCACCGGATGGCGCTCAGGATGGATCAGCATGGAACCAAGATAGTCGGTAAGCTCATTATTTATAAACCACCATTTTTCTCCGAACGGAAACAGTGCATAATCCGCCCATGGGAAATAATAATAGCCACAATAGCTGCTGCAAACGGGTTAGCGAAATAGCACGATTTTTCCGGCTGCATCTTGTGCACTTTCTTGCGCTTGGTGTTTGGTGACTGCGTTTGGGAATTGAGCTAACATATATCTGCAAATAGCAATGTCAGCACTTCGTAAGTTTCTGTAACGACAGTACAACACTATTTTTTTTATTTTGCTATTCGAAAACCAGTTTCCACGGTCGGCAATGGCTCGCACAAGCTCTCGCCGAAACTTTTGCATGTATACACAGCTTCCACTGACGTCAATGGAGCGGCCGTCTTGGAGCACTGCCTGCGTGGTTAAAGGCTGTGAAATTATCTGCCGCTGTTGTCTGGAGGAGCGCTCTGGAAGCTGATAGCAGTACTCTAGAAATGGCGGTGGTGATTCTGTATGCATATATAGTGTGTTGCGACGGTAATTGGAACACTTTAAATTTTTTTCCTGAGCGAACCGCCGCTCTGTTTGCACTCAAACTTTGCATGAAGGTGGCATTTTGGGGTATATTTGTTTGACACCAGGAACAACGACGATACTTACCTGTTTATCCTGAAAATAAATAAAACAATTTTCGCCTATGGGAAAATCGCGGCGATTTGAACGTGCGAGCCCGAAAACCGGGTTTTCTGATCGTCTGCTAGCTCATTTCATGGTGCATTTTCTGATCGTCTGCTGCACCATTTGGCTCCGTACGTGAATCCCAAACGTGCGTTTCACTCTGCAGGTGGTTCCGTCGTTCCAACACCAACTTGCGCTGGCTCGCACGTCCAAATCAGCCGCCATTTTCCCATAAGCGAATATCGTTTTTATTTATTTTCAGAATACACAGGTAAGTACCATCGTTGTTCTCGGTATCAAACAAAATAGACCACAAAATGCAACCTTCGCGGCAAGTTTGAGCGCGAACAGAGCGGCGGTTCGCTCATAAATTTTTTTATACTGTTCCAGTTATCGTCGCAACACCCTGTATATGGGACAAAAATATCTCGTTGACGTCTAGCGACAACGCCGGTGACGCCGGGAAGTGGCGAAGTTCTGCTTTGAGTGCAACATCATTGCGCCTAGTGAAGTGCTTCATGAGCGGCGCGCAGACGTTTCGTCACTAATGTCCAGACATTCGGCCGCTTGCGTGTATGGAAGCTGCTTCTTTCTTAGCAGCATCGGTTTGCCGACGCGGGCGCTCCTTAATGGTATTTTAAGCTGATAGTTTTTTCTTGGGATAATTGTTTTGTTGTCTTTGCGTTTATTTAATAGCTTCAAGGCTTAATAGCGAGTCCGATCTATATCCAGGAATCTAGCTTAGCCTCCTGGATTAAGTCCAACAAAGAACGGTAGGCACGGCCATGGAGCCACCGAGGGATAATTAAGCCCGAAAATTTTGCCCTACCTGTCAGACAGTTTAACTTGTAAAATTTTCTCCGTCCGTCCGTCCGTCCGTCCGTCCGTCCATCCGTCCGTCTGTCTGTCTGTCTGTCTGTATGTCTGTCTGTCTGTCTGTCTGTCTGTCTGTCTGTCTGTCTGTATGTATGTATGCATGTATGTATGTATGTGCGAGTGCTGATCGTGTGCGATAGCCCGAGTGTTTAAGCAAAATTATATTTGTTTAGGGAGAGCGAATGAGTGGCGTCCAGTTTTTCCGACGTATGCATGCCGCCCTCCTTCGCTCCATCTTGAAAAGTCAATGCAAAGCTAAATGCCTAACCGTAGTGCCTATTCGGACACCAGTGCTCGCCCAGAGGTGGAGGGCTGAAGGGACCGCGTTTGCGCGACAACTGTGTTATAATGGCATGTGTATTGCGCACGTCGCCAATCACCTTCGCTTGTGGAGCGTTTGCGCGTGTGTGTGCCCGGCGCATGAGGCTGAAGTGAGCATGCCTCGCGAGGACGCCGGTCGCTTTGTTGCCTCAAGTAGTGTACATAGTTTTGTTATCATGTTACCATTTTTTTAGCTTTAAATCTGATATTTCAAAGACGGATTTTCGTAGATTGCACTCCGCACCCGACTGCGCCAATTTTGTTCCCGTTCCATTCTGGATCCCCGGAAGTGCGTAATGATTCGGAGATTACAACAAATGCAGATCCCGAACACCCCAAATCTGGCATGAGATTGATGGCCGATGAAGTAACCACCACTAAGTGAGACAGCAAAATGGAGACTTCGTCGCCGCCGTCACTGAGCCGAATCGTGTTTCGGGACTCAAGGTCTTCTATCCACGGTTAGTTTAGCACAATTCGTCCAGATTATGAGCGGATTTTGTTTCTGCACAGGCGCATCCACGGGTGGCATTTTAATCCGACATGGGGAAGTAGGATCGTATATCCAGCGAGCGCATTCAGAGAGGTCTTGACAGCGGGCCACCTGACAAAGCGAACGAGTCGGGGGTTCCGTTCGCAATGCCAGCCGGTGGCGACGCAAATGATCAGGAACAAGCCGACCGAGAAAGGGGACAAGAGTCGCAAGCTCCCCGTTGCAGGGCGCTGTTCACTCCACCTGACACACACGTGTCTGGAGCGTGGTGACGTCAGCTGCTCGTTTTCGGGATCACCCTTGGTTGGCCCCCGGATCGCAACCGCCAGCTGTTCGCCTCCTCTAAGGGGGAACAACAGCATGAGTCCTGCTGTGTAGGCTCAGCTTAGCGGGAATGATTGGTGCGCTCGACGCTGAATGCCATCCCGGCGTAGGATGTATGGATTAAACCATGGATGGAAACCGGGAAATCCAACCTGAATCCGGTAGATGCGTCTGCAATGATTGTGTGATTGCTGTGAATGAGCATAGTGGCTCCGGGGCGTTTTTGTGCGGACTTCTTTCTCCTTTCTCCCTTTGTCGAAGACCCGGCCCTTGCACCTCACATGTATTTTCGAACTGGCCGTTGAAAAGCCTCCATGACTGCCAGGAGGCCCGGATCATTTCGTCCGCCGGCTTTCACATCTCTTCCAAACTGGACCGAGTTAGACGCGCTAGAACACGCGGCCAAGTCCAAAGACAACGCCCGCGCTACGAACCCGAAGGAAATGCTGCGCGCCGGGGATGCGATGATAGCTCTTTCGGATAGGCGCCGCTTTCATAACGCAAAGATCCCTAATTCGATTCTGACCACAGTAAGCGTTTTTCTTTTTCTTTTGGGAATTGGCTGCACATGTTACTGTTCCCCGCCGCTGCTAAGCCCGTACCACCCCAGGCCTTTGGGGTTGGCGTGCTGGTTAGGTGGCCGGTTTCAGGGCGTAAGGGTCCCGGTACCCGGGACCTGCCTAACCACATTTTTTTCTAGGGGCGCACACTCCCAACACTTTCTCGTTGGCTTCTTGCCTCCTTGCCACTTTTCCTCACACGTAAAGGTATTTTGGTGCGACTGGCGGATATTGTTCGACTTAAGAAGCTCCGCTGTCAAAAGCAATTGGTGTTAACGCCCTGGTGTGGTGAGAAGCAAATTTCACGACACAAGATTGAGGGAAAGATGAACGAGCAAGAAATAAGGCGGGTATGGAAAGAAGAGGAACGGGTGATAAACAGTTGTTGTAACCCGTCGCCCTCAGCGACGGATGGCAGGTAGGCTGAAAGATTTTTAACGAACCGTGGTATTATATTTGTCTTCGACAAAGCTAGCTGCCGGGCTGTTTGGATAAGGGCACTCGGCTGGAGGCACATTGTAAGGATAAAGTCGTCGCTGTCCAAATCGTCTATTGATAGTTGCGCTGCGAGTCGGCCCGAAAACAGAACGCCTGCACCTAAGGTGCGGATGAATAAACACGAGGCGTTGAAAAGCCCACGTTACCTGACAAGCTCATTTGACGTGGCAGAGAGGCTCGAATGTCGGCCGACTGAAGTGGGTCACGGTGGGACCTTCTTTAACGCAAACACCGCTTTGAGCGCGCTGTGTGCGCATTGGAGAGCGCAAGCTGAATTCAAACCGTCGCTTGACAGATAAGAACCTGATAAACACAAAAAACAAAAATTGCGTGTTTATGCGTGCTCGTGAATGTAGAACTTTGACTCAATTTGATGCCATAAGAGGCGTGCTTTGCTCGCTCACACACACCCTCTTTAGTCCCCGATTAACGTCATTCGGCGTTCGATTCAGCGGTGGGTTTTATTTCCCACCTCTGAATTGTGTACCGAAGGTTCATATGTTTGATACGCATGCGGAACCAACGCGCCTTTGTGGGAATGAGTATGCGAGACAACTAACTATGACTTCCGCTCGTCGAGGTACCCGCTGATCTCTGTGTTAGAAACCATAATTTCAAGCCTTAAACCTCGAAGCCGGAACACTTGTTGACAGCTCACTTATAAAGCTAGAGGCGTGCTTAGCGTGGAGGGGGCGTGGGGAGGTAATGCTGGCGCTGCAATCACCAGCCGTAACGGGCGCCGCCATTGCAGCTAACGACGTTCCTCGCCTACTTGGCTTGGCTAGCCAGATGGCTTCTTTTTCGTCTCGAAACCAAAATCAACCAAAAAGGGTAACATCCTTTTGCTTGTTCATCTTGCATGTAACTTGTAAATAATTACTGACAAATAAGACTTCTTATAACTTCAATTTTATAATAAAAATATTTGAATTAACGTTCACAGTAATATTGTTGTTTTTCCCCAGCCAGAGGCAACTTTGCGGCCTGTTCATAAGCCATGCCAAGGACAAGTGGAACGTGCCTGCCGGGTACATGACAGAACGCTCACTGAAGCGTGGCTCCCCTAGACAATGGCGCCAGATTTTATGATTGATTGATTGTGGGGTTTAACGCGCCGACGCAACGCAGGCGATGAGGCGCGCCGTAGTGGAGGGCTCCGGATTAATTTTGACCACCTGGGGATCTTTATCGTGCGCAGAAATCTCGTACACACGGGCGTTTTTGCTTCTCGCCTCCATCAGAAAAGCGGCCGCCGCGGCCGCGAAACGAACCCGCGACCTCGTGCTCAGCAGCGCAACGCCTTAGCCACTGAGCCACCGCGGCGGGTGCGCCAGATTTTATACTCTAGTATATATTAGTATGAAACTCTATGGGGAGAGGGGGTGTTTAGCGCGCGCGTGTGCCATTCTTCCGAGAAACATTGCACAACTTCGCTTTAGAACGTCATTCTACAAGCCTGATTCCAACAGATTCAAGCATCCTATAGGGGTTTGGACCGCAGATGGCGGTGGTGGCCCCACGCACCTAATTACATCCCGGAAGGAGGTGGAAAGCCATCATGTATATATGTCAGTGAGTGCGTGGTGCACGCAGCAAGTTCATTGGCCAACCAGCATTTGCGACATGTTGCCCAACCACAGTACCATTCAAGAGTGCTAGGTGTGAAGAAGTGCCTACAGTTCCGCCAGCCGTCGGTTCCTGCGACAGGAGCCATGTCCTTCTGCAACGGCAGCATGTCTGCAGGGGAAGCGCTGGACACGGCAGCGTTCGAGGCAGGAAGCAGGACGCGAGACGGTGAGATCGGGGAAGCAGGTGGGGAGCCGCTGGGGGGGACTCGTCCATTTATTTCAATACGAAGGAAGACCGCCGCGCTAATGGCTCACCATCCACTCGGAAGCAGCGATTTGTCTTAAACCGTTTTGAAGCAATGGCTTCGGCGTAAGCGTAGCCTTAGGGCAGTGGTGGTCCCAAGGGGAAGGGGGGCGGGGGCGCAGAAGGCGATCGCTTCCTCCCCTCCCCCCCCCCCCCCCCCCCCCGAAGAGGTCCTCAGCTTCTTATTTTTTTTTAAGCATTCCACTTGCCCGAGGTTAAATACCACTTGTGCGAGGCCGCAAACGTGTTGCGACCGTCAGAAATGCGGGCTCGAGCCGTCCGTTGCACCACCTAAGACGCGCCAAAAACCACTCTGTCGCTAAGTGATTTGTGCGCAAGCGGGTTACACCGCATACCCGCACACGCATGCATGGTTATCACCTCCTCCACAGAACTGGCGCAAGGAGGGGAACGGTATTAAGGGGGGGAACGCCCCCCCCCCCCCCCCCCTTTAATACTAATCTCTGGTACCGCTACTGCCTTAGGGGGGTCTTCCTCAGGGGCAGACTCTGAGGTGGTGATTGTTTAGGCTGCCGAAGCGGCGGGTTGTGCGGCTGTCATCACCTGCCATTGAGCGCCGTGCTTTTTTTAACGCGATGGCGTTACCTGGCTCATTGAGCGCTTTCCGTGGGCACTAGGAGTAGTCAGCTGCCATGGTCCTCAATCGTATTTCCTAGGCGTCCATGTAGTAAACGACGTTATCACCGCCGTTTAGCAGCGACGGCGGCGGCAGCGAGACGCGAGCCCCCGTATGAATGGAATCGTGTGGTACAATAACCGGAGTTTGGAAGCGAGAAGGCGGGCAGGTAGGCCACGGGGAATGATGGCATGGCGAAAAAAAAAAAAAGTGATATAAACACGCGCTCGCACCGAAGGGTCGTTGGTCTTTTGTGGGTCGGAGTGAATAAAACCTTTTCTTATAACGCGTATAGACCGGCGCATGAAAGCAATGCTAAACTTAAGGTTGCTTCGTTCTCGCACTGTTATTGGTTTGCCTCCTGGTTAGCCTTACGGTTAGGGTGACATGCCTAGGTGGGTTTGGGTCATAAGCTCGCTTCTCGGAAGAGTGCAAATTTTATTTTCTCTTCGACAATTTTCGGCTGGTGAATAGGGCACGGAAGGCCGGCTACAGCCAGGGGGTCCTGGGCTGAGGACACCCCTCACTGGTCCGGAGTGACTGCACTCAATGGATGGAATAAATAAAGTTTTTCCTCCTCCTCCTCGAAAATTTGAGGAACATAGCTGGTTTCTGAGTGCCTTCTGTTTGCACCGAAACCTACTGGATTACTTTATAAATTTTATATACATATATATTTGCAGCACACTTCTCTTACTGAGCATGAACCCGCGCAGCAAAGGCGATGCATAAATAACCGTCCAGCCATCGAAAGCTCAGAGCTTCTTCTGACTACAACCACTCCAGAAAGATTCCCTTTTTCTGGCTTCTCTGGTAGTGTGTACATCGCCATCAATGCGAACGCAGTACTTTTTAACTCTCCCTGTACACCAGCCCTTACGACATGCGCGAAAAGGTTTAAATTCAGTGGCAGCAAGCTTATGGGTCTTTATACTGTCCTACCGATTCGTTGGCGGTGCACAATTTAAGTCACATAGTGTAGTCCAAACGACATCCGCGGCTGCATCTGCCACTTTCTGCGTCCGTTTCTTTCTGGGCTTCCAATTTCCTGTCGCTGCTCTTTGGAATCTTCTTCACGCTGATAAAGATGGCCCTTCTCACGGAGGCCACTAATCTCCTTTTTCACTCTTTCTTAGTTCCTCTTCGTGACTTCACCGACGATTCTACATAAAATGTGTCTCTCTCTATCTATTTATACACGGCGAGAAATCTTAGCATGAAGGACCTTTTATACCCTTGGAACAGCAAAGACCGTGCAGTGCGGGGTTTTAAAGCTCATATGCGTTTCTTTAGAGAGACTGGAACAGACGCTAGCTTGTAACGGCCCTTTCTCTTTTTTTTATTATTACTATTCGTTTTGCAATTGAACCCTCATTCCATGTTCAGCAATCATCCGAAGTAGCAAGCCTGCATTATGCAAGGCTGACCTTTTCGTTCTCATTGAAGAACTTCATCTCTCTCTTTCCACCTTCATTTCTCTGCGCCTCTCTCTCTCTATCTCTCTCTCTCTCTCTTTCTCATCATTCTCTCCACTCCACCCTTATGCTGTTGTATGGCCAAGGCTGACATGTTTTATCTTAGACCTAGTGCTAAGAAGACGCCGAGGTCCCCAAACTTTTTCTTCCTGGTGCTGCAGTTACTTCAGTTTTGCTCCGCTGCTCTTGCGCTTCCCATCGGATGATAAAATCGTATGGTGGCACCGGCGGGATGAATTTTTTCTCGCAGCCTATGCTTGTGTACACACCAGCCAACCGAGGGTGCGCGTGCTCGTGCACGCTTTGCAAAGAAGAATTTATGCTTCTCGTTGCCAACCAGACACTCCTGCTTTCGTTGTGCTTGCCCTCCCGCCTCGCAACGAATCCTGCATGCAGTACCCGGCGACGTTCGCAGGAAGATTTGCCCTCCACACGTATGAAGAAGCAGGCTGTCTCCTCATGTGTAGCCTCTCTTAATCTACGTCTGACGTGTAGCGTCACGTTACTCTATTCATCTTGTTTGCACCTTCCATCGTGGAGTGGTGAAGATTGAAGACGGATGGGACGTGGCACATGTCGGAGCTCTCACTCGGCGACGATTAATCGGCGCTTTTCGCGATTAAAGAGTTTGGTTTTTGTCCCTGTCTTCTGCGGTTGTCGGGAGTTTTGTTGATCTATCCTTGTAGGCATGTAAAGGCTTTCATTTATTAGCACAGGAATGTGCAAGTATCACACACATCAATCATTGGGGAATAATTGTGATGGCTGGTAATAATTGGTAAACAAACGTAATATTAAGAAAATTCATTGCAACGAAGTGCTGATTCCGCAACAATTTTCTCCACGCTGTGCAACTTCACGACGTGTGTCACGACGGGCCAAAGCTTTAGCCAGAATCTTCTTCAGAGAGGTTTTGGGTCGCGTGGCCATCATCCTTCAAGCAAAGCCACACACCTAAAGTAACCGTTTAAGAAGGGGCTGACCTCAAATCAACTCCCCCACTCTCTAGAAATGACCTTGCTGTCTACTAATAAGTACTTACAATCCTCGAAGACGTCAACACGCCAGATGTTTCGTTAACCATTTTTCATTCGTCGCTGGCCTGTCTTAGCGGTTCGTACGCTGTATGGTTACCGAGGCTTATCTCGGGGTACTTCTTGCAGCCTTGACTGCATCTTCCCTGACAGAAGAATCTACGTAGAGCAGCTCGTCCTCCTCCCTGGACAGCATGCATCTTCTGCGCACTTCGACATCGCAGCCGCTGCCGTCGAAGTCCACTCGTGGTGTTTGCTGGGCTCTCAGCCCGCTCTGTCCGCACGACCACTTCGGCATTCCCGACGATGTTGTCTCTGCGTTGCGGTTTACTTCTTCCGAGTCTTGGCTTCAGGCCCTGCGAGCACTCCTGTATGGCTTGCAGACACGTCGTGTTAGCCTCTTGCGCCCCCTGGGTGCTTACTTTCTAGGCCCCTTCTTGGCGTCTTCATTTCCAGCTCTCCACGCTTCGTCCCGAGACAGGTATCCAAACATCAGCTTCTTGTGAAACGTGATTGACTGCTGTCTCATTTAGCCGCCACTTCCTCACCACCTCTCTCCGCGCATCTACCTCTTCTTTCCCCTATTTGTCTGACACTTTGTGCGCCTTCAATACAACAGCGGGCGTTTCTCTGGCTACCTGGCTCTTTCTTTAATAAAGCGAAAGCTTTATGAGTGGCACCGATGGCGTCCTGTCAGAAAACTAATTCATATCCCCATAGTCCGGTCGGTCGACAGAAAAGCTCTGATTAGGTCTCTGGACACAAGGTGCATGCGTGAAGCCGGGCTTGCATCGTGTCAAAACGCTCACTCGAAAATCACGAAAAAGGAACGATTCCGGATTAGACAATACACACATTAATTATGAAGGAGGAGCGCAATAGTGCACCTTTATCTCATACATCCCGCATCGATATACATTTAGATTATCCGTAGATGCACGGCAAATCGTCGCATGGGTTCCTTCTTCGTTTGCGATTTGGGGCTTTGATGGTTTGACGATCGATTGCACTCACTATCAGTGAGGGTTGGATGCACTTTTAGCGAATTTTTTCACGCTCTTTTGACGCAGTTTTGACGCGAGAAAGCTTTCGCGTTTTTTTTATTTTTCTTTAGGTAAGATGGTAAATTTTTTGTTCCTTTCTTTTCTTTATTTTGTCCCCCTGTCTGACATACGCCTGTTGTGTCGCCTTGCATACTCTTTACGAATTAAGAAGGTAGTTATATTCTTGATCCCTGTACAGTGTAGTAGAATAGAATAGAATAGAATAGAATAGAATAGAATAGAATAGAATTTTTATTTCATGTTCTTCATAAGACGTGACGGGGCGAGAGAAAAAGCTGCTGTGGACGGCTTCACGAGCTCTCGCCCCATGTAAACTCTTATTCTGACTTCAACCTGTAATTGGGAAAACTGCCCGTTATCCAAAGTCTAGCACAAATTTTAGCTTTACAACGACAGCTAATTCGGAACATCGCTCCCGCAGACCCTGTATTCTCCGAAATGAAAGAAGCAAACACGCGTATCGCTGCTGGTGGTCTTGGTGCCAGGGAAAGGCGCGTACAGCAGCTGCGCGCGTGATAGCCGTACCCTTTCCCTCGAAGTAGTCGTGGTTGAGCCACAGCGATGCCACAAAGAGACTAGCGAGCAGAATGATAAATGTCGTTATAATGTTCAGATCTCGAGTTTTGGTTAGTTTTTGTCAGCGGTAACAGCTGCTATTAAAGAAACCGACGAACTGGATTTGGGGCGTTGCCTACCAGCTTGAGAGTTATTGTTTGGAGGGAAAACATTACTTACTCCTACTTTGCTTTTTGGGACAATGTTGCACTTTGTAGCAGCCCGTTCGACCAATTGTGTGCGCTGCGGAGATCATGTGATCGCTCCGTCTTTTCACCTGCTCTCTTTCGTCTTGGAGAACGTGAACGTGTTCCCTTTTCCGCGAAACGCCAGTGCTATGCGGTGAAGCCTTTCCGCACTGGGTGGCGAGGCCGAGGGACACTGCAGCAACCATCGGCTGCTAACGAAGGCGTGCGCGCTGATTGCAGAAAACGCCATCGACGTGTAGCCTCACATGGCCTTACCATAAGGTCTCGGGTGCCAGGTATCGTCAAGGCCCTGCCATCGTTATGCTATGGAAATTCTATGAAGTGTCACGGAAAATTACGGACGTCGGGATATCAATGTCGCACCCCCAGATGTGTGTGTACCCGCCTGATGTCGTGCGGTCATTCCGAATTACTATTGAACTCAAACGTATCTGCTCACTACAAGATAATGTTCTCCACAAGGTTAATGTGAAATCAATAAAAGTGGTTCTAGATACTTTATAAGCCCACGCAAATTATTATTATTATAAGCCTTGTTGTGTCCCTTGCAGGACACAGCATTGTTAATACAATATTATTACAAAATTACTGGCATATAAATCGAAACGCAGGCAGTGTGGAGGACTTGCGTGTATAAACTTAGCTTATTTCGTTTTCAAAGCTAAGGACAGACCAGCATCGCTTGCAAGTAAGCCTTGTAAGGTAAGCATTTCCTACAGCATTTTGTTCAGCTCCCTGCTCAACTTGTTAACAATAGACGAATGTGTCTTATAATTGCGCAAATGAAGGATGACATCATAGTTTGCCGACTCCCTGAACGTCCTCAAAAGTCTCTTTAACCGCACAAGTTCAGGCGGTGCCCAGACTCGTATAACACTAAAAACTAGAACGGTTCTCTGACTACACATCAGAAACGCGCATGTACGGTCGAAGTACGAAAGGAGGAGGAGGAGGAGGGTGACACGCGTTCAGCTTGCGCGTGTCCGGAGGAGGAAGGAATTGAGTGAGGGAGGAGGGGGTAGTACGCTGGGCGTAGGGAGAGCGCCAAAGAGGTGCATCCTAATTTCACGGCCGACTGGCCACGTTCACAGAACGCTGGTCGTGATGGGGGAAAGAGCTGGACGGCTCCCCCCGATTCAGCCGTCTCACCAGTGTGCACAGCCCATAAGCGGCACCGAATCCTTCTCCTGCGCGCACTATTTGTCCGACTGGTGAAAGGAGGAAGGGCTGCGCTGATTTGTAAAGCATGGCTACGTTGTAGCCCGAACAATATTGGCGCTCCCTGCTGTAGGACTGATTTTTGCTGATTGTTTCTAACTGCACAGGCGACCGACCTTGCACGCGATCGGGGACTTGCGGCTGCGTGGGCACGCACCCTGCCCCAGGATTAATTACGCATACCGCGCTCGAGGGGAGGGAATACCGTCCCAAACTCGGTTCTCATCAACTTAAATTTTAGTTTTGTGTTATTCTCTTTCTTTTTTACTGAGGCAGCTTCCACGACGGCAGGAGGGCCCGCGATGAGTTTTAAAATTTGAGTCTTTGACAAGTTTGAATGAGCTTCACGAAGCGTGACGTCCCCCCACCCCCACCCCCGACGAGCACGCTGAAAGAGGGATGGTCCAATGGAGGGCCCGAAGGGAAGTGAGTGCTACCTGCTGAAGACCCCTGCGACCACTCCGCCACTGTTTCGAAAGCAATGCGCTAATGGGTTGCGCTGCGGGATACAAAGCCCATTTGCAGTAGTGCGCTTGTCACCGAGGAACGTCGTGGGAAGCTATATTAGCCTCAGCACGGCGGCAGCTGGAGCGTGAATTTTATATTCATGTTATTTTTTTTTTGCCCGTGGGTGATAGCTAAGATAAAGACTCCTCAGGTACAAACATCACTTATTGGCGGATCAGACGATATCGAGCCAATAACAACTATAAACCAACATGAGCCATTCCACTCAGTGAAGGTGGATGCCCGGCGAAGCTTTTTACCACACGAAATAGAGCTGACACAGAATTTAGGTAGAGGGTATAAGCAAATTTGATTTCTATTGAGCGTTTCAGAGCTCGATAGTTCCATTGCCGCCGCCGTTGGATACGCTGTTAAAGTCGAATCCCCTGGCACCCCAGTTTTCCTGTATAAAGACTTGCAGGAGGCGCAATATTTCTCGGCACGCCACACACCCTCATGACTGCGCCCTTCGCACCCATCCTCCCCACAAAATAACGCTGGTATGGGTCCCCGGCCACGCCAACTTGTGGGCGGCAATTCTTGAGAACACGCGATTACCCGAGTACTCTCCCCGGGTCCAAAGTTTCAAAGGTTATTTAAAAAAATACAATAATGTGCGATTACACAATGTAAATGTACAACAGGAGGTCTCAAGGTAAGAAACCGCGGGGACCTCCGTCCATGCTGTGGCGAAATGTGTACCACCCTGGCACTCAGAAGATTTTAGATCATCAGGTACGCCGACAGCATCTCTGGGCGCTACGTGTCAGTAGGCAGTATTTATTTATTTATTTATTTATTTATTTATTTATTTATTTATTTAATAACCTCCATGCCTCGAAGGGCGTTACGGAAAGGAGTGGGTAAAAGTCAAGGTTGCTACCGATGGAGGCCGGAAGGTGGTTCCAGTCGGTGGCTGTCCTTGGCAAGAACGAATTGAAGTGCATGTTTTTTCGAGAGGTCGGCACGCTAACTTTAAATCTGTGGTCAATATGTTCAGAAATATAAGCAGGTGGTAAGAGAAGGTCGTGTTTAATATCAGGATTGGTGAAGTAGATTTTGTGGAAGAGGCAGAGGCATGATACTTTTCTTCTGATAATTAGGTTAGAAAGCCCAAGGTTAGATTTAATAGTGAATACGATGGCGGTGCGGGAGTAGTTGGAAACAATAAAACGAGCTGAGGGGTTCTGAATCAATTTAATTAAGGAAGAAAGAGGTAGCTGAGGGACCCAAATCGCTGAAGCATACTGGAGCTTACTTATAACAAGCGGTTTTAAGGAGACTGGAGCTAGCGGAAGATTTCGACAAATGAAGCCAAGCATGGTGTTAGCGTTGTTAGTGATGTAATCAGTATGCTTACGCCATGATAGATCGTTACTTATGGGAACACTAAGGTATTTGTAGAAAAGGACGGTGTCTAATTGTGTTGAGTTAAGAAAGTATTCAGGAAGGTTATGGTGATTTGTATTGTTAGAAACCCTCATATATTTGCACTTTTTTGGGTTAAGATTCATGTGCCAGTTGTTGCACCACGAGGATACGTTATTGAGGTCAGACTGTAGTAAGAAGGAATCTACGGCGTTGGTTACTTTAGGATAGATTACGCAGTCATCTGCGAAAAGTCGAATTGAAGAGTAAACGGGGTCAGCAATTTCAATAATCTGCGAAAAGTCGAATTGAAGAGTAAACGGAGTCAGCAATTTCAATAATATAAATAAGGAAAAGCAAGGGACCCAAGACAGAGCCTTCGGGAACCTCGGATGTTACATGGCGCGTGCGTGAATTGCAGTTATTGGCGGTGACATACTGCTTGCGATTTGTTGGAAAAGCTTCTATCCATTTAAGTAGGCTGTAGTCTAGGTTAAGCTTGCTGAGTTTGTGGTGTGACACGGAATCAAATGCTTTCCGCAAGTCGAGAAAGATGCAGTCGGTGACGGAAGCCTTATCAAAGGTGGAGTACAGATCGTTAGTGAAAAGTAGTAGTTGTGTTTCGCAAGAGTAGTGCTTTCGAAACATATGTTAGAATTAAGTAAAAAAAATGTTTAATTCAAAGAAAGTGCTGAGATGAGAATACAACTTGTGTTCTAAAATTTTGCAGGATATACTAATTAGTGAAATGGGTCTGTAGTTCCAGGAATGAGAAGTGTTACCTTGCTTGGGCACTGGCACCACCTTTCCCGCCTTCCAATCACTGGGGAGGGTAGAGTATTGCAAGGACTGTATGAAGGTGCAAAACAACATTATAGAAGAGTACGTTATAGTGGCCTTTAAAAATTGAGCGGGAATTCCATGAGTTCCAGGTGATGAATTCTTCATATTAATAATGTCCAGTCCCCAACCCGCCCTCTCCCGTGAAGCCGCATTTGTGGTCCGGAACGCACAAACGGCGTGCAAGCCTATGTTTGTTGGTAAGGATAAAAGCTAGCCCCGCTCCCTACGCATCCCTAAACAGGTTCCCAATGGGATAAAATATATTTCAAGTAGTATAATACGTGGGATTTTTTACAGGGCCGTTTCTGTTTGCACCCGTCTCTTCTCTATTCTCGTCAGCTATAGCGAGAACAGTATCCAAGGGACTGCAAGAGGCCTCATACCTGGTAGACCTAACGGAATCGAACCATTAGCGGTTCCAACTAAAGGTCCACGGGAGCACGGGGACTGTCCTAAAACGCTCTGACCAGAAGCGTGAAGCCCTCGGCTCAGTGCGGGGCACCCTGAACGCGTGCTCAAGCCGCGGCGCCGTCATCTCGCACATAACCGCAGGTCAATCGCGTGCTCTCTTTAAGCTGCGGTCTCCTTCCTGCACCAGAGCTGCCTCCTGCGCTCACCGCACCACGCTCGAATGGGATCGCTAGCTCTGTACAGCCCTCGCTACGGATTCGCCATGACCATTGATAGGCGGGGGAACCTACCGGTCCGTCACCGTGTTCTTTCTTCTCCGCGCTCCCCTTACTCAATGAATAATGCAGGAAAGTGCCCATCTTCGTTTTCCCCATCCCTCCCTCCCCCTAGCTTTCCTACTGTCGTTCATCGCTACGGGGGGTAAGGTAGACCCCACGCAGCAGGCATGTTTTCCAGCCCACCTTCCGTCTTCCACTCATGTGGTTTCCGCTCTCCTCCGTCCGTAGTATTTCTCGTCTCTCATTCCCAGCTCCTTTGCCTCTTTCCGCTCTCAATTCTCCGACGCACGTCAGGAGCAAATGAAGAGGCAGGGGGTGGGGAGATGGGTGGAGGGGAGGGTAAGGGGGAAGGGGGAGAGGGAGTGTCAGCAAAAGATAAAATAAAAATAAAACGAGGAACTATCAGGATCCAACGAGCAAGGGACTACATGAAAGTGAAAGAAAGGTGCGGAGGACCCATTGATTTTCGTTAACTGTATTACCTCATGGCCTAAACACTTGTTTTCTAGATTTTGTTTTCTCACCGTGGTCCTCCAAATCTACCGTTTCCAGTGTGTGCGTAGTACTGCGTCACTCGCTCTAGAACTCGCTCCTTCTCCACACTCTTTTTATTTTTTCAGTATTTATCTTTTTTGTCGCTTCGCTTCCCTGGTATCTACGCGCTTTCCTGCCCGTCTGACCTTTTCTCCCCTCAACACCTTACCACGTAGAAACAAAAAAAAAAAAAAACAAGGGCCGAATTTTTGTTGAAGAATCATTGTTTCTGAAATAAACAATTCAATTTAATAACGGGGGGGGGGGAGGTGAGCCAGAAAGAAAGGTTTATCACGATGCCAGCTCCTTGACGCTATGTTTTTCATAACTCACCTCATTTTTCTCCTTTTTTAATGTTCCCTGCTTTCAAGTAATGTTTCCTAGTTTTCTTTCGTCCTCTTAAGAGAAGTGCGTCATTAGTGTTTGACATATATCTTTTAGTGTGTCACCTCATATTCTAGAAACACACTCAAGTACGCCAAAAGCTGTTCCTGCCAGAAGGATAATTACATCAGCTCTCAGCGCAGCAGTTGCCATGTCAAAGAAGAGCTTGAACGATGACGGGATGAACTCCGCGTGCTCAGGTACACACATTTAGTTAAGTGTTATCTGTGCCCGCTCGGGATATTCTACTTAACAGCCTGTTGATGTTTTGTATGACTAGGAAAAATAAGGAAAAGACATTTCCGAAATTTTAAGATTTCAAACATTCACAGGAAAACAAATTGGATAAAAGGGCATTGGTTTAAGAGGACCAAATTATATATTTTGATTTCTTTTTTAGCAATGTTTTCTACAGAAACAAAATATAGGGCATTCCATAGAGTGAGAAGTGCATCATTTTAGAATATTAAAAATTGATGAAACGGGTAAAATTAAAATAAATAGGTAGGCAATGGGCACCTCACGAGACACGATGTCGAGCAGTCAGTTTCGAGTCTCTCATATTTTGCATTTCACGACACTAATTTACAGCGCAATCGGTGTGTGGTTGGGGTGGCTAAGCTTTTTGCTTTTGTGATTTGTTATAAACTGTGACAGCGGGGCGGTGCAGGTGTGTACTTTAAAGCTGTGGCGAAAGTTTCGGTAAAGGGAATTCGAATATTGGGCTCACTATGCTGCCGTTCCAAGGCTGCACGCTGTCGCCGTTGCTGTCGACACTGCAGTGTGTCGTCGCGCAACTAAGCCCCCGTGTTTCCTCGCGTGTTTTGCTAAACCTCCTTTTTAGTGGTTTTGATGGCCTACAAGGCAAGGCTACCACCGGCTGTGTTCATTAGTAAACCGCTAAACTCGGCTTGACTATTATTGTGTGGTTGTCATTTTAGCATCACCGTTACACGTCCCGGCGTACGACTGGGTAGTTTAATGTTCTAACAAGGGTTAAGGCTTGGGAGAGTTGGCGCATGATTACAAAGAGTAACCAACATTTTCTGTTACGTTGATGCCTTTTAGTAGTTTTTAACACCGGCGAAGCGGGTGTGAAACCGTTAATGGTTCAGGTGCTAGGTCATTTTCTTCAATGTTTTAAGCCTGTGGTTTTAACTTTTGAACTTCCCGTGGGCAAAACTATTCGGTTTTTATATCTGAAGCTTCATTTTTCGCACAATCACATCTGCTGTGCGTACGATCCACGTGCCAGCAAATTGCTTCTACCTTTTGACTCATCCCATTCTAAACTCGAAAATGTATATCATAACCATGTGTTTTAAAAATGCCTTGAATAGATCTTGTTTTCGCACGATAGAAGAAAGCTTTCGCAAACAGGTTGACCGGCTTCTGATAGCGGGGTACCCCAAGCAGCTGTTAGCATCAGTAGCAGAATCAATAATGCAGAGATTAAAAAGAGAGGAACAGGACAGCCAAGCAGCCATAGAATGCAACAAAGGTGATGAGCTAACTGTTATTCCTTACGTGCACCGGATAGCACACAATTAGAAAAAGATAGGAAAAAGTGCTAGTGTAAAAGTTCTAAGTTCTATTTTCTGTGCCCAAGAAGCTTTCGGCCATGTCCGAAAGTGAACAAAACCAAAAGAACAATGCAATCTTGCTCTGTAAAGCATGATGACCGTTTTGTGGAATGCGTCAAAGACGTCGTCTATTCAGTTCCGCTGTCCTGTGGGAAAACGTACATAGGCCAAACGGGATGATGCCTTAAAAAAAGAATAAAATAACATAACTATAACGTACATTAGGTGATTAGTGGCCACTTAGGTGTCCACTGTCGGGATTGCCACGGCTGCGCCCCAACCTTTCAAGAAACTCATGTCATTGCAAAATACCAAGATAAAATAACTAGAGAAATTATTGAAGCCGCAGAAATAGAGACAGAAAAGAAAAATGTGTGAGTGTACCCTCACTGTCCCTCTCGCAAAAAGAGATTAATTTTCTGTCCACAGTTAGTTCAGCACGTGTTTGGGGCACAATGGCGTCGAGTGCGGCGTGACGACCAGTTGGGTTATCTTCAGCTTTCGTGTTTTTTCAGCGTTTCCTGTATTTTTTTACTGTCAGCATATATATGTGACATGCCGAAAAATAAAGTTAGTTGTAAGTCAGCGCTCGTGGTTGTCCCTTTCTTCTTCTTGTGTTTTGTCTATGTTGCGCTGTTCCCCTTTTTGTAATTAATGTTCTAAAATTTTTTGGTTGGTGGAAAAACGGGAAAACATGTCTCGACATGACAAGAAGATCGCCCGAAACGTGCGCAGTCTGTGAGTAGCATCTTCGAACAAAATCTATTGTTCAGAACTGTGCTCGGGACCACTACGCGCAGGCTTTCTTTGATGTAATGTGTTGTATCAGTCACACATTTGGCGCTTCTCTTACTAGCAAAAGCCATTATATGGAGATGAACGCTGTTATGCGATATGGGTATGCCCGGATGTCATCCCTAAATGAAAAGTGGGGAGAGAGTCGGATTGGGCGAGAGAAGAGGTTTGTCCGCGCTCAGCAGTGTTACTCATGTCGTATGAGGAGAAAAGGAAAGCCGCTATCGCGTTGAGTCCCGCTTATCATGTTACGTGGCCCCCATTGCAGGAACGGAGCCGAAAGGCTGGACTGTCCGAGTCAACGTTGAATACGTTGGGAAAAAAAAAAAAAAAAACTTCCTGCGTTTTTGCAGCCACCCCTTTTTAAAGGGCCATTTTCCGTGCAGGCCGGGTGAACTTCCCAAGCGTTGTAGTTCCACACAACAAGGGCCGAGCGCCAGGCCGGGAAGTCGCTTGTACCTATTTTACCGGTAGGTGCCCGGCGCCACCAAGGCACACGAATGCACATGGCGCCTTCCACAGCCACTGTGGACGCTCAACTCGAAACCGCGTGTGGCAGGACATGCCGCCAGACTCTTTCACCCCCGGAGATGGCGCAACGCGGCATGATGGCCGGGGCCCCGCCAGATGGACAGGGGTCAGGGGCCCCGCGCAAGGGTAAAGGCAGCCAAAACGATTGTTAAGTTCACCCGGCTTGCACGGGAAATCGCCCCTATGGAAAGGGGAAGCTGCAAAAAATGCTAGAACTTTTTTTTAACCTATTCAACGTATTTCAACTCTTTTTAAGCGTATTCAACGTATTTCAACACTTATTCAACGTAGCGCGCACTTTGGTTGAGTTCACTCCACGGAGCTTGGTCGCTGGGAGAGCCCTACAGAAGTAGTACGTTGTAGTACCGGAGTCTCTGAAGGACTCTCGCAATACTTAGCCGATGACTAGAAGAAGGTGGCGCAGCATTCACAGAACATAACCTGGGCTGTGCTTATGAAAATATTGAGTTTGGTGCAGTGTGACTATCCGAGAGTAGTATCCCATGATAGAAGGCCCCCAACAGCTTTCGTTATTACAAATTTTTCAAGTGGTAACGTGGGAAGCCGTAATATTTGTCCGGAGGGGCTAAAATTTCTTTCCATAATTTTTGTTGATGTCTATACTGGGCTACTTAGCACTGCCAAAGCTTCATCCTGTTACGTCATTTTTCGGAAAGCCATTTCTTCTTACAAAGACTCGCTTTTATTCAGATGGCCTATCTGGGAAAATTCAAGTTTTTTTGGAAAAGCAAGAAAGAAAACGGTCAAAAAAGGTGTCTTGTGGGTACGTGATGATTGATTGATTATGAGATTTAACGCGCCGACCAACACAGGCGATCAGGCGCGCCGTAGTGAAGGGCTCCGTATTAATTTTGACCACCTGGGGATCTTAAACGTGCGCCTAAACCTCGAATACACGGGCGTTTTTTGCTTTTAGCCTCCATCAAAAAACGGCCACCGCATCCGGGAATGGTACCCACGTCTTTGGTGCATACCTGCCGAAAGTGTAAGTAATGTTATTTTTCATTCCGCTTTTAAAGACATATTGCCTCTTCAATTTATCAATTTGACCCGGAAGCAAGGTAAAATATCGTGTATGATATTCCTCTCTTCAGAATTTTTTAATAAAAAACAGAACTTCATTATATGCTGCCTTTCCATGCCCATCCACGTGTTTACAAGGTGTACAATAACGTGGCATAGAAATTTTCTGCTCACAGTCTTGGGTTACGTTTATGGTCCGTAAATTCGTGTTTGTAACGTTTCCCGCTTAGACTTACTCTAGTTCCCCAGTACTCAGAGAGGAGGCAGGAGCAGACAGCATCGGTGAGACGTAATTGAAAAGGTAATGCAACCAGCCGCCAGCGGCTCGACTCTTTTTCTAATCAAAATGTACGGTTACGGAAATACTACGCCAACGTCCCCCTAGTGGCTCCAGGAAATGAAACGAATTCATGCACTCCATGAAAGCAGGGTCGCCAGAGAGATTCAGTGTAACAAAAACCGTGCAGTCTTTTCAAATCCTGTTGGTCTGCGGAAACTGAATGTGGTCCCGGGAAAAATAAGAGGGACTAAAATAAGCTCCATTCACTAGTTATGCTCTCGATTTGAGACATTTTCCGCGAATATGCTGTGTTTTGCGTGTGCGTGTGTTTGTATGTAGCGATGTGTGTAAGGCCCACACTGATGCGCTGTTCTAGACAATAAAAATAAGGGGTGAAAGACGGCTACAGTATCAGCAGTATTCACTATCATGACAGACCTCTTGTATAACCCGAAGAGCGAACAACGAAGGAAAACAAGACAACAAAATATGTTTTTTAAAGACGATAGTCGTTCTTGGGCTACTTAAACCCAGAAATTTTGGTCTGTCTGTCTGTCCGTCTGTCTGTCTGTGACTCGATTCAGCCACCCGGCCAAAGTAAAATGCATACTGCGCAATAGTCTTATATACTCACAGCCAAAGGTAAACGCCTAAGCCCGGTTTATATGTACATACTTCTCAACTTTGTTGAACAAGAACAAGACATTACACAAATATAAGACAGGAAATTAGTACACAAGGAATATTTACAGTGTTCCTTTATTAAAAAATTCATGGATGCTTGGTTTTTCGACAGCAAATGATATTCTACATCTACTGCAGAAAACCGTCGCCTGCTGTTGCCCGCGCCACTTCTAGGCGGCATTTGAAAAATTACGCGACAACAGCAACGAAAGATAATGATGATGATGTCCTCAAATATTTTGGCACGCACCCACAAAGGGGGATTGGCCAGGGCTAAATAGGTTGTTCCACTAGCTAGGTTCCACGCTCTGCTTGGAACGCACGTGGAGCACGGCCACGTGGTTCTATAAACCTTGAAGTCGGCCGCCTCGATTCACGCGCGTCTCCGCCGTACTGCAGCGCTGGCATAGAGGAACCCGGCTTGTAGACGTGGAACGCGGTAAATTAGAATCGCCTTGAGCAAACCCTTGTTGTCTTTACCTTGGGATGAGCGCGACGGTACAGGAACAGCATGAGAGTTGAGCCGGAAAGCAAAAGGGGGCATTTCCTTGGCAAATGACTACAAAGACTATCGTCTTTTGACCACAGTTGCACCGAAAGGACCAGATACGCGGCCAATTTTTTAACTGCAGAGCATTTCAGTAACTCACGATGTCACCCGCGTTGACGTCCGTAGTCGTAGTCCACACCCCTCCCCCTACACTATATAAAAAAAAATACTATCCGGCGCCTGGTTTCGATCCCTCGACCCTGCGGGCGGAACGCAATGTACATGGTGCTCTACCCACTGCGCCACAAAGCCGACACAGAATGGGAGGTTACGAACGCGCCTTATATCCTTGACTCATTCAAACTACGTCAAAAAGCTGCTGATACAACGCATTGACGACCACCAACTCCCCAAACACTAAACGTTAACGCAATACACCCACCCCCTATGCGACGCATTTACTCGAGTCCCCCTCGCGGGGAGATGGGTTTACAATAGTAAATGCAAAATGTGGCAGTGCAACGCCGGCACGTGCGAGGAGAAAAGCAGAAAGAGAACAGAACTCCCGCTGGCGCAGTTTCAGGCACGAGGCGCGCGAGCACTGCGAAGGCGGGAAATTTGAATTGCCTGGGGTGGTAACAGTGAGCGGAGAACGGCGCTGCAGCCCGTTGTGGCGAATCAATGCTCTGCACTTCCGACAGCTTTCACGTTGAGTGGAACGGCTTTAATTTTTATAGCGACGAATGCCTCTTTTCTGCGCTCCATGTCCTTCTAAAAACGAAGACAAACACTTTTCCAATCCCGGTTTCCTTCAACCGCTGTTATCCAGACCCAGACCTTTACTCAAACCTCTGCACTTTGTGCAACAGCAGAGCCGACCTACACCCCATGATATGGTCGTGCTATGAGCTCCAAAAAAAATACGACCGCCTATAGTAGCACGTCCGATGTGAATACACTTAGAAGATACAAAATAAGACAGCAGAACAATGGGAGACTGTTCTGCTCAGCTCCAACAACTCACAACAGTACGGATGGCCGAAGCCGCCGCGAGGGTCAAATGAATCCTGGCTGACGGCTGAGGGAGGGAAACCGTCCAAGTCGTCTACCCTTCAGAACCCATCCCGGGCATTCATCTCTCTCTCTCTCTCTCTCTCTCTCTCTCTCTCTCTCTCTCTCTCTCTCTCTCTCTCTCTCTCTCTCTCTCTCTCTCTCTCTCTCTCTCTCTCTCTCTCTCTCTCTCTCTCTCTCTCTCTCTCTCTCTCTCTCTCTCTCTCTCTCTCTCTTTCTCTCTCTCTCTCTCTCTCTGAAGACAATAATCTACTGCCGCCTCTGCCACGTAGCAATCTTTCCAACCCGCCTCCCCCCCCCTACACACACACGGTCTTCCTCTACGCTCTATCTTCTCCCGAAATAAAAGCAATACAAATTTGCTCAAAGGCATTCAAATTTCCCCAAGACGACGAAAACGACGATGATTATATTAGGATGAATGAATGAAAAAAAAGACGTTAATTAGAGTAACATACAGAGGGCGAATGAGAAAGGGGGACAAAAAATTAAACTCAGTACTACCTAGTGTGAAATGTGCTGAAACAGCGGAGCTTTTGTTTGTCTTTACAAAGATTCCGTTTCGCTTTGACCTCTTTTACGGTCCGAATTCGACTTGCCGATATTTGTCATAGAATAGTTTCCCGCATTGTTCCCATAAAACAACACTTGCGACGGTTTTCTGTAATCGTTGATTGGTTGGTTATGAGGTTTAATGCACCGACGCTGCTGCACAGGCGATGAGGAGCGCCGTAGTGGAGGGCTCCAGATTAATTTCGACCACCTGGGGATCGTTAACATGCACCGAAACTCGAACACGCGGGCGTTCTCGCTTTTCACCCCCACCAGAAAAGCAGCCGCCGCGGCCGCGAATCGAACCCGCGTCCTTTTCTGCGACCATACTTCCTCCGCAGGTAGAAATCTATTGACAGTAGACAGGATTCTGTGACGTTTACAACTTAACTGTGGGATAACTATTCGTGAAAAGTAAATTAAACAGCTTAATTGTAGAGGCGTCGTTGAAGGTAATTTTGTTATAGTATATTTCGAGATATTTTTGATAACACAAGAGGCACAGCCGTTTTGTATAATCATACCCCGTCAGTAATCGGCTATGCTTCACTGCACAATAGGTAGTGTTAGAACGCCAGCTTACAAAAACTTCGCGTATGCCTATTTCGTTTAAATTAGCTTCACCTCTGAACAAAACTGCGTTGCTAGGAAGGCTACTGTTTAGGGGCAATATAAGCCATCATTTCAAAACATCAAGGCCCTAGGACATTTATATATTTGATTTTATTCTATAGTGGTAACCAGATTTTTTTTTTTTTTTCTGGATGGAGAAACCTTCTCCGGAGGTATCGTGACACGATACAAGCAGCCCAGCCTTAGAACAGCCGGTCCGTTAAAAAAAATTCCCCCGCACCTCCCCGAGGATGATTGTGAAAATGCAGAAATTCATTGGGTGCACCGATGAGTGTGATGCGATTAATGGCGAAGAGAGAGGCGAGAGTGTGAGCGTAATCATTTATTTTTTTCTTTTCCCACACCCGTCATTTCCGCTTCGTTATAGAAAAGCGTCTTCGAGACCGCGTTGAGCGCAACCGCCAACTGCAGAGGATCGTTCACGTCAAAGTCGTCGGGAATCGTTTCGAACTCACCGTCAGCATCATCGACGTCGTCTTCCTGCGGTTCCTCTCGTTCGCCGCCGTCATCGAAGTGATCGAGCCGACTCCAATCGACCCGAACGTTGACGGCGCGATACAGCGGGGTGTGTTCCAGGTGAAGGGGAGTCGAGGCGCGATGAGCCGCACTTCGACCGGGTTCAGATCGGGAAGATGCGCCGGTCGAGGAGGATAACGGTAGCCAAAACTCACGCAGCCCTCCTCTTCGCAGCTTTGTCTTCTTCTCCTTCTTCTTCTTCAGCGGTTCCCCTACGGGAAGATGACGATGGTGGTTGAACGCGAAGCTATCTCGTGATGGATTGTTTGGTTGGCCAATCTCTAGGGGCATCATGCCACAATCATCATCAGGCGCGCTGCGGACGCCGGCCAACGTACGCAAGACAACCCCCGGCTCTAATGCATTTCTGCATAAAAGAGAATTCATAGGGGGACTGGAGGCTCCAGATGCAAATGGCTCTTAACTTTGTCCTTTCGATCAGTGAGAGCTGATCTGAACGGGCGATGTTACGCTGTAGGGCGGCCCACGCGCCATCTGTTGGGTGTTTTCTCTACTGTTTCGCTTCAAAGAAGGAAGTGTGGGTGGCTAACTTTACGCGAACAAAAATTGCATGTTTTGACTTCTTTCTTTCCAATATCAGAGCATGATAATCTTCGTAGTCGCTTCAATTATACTCGTATGGCTTTGATATAATGGTTGGAACGCTAAACCCGTTCCAGACCTTATAAAGGTAATGTTCTGTAAGGTATCTGGCCTATACAGTATTTGTCAGTTGATTATTGTTAGGGGTCACGTCAAAACAGCGACAACTACCAGCAAATGCGACAATGCACGGGATCATAAAACCAAACAAGACAGTTGTTTTTGTCCTCTTGCACAGCCAGTTCGTTGGTTTACAATTCCAGCAACACCTCACTTATAAAAACATATAATTCATAAATAGCCGCAGAATTCAGATTAAGATTTTATTAGTTCCAGAAAAAAAGTCACTTACGGGGTCACAAATATACACACGAGACTACCACATTCAAACTGTAGTGGGACCTTTGGTCCCACTTCAGCACAGCGAATATAAGAAAGACAAACGTCCCAAGGAGAACGAAGGTAGAACTGTCAATTATAGATCATGGGCTTGAGAACGAACATTCATACTCAATCGATGGTCCTGCAGAAACGTCCGAAGTCGCCGTCTTCAGGCATTCAGGGAATATGACAGAGCAAAAATGACCCGGATCAAGTAAGAGCCACGGGAATAATGTTGATGAAGGAAGACGAGACGTGGAAGACAAATATTGATGTAAACTGGCTGGATAGAATGACCGAGGCTCCTAAGATGCGCTAAAGTTTACACCTGCGTAGTCATAGCTGTTGGACATTCGATGGCGTCAACTTTCAATCACTGCTCTGAGGTGTGTCAAGCTTTGTCTACGCTTTTTTGCAGCTTTGATTTTACCCCCCCCCCCCCCTTCCTCATTTTCTCAAGTTATGTGCCTCCGAATTGTTGTACTTTCCTCTTGCCATCATTCTAAGATCGCGTGCTCGATTCCCTACGCCTGCACAATGCGCGTCTGCCGCTCGCGTCAAGGTGCCTTTCCACTTGCAGCTTCTTTCAGGCATTTAATATTTCACTCGGGCGCGCCTCGCGATAGACGACTCGAGCCGATGCTACCCGGAGATCCGCACCCTCGGTGCTGCAGCGTTCACGGCTGCCATCGATACCGGCGACGGCATGCGTGAGAACGCCCATGTGTGCATGATAATCAGGCGTAGAGCTGGGAAGGCCCTCGCTGCTGTCAACCGTTGACACCGGCTGAAAAAACTCTTTCGTCTTCTCTGATGCCATCGTAGTCTCTCTCGCCATTGCGAAGCCTTCCTGCCGAGCCTCCTTCAAGAACCTCCCACGTAGGCTGCGTTGATGTTTCTTGTACTTTTCTTCGCAAGAGGCAGTGCTCGTGAGCGCGGGAATATTCGAGACACCGGCACGCGCTATCGTCAGAGGCGTAGAATAAGGAAAGGGAAGGTGGTGGGGGGGGGGCGGTGCAGGACGGGGCGAGGTGACGTCTGGCGCGATTCTTCTGCGAGCGCTGATAACACGCTCCATTGCGGTCGATATTTGTAATATCGCGAAAGCCCGGAAACATGGAACCAAGATGCCGGAGGCGCACGGGAGGGGATGCGTTTGGGCGTGGACGGGAAATGTAAGAAATATAGCCCAGACATTCTTGAATGGACTCCGAGCAGACGGAGTCGTTTTGTCACTTCAGAAACGTCTCGATGTCAGCGCCTGGCCGCGCCTCGCACGCGATATCTACGTACGCTATCTTCTCCCATGTCAGCACGCATTTTGCATGCGTCCTACTCGGGGCTGACTTGGTTCTAGGTCTTCGATGGGGCGTTACGCTGCGATGCAGGGATATAGAGCTGGACGAGATAGTACCAAATATACTGAATAAAATTGTTTTGAATGCTTTACATTATAATAAAAAATGTCGGGGTCCTTCTACGTTCTACGGGGTAGTTTTTCGCGTGAGAACACTTTTAAAGCGAAGATTACTATGGCTAGGCGAAAGGAAAAATCCGATGGTCCTGCGTCCGTAGAAATTCCCTCCGGTGCAACCCTTGCGCATGCGCGAGAAAAGTACGTTGGAGAGGAGTTAAAGGAAACGGGAGGGGGATTCGCTGGGTTTATATATCACAAAACTGCACTCTTGCATCTACCGACCCTGGTAAGCGGGAATGGCGCATCGGAGGTACAACAAAAAAGTCTCGCTCGCCGTAGAGGGCATGCGCAGCGTGCTCGTTTGGGAGGCAGAGCTCAAGCGACAACGGTGGCATGGGCGGCGCCGTAGGTGCAGGCGGAGTAGCGGCAACAGGGCAATGGCAAACACCAGCTACGTGGTTTTAATTTCCTTTATTCAGTTATTTCTTTTTCATTGTTTCTTTAACCCTCTTTTGCTTGTCGGATTAGTTATGTTATTTTTCAGCACACTTCAAGAGGAGTGTAGAGGCGAACTCCAGAATTGAAAAAAAAAAGGTCACAAAGCTGGCGTTTACATTTTGTTTTTGAGTACATTACACCACCATCATACATACAGCTTTCATGCGGCTGAGTAACGAACCCGAAATCTCGTTTTTGTGAGCGAAACTCTCCCCAGCCACTGGCCGACCGCGGTCATTTTGAAGACTGTTTTCTTCTGGGCATGTCCCTACGGCCGCCTTATAATGAGTGCGGCTTGCCAGCCAGTGGTACTAAGAGCAGAGCATTCAGGAAATCTGACGTCAAAGAGTACCGACGGAGCTCACTGCCCCCTCCCTTCTTGCTTCTTCAGCTAATGCAGTCCACAGACTCCCTCCACGCCAATGCACTCGCACGTTGTGACTGGGTCTTCACCTACTGCCGTTCGTTTCTAGTAATGTTGATACCTCCAATGCGCACTGTGTCCCGTCTTTATTTCAACGGCTGCCGCGGCGGTGTGTGTCAAGTAAGCCTTTTATTCCCGCCCAAGCGTTAAGCTGTCGGTCCGAGCCGCGCCGCTCTGGGGCAAGGAAACACTGGCACAAAGTCTAGGAAGCAAAAAACGAAAAAAAAGGGCAGGACCTGAAAAGGGCCGGTCCTGCTCTTGTTACGGCCTGTTCAAGAGCTCCCGTCCATGACCCTCACTCTGTGCTTACGTCGAGGCTTATAAACAAGGCTGAATGCACTTACGCAAAAAGCCGAATGTTGTTGTATAAACTGAACCTTTAGTCGTTTTCGTGAACTGTATTACACGAAAACTAACGGTTAGATACGAATTTCTAGTGCCCAGTTTTTCTACGCCATTTTGCGAGTGTAATCACCTTGACGTTCGTCTTACAATAGCTGCACTTGCGGGGAACGCAATGGCAACGGGCTGTTATCGCGCCGATGTAAATAGGGAACCGGATGTCATTGTACATTTCAAAAATTAGCTCAGTTTCACTAACTTTAACGTCGAGAACTCCGATGTTAACAGCGCAGCTGCCTGGCGTCCCCTACGGAAGGCAAAGTTTCATAGAACTTCTCAAAGCCAGCAGATCGATTTCTACTCGCGTCAATTCATTTGTGCCGTGATCCGCTGTTCGCGCAATTTACTGGAGCCTTTTTTAGATGCAGAGCATCTGATTCACTCGCCTTGTCCCTCCGGCGTCGTCGTCGTCGGCGTTGTCCGCCCCTCCCCCATTCTCCTCGCCGCGCCAGCTGCGCTTTCCGCCGCTCACCCCCTCTCCTCTTCGATAGCGAACACTCTCTCGCGAAGGGCATTGGATTAGATTGGATTGGATTGGATTGGCTTGGCTTGGCTTGGATTGTGTTGGATTGTGTTGCGTCATAGCCGCGGCACGTTGCGTCATAGCCGCGGCAGACGCGCTGGGGCCGGCGCATGTGCAGTACTCTATCTTCCGCGGTTTCCTCTCCTTCAGGCGCGCTGCGTATATAACCGGTGTGCCGTTCTCCGGCGAAGCAACATCCACGCTTGGCTCAAACACCTAGAGTCCACGCCGCTTTACAAGTACGCCAACGTCGTCATCGACTGGGACCGGCTTACGCAGTCCCCTCAACGTTATGCGCGCTATAAAACGCGGTCCCTTCGCCGCTCCGCCTATGCGTCGCATCTACACAGGGGTTCCCGCGAAGGGAGGTGGGAGTTTTTTTTTAATTTTGAAGTTGGAACACGGCCGCAAGGGGGCGTCACCAGCGCTTTTTGCTTTTTTTGCTATCGCAAAAAGTAAGTAGCCAAGTATTTTTAATGAAACGAACAATGCAAATATCACTTATATATTGATTTCTTGCCTTAAATATGGCTTGTTCTTTTTTTTTTTTTTTGCTCTACAAAATTTGTAATGTTGACAAGTACGTACGTTGCCACCAGATTCATAGTTTTGAAAAGTTTCGCTTATGAGCCTCTCGTTCAAGTATTCTTTTAACTCGCTGGTGTTCGCTTGGCGCTTTCTCTCCTCTACGCTAGACTTTGCCCTCTCCACATTGCTGCATTTCGTTCCGCGGTAACCTCGGTCAAGAACAGCTTGGCTGCTAAAAAAAAGTTTCAGAAACCGCACCGCTGTTTTTTTTTTTTTTTTTACCAAATGCGAAGCATCGCGTATAAATATACCATCTGTTACGTACAAGAAATGACCATATTTTGTAGGCGCCGCTGCGTCGCCATTGTCTGCCTTCGTTATGTATTGCACGACGCTGCTTCCCCAGGAGGAGCTCCTCTTCCTTGGTTGGTGGTCGTATGCTGGGCCCCGTATCACTTAACACGTCGTATAGCTCAAGGCAGTGTTTTATAAACGGTCTATTACGCAATCATCGATATCTGCGAGTGCAGTGCGAGCCTCTTCGAACTCGGTTGTGAGTGACCTCAGCCCAGCCTGGGTTCGAATTTAAGGGGTGTACTCTGGCATCTCCGTGCAAGACCGGTGCGAGTTAGGCCTCTTGTGCATATTAAGGCGAACGACTTAAATGCCTCATCAAACACAAAAGGTGACCGTAGTCGTCGCTGTCTGTCAACAAGAATGATACTAAAGTTCCTTCCTCTATAAAAAGAAAGTAAATAAAAAATGGCTGCGGCTTAGCTTAAGTAACCCTGTATATACAAAGCGAAAGCTTGGCTTAGCCTAGTTAAGCCTTGGTTTCACTTGGTTAACCTTTGAATTAGCTTTGATTATTCTACTATTCACCCAAGGACTGCCTTTGTCAGTGGTTGTGGTCCCGCTTCCGGCGTTTTCCGAGCCGAATGGCTCATTGAGCGATATCCGCGTGGTAGTCAGACCCCGCTTACCGCCGACGGCTCAACGCCTCCGGCTACCGCACAACGCTCAGAGAAGGCGGCCCGACCTCGCTCTCATTCATGGCCAACCTCGCATGCACGCGGCGAATCACGTGGCCAGGCGCGAACCAGATGCGGAGAGCGCATGCGCAAGCCAGCGCAAGCCAGCCGCGAACGCGGCCCTCCGCGGAGCTCTGCCCGGCGAGTCACGTGATGCGCAGCTGCGGTCCGTCAAATCCACCGCGATGGCGAAACCGCTCGAACAGATTAAGATACTAGTAAAGGCTTTCTTCCATAGAAACACATTTAGGTTCATGTGAGATTTGAGTTCCGGGTCGCTGGAGCAGGAGAGAAGTGCGCTAATCTCAACGCTAACACCGTACCCTGGAGGAATCGCACAAACATTAGCCTGAAGCAAGTGCAAGTGACGGCACGGGAGTAGAACAGGTGTACGCGGAGGAGAGCTTTCTCTCTCTATGGAGAAGCTGCCGTGGGAATCGTGCCTGTCTGCCTCAGAGTAATTTGTGTCAGAAGATGAAGAAACGAAAGCCAAGAAAGAGACGCAAACATGATGTGGCAGCGAGAAATCTTTGATAATCGCCAGGCTTTCGAGGAATTCTGAGGCTGCGTAACTGCGGGTAATGCGGGATTTAATTCTTCCCTTCAGCTAATTACTCAAAATGCTGCACTTCTGTATGAACGTTTTCTTTGTAATGTTATGAGAGATACATGTTACGTAATATGGTCTGGCGCTTTGCTTCAATTCTACTTCTTAGAAAATGTTTTCTGCTGATGAACGTACATAAGCATCGCATATTGTAATTGGGATTTACTGACCTTTGTGCACGCTTTTTTGGCAAACCGCTGCTTCCTGGCACTGTCCGACAAACAAGCTGTTGGTTGTGGCACGCCTGAAAATGTGACTTTTTGTTGTTTTATCAGCAACTGCTTATGCCGAAAGAAATGCGTTCGGTGTAGACAGAAAACCCAGAGCGTACGTGAGCGCGTGCCTCGCGGCGACCACCCGGCATCGTGCAGGCTTGCGCGTGGTCTTAAGCCGCATGCCCGCCTTCATCGTAGTCGTCGTGTAGCGACTGGAGCGCCACGGGTCCGCCGTACTGAAGGCGATGACGACGAATCTGTCGAGCCGTCCAGTCGCAATCCATAAGACGGCTACCGGACCAGCTGACGAAGAAGTGAGGGTCTGTCGAGGCGAGGACGCGCTACAACAGGGTTTGCCCTACGCGGCTGTGCCGTCGGAAGACGACTACGAAAGGGATGATGACTATCGCTACTGAATAAAACTGTATATACCACAATGGACTTTGCTTTGCAGTGCCATCAGAAGCGGCTTTGCACTGCTGGGGTGCGGCTGCTCCCCCTCTCCTGGTATCCGCTGTCAGTGTTGGGAGAAGCTAGGTTGACCCCCAGCTCTGCTGTTTCTCTAGACTTGCACCACTTGTGCAAGCTGCGCCAATTCTTTTTCCCAAAAATAATTTTTTAAATTATTACTGTTTTAAGTATTGCAGTAATATTATTAGTTGACTTGTAAAGGGACTCGAGACCACGGGTGAGTCATTTGGTATGCACAAGCGCACGCGTGTACGCGATGAACAGAATAGCATTCTTTCTTTCTTTCAGTTGTTTCTGAGATGGGATGCCAGACTGCACCCTTTTCCCGCCACGCTGTCGCCACAGACGTCCGACAGATCTCCCAGGGGCCGAAATTCGTCCGGGGAAAGGAGCGGAATGGGAAGGGGGTGGGGGGGGGGGGGGGGGGGGATTTCTGCGTCGACATGAATCATCTGTCACCTTGCCTGATCCCGCTCTGCCACCACCTCCCTTGGTGCCAACGAACTCTCTGCGGACCTACTTTTACTTCTCGCGTTCGAAAACAGCAAAAAACGGAGTAGGGAACGGGGTCAGAGAACGGGGTCAGGGAACACACACACTACTGCTAAAAATGAGAGCGACGACTCCTGCTCCCTTCACAAAACCAGGCGAAGTATAGTTTTAACGCAGTAGGGGTTTTTCCCTTGGCAGTCAATTTTATATCATTAGTGCAACAAAAGTGCATTATAGTGTTATGAAATATGGGTGCGTTGAATGCCTCCTAGATGTATTGTACGTAGTGCAACGTATGAACTTGAAATATGGTCGTTTGTTGTCAAGCAACATTTCTGTCAAACAAACAAGTTGCGTACGCCAGTGCGCATGTGCGCGTGTACGTGAAGGTTCTCTTAAAGCATACACAGGGCTCACTCATATTTGTGGAACAAGAAAAAGAAGAAAGTAGCTTAATTTCCACAAGGAGCCCCTAGTCCGGAGCTCCCGGGAGAGTCGACAGGGCCATCTCTGCGCACTGAGTCGGTGCCCTATGCACTTACGCACACTCTTTCTCAACGTGAAATCCCGAATTTTACCGGTAATTAAGCCGCAGTACAATATGCAGCTATGGCGGAGCTTGCGGTTTATAAGCGGGTTAAATGTGGGCGTGATCTTGGAAACTCAGTGGCTGTTTACCAGCTGAATGTCTTTGCTCAAAAAGCCACGCACAAATGTCAATCCCGATGTGCTCAGTTTACGTGCTGGGAACGATAAAATAAAAGATTTTCAAGTAAACTTTATGGTGCACCGATTCATTGGGTGCGTAGAAATACACTTCGCGACTCTAATGTGCACTTTAAGTTTTGTAACCTCTTATTTTACTCTACTTAGCTCCAGGATAGATTACCGTGTATCAATTGTGGCCGCCTCAACACGCCGCATGAAGTCTCTCTTTTCTGAAATGCAGTTCAGTTTCTTGCCATCCCAGTATTCAAAGTTTTTATGTTTGTTTATTTTTATGAGTGCCATAGACTATTTGTTTGCGGAAGCACAGCTTATAGGCCAAACAGGCTCAAATCAACTAAATTTCGCCTTACGGACATGCCAGGGCGGATTCGGAGTTGATTGATTGATTGATTGATTGATTGATTGATTGATTGATTGATTGATTGATTGATCGATTGATTGATTGATTGATTGATTGATCGATTGATCGATTGATCGATTGATCGATTGATTGATTGATTGATTGATTGATTGATTGATTGATTGATTGATTGATTGATTGATTGATTGATTGATTGATTGATTGATTGATTGATTGCAGTGTTGCGGAGTTACCATTCCGGAATTGGAATGAATCCGGATTCATTCCACCTTTTCGAGATGCCGGAATGGAATGGGAATGGAATGAGGACAACGCTTGGAGGAATGGAATGGGAATGGAATTAGGCTCCTTTTGCCCGGAATGGAATGGGAATGGAATGGTGATTTTCAGACGACGGTTTTACCATCGCCGGAGCCTTCTGGCTACTTAAGTAGTCTGTGGTGACGACTGCGTTGATATATCTCAAAGGGAGCAGCGGCGACGAAAACGAGAACGCATACCCAGCATCTAAAGAAACTGAATCCGCGCAGCCTGCCTCAGCGCGTTTGAAAATGAACTTGCGAGTCGCGCAAGCACTATAGCGCAAGCGCGCATGGCCGGTGGCTCCGCTAGGTCGGCTCTTCATGCTTCGGAAGGCTTTTTGAGGCATAGCTTTCTCTTTACAACACTCTGTGGCGCCAATATGGCAGACCGGCGTCTCAATGGCACGCGCACTGTGGCCAGGCCAGTAGGCGGGGAATAGCATCCAGAAGCAGAAGCCGCGGTATTTGTCACCGCAAGCTGATGCTGCGAAATCCTGGATGTAACAATACAAAGTGTTCGCGTATGAAACATGAAACAGCGAGTCTGCTTGGCGTTCTCCTTCCACCCTCCGTACCCAGCGCGCAGTGAGTAGCATTGCCACTTGCAAGCCGACCTGGTAGGCATGTCGCGGGAATACGGGCCAAATTGTCGACCGTCTGTCTGTGTGTTGCAATGGGGCCCCGGGGCTCCAGCAAATGAAAATAAAGGCAGAGAAAAATTTGTGGGTGATGAATTTCCGTGCCCGGCACCAGCCAATGTGAGCGTAAGAAGCGGGCTTCGGATATGTTACTGAGCTTTCTACCTCCAAGCTCTGGTAGTGGGCAGCTGGGATATACCACTACACTAGATATTTTTAGACAATGCATTGATTGATTGATTGATTGATTGATTGATTGATTGATTGATTGATTGATTGTCAGGTTTAACGCGCTGATGCAACCCAGACGATGAGGCGCGCCGTAGCGGAGGGCTCCGGATTAATTTTGACCACCTGGGGATCTTCAACGTGTTCCGAAATCTCGTACACACGCGTGCGTTTGTGCTTTTCGCCTGCACCAGAAAAGCGGCCACCGCGGACAGGAATCCAACCCGCGTCCTCGTGCTATAAGGCAATGCAGAACACACAGCTGCCGAAAGGCGTTTGTTTGCAATAGTTGCGGCTCCAATAGCGCCCCGATTTGCGAGTGCTTTGCCAGCTCTCAGCAGTGCGACACCGTGATTTGCTTCAAAAGCGATGTGCGGCCCTCTCCTCCAGTCTTGCCAAACTTATTCATGGTTTGGTTGTTGTCCTGTGCCCGTGCCCTTTACGCCTGGGTACAAATATTAGTCGTCGGCTTGAAAGTTGGAGCATCGCCACTATTTAGGTAGGAAGATCTCATTTCAAAATTCTGATCAGGTCCTCGTGCATATTGGTTCCGCTTTCATGGACACAAACTGCCTGACTAGACTTCTTCATTTTGACAGGGCTCCCGTCACAGTGTGGTTCGCTCCCTTTAAATGAGGGGGTCATAAATAATGTCCCGTTTTGAGCGCATTGGTCTGAGGTAGTTCAAGGACAATAAACAAGCGCAGTTGAGGTGAACGTGGAAGCGGTCGCGACTTTCGTACGGTGATTGCTAGCACTTTTAACGGTGTTCTGTGCCGCTACCCTCCCGTCTCTCGCGTTGGTACAGTAGCATTAGTGCTCAAGGCTGTAAATGCACTTGAAATCATTCAAGTAAGCACTTTAAAAGCGTGTACATGTGAGCAAGCTCCGCGCGACATGACTGTGAGTTACCCACAGCAGCGTTGCGCTGTTGAGCACGAGGTCGCGGGTTCGATTCCCGGCCGCGGCGGCCGCTTTTCTGGTGGAGTCGAAAAGCAAGAACGCCCGCGTGTACGAGATTTCGGGGCACGTTAAAGATCCCCAGTTTGTCAAAATTAATCCGGAGCCATCCACTACGGCGCACCTCATCACCTGCGTTGCGTCGGCGCGTTAAACCCTACAATCAATCAGTTATCCACAGTATACTAATTACGCTGGTATGACGGCATGCAATGCACATAGCAAGATAGCACGCCAGAGACTGTGCAAGAAAACGGAAAAAGCGGACATCAACGTAATAGCTGCTTCACCTCGCGTCCCACAAGAACGAACCGTTAAAACATGCTAACATGCGAATACTATAATAAGTAGTGGGATCCATGTTCTTATTATGAAAAAAGAAGCAGTGTGACACTGCCCCTTTTTAAAGCTAAAGCTTTTTTAGTGGGGCAGATCGCACTCGGTCGGAAAACTTAATTCATTACCCTTTAGACTGGTTGCGCGAACAGAAAGCTCTGACAAGGTCTCTGCACACACGGCGCGTGCGTGAAACCGGGGGCCACAGATTTAGTCTCTCTCGCTCTCGCTCAGAAACTGTGCTTGCATTTTGTCAAAATACTAACTTAAAAATCGCTAAAACGAACGGTTCTAAATAAGACAAAACATGCGTCGATCATGAAGGAGTACAATAGTAATCCCTCATAAACTACGTAACGGTGTGCATTTAGATCGTTCGTAGCTGCGTTTACTTAGTGCCCGAGAAATCGTTGCATGAGTTCGTTCTTCGCTTGCGGTTTGGGTGTCCGGTGATTTGACGATCGGTTAGACGCACTTTCAGAGAAAGTTCGACGCACTTTTAGCTTTCACGCTTCTCTCTGCTTTCGTTAGGAAGGGGCGCTAATTTTGTGCATTGGGTAGTTGCTCTGCACGAGATATGTAACCAACCTGCTACCACTTCTAAACTTCAGTGACAAGCGACACATTTTGCATACTTTTGCAGTATTCTACCTGTATGATAACACCAGATTCATGTTGCGTTCCTCTGCAACTCGATAGAGCACCTGAGGTAGTTTTTACGTTGAGGAATTAAAGGAATGGAATTGAAGTTCCTGTCAATTCCAGGAATGGGAGTGGGCTAACTTCTGTCATTCCGAGGAATTAAAAAGAATGGAATCAAGAAAAGTTCCAATTCCTCGGAATGGAATTGGAATGGAATGGGGACGCCCATTCCGCAACACTGATTGATTGATTGATTGATTGATTGACTGATTGATTGGTCGTGGGGTTTAACGCGCCGAAGCTACAAAGACGATGAGGCGCGCCGTAGTGGAGGGCTCCGGATTAATTTTGACCACCTGCAGGGATCCTTAGCGGGCGCCGAAATCTCGGACACACAGGGTGTTTTCGCTTTTCGCCTCTATCAGAAAAGCGGCCGCCGCGGCCAGGAATCGAAACGACGTCCTTGGGCTCAGCAGCACAACGCGCGCAGTCGAAGTTGACGTCAGTAAATGGGCGAGGAGTATGACGCGAGAAGAAGCGTTCGTATGCCATTTTTTTGGAAAAAAGGCAAAAAATGAGTATTTTGTATGTAACCTCGCAGCGTCACATATGCTGTCACCGGCATTATCGGCCGCCATCTGGGCAGAGTAGACATCGGTTGACTGTGGGCTTGTGGGCTCGCACAGTATCACGTTAATCAAACAAGAACCTACAGTCGAGAGAATACTTCACCCATAACTGTTCTCATTGTCGCGTATAAGCCATATACTTCGACCCGAAACTGGCACTCTCACTTGATTAGGACCACTGCTGACGCACTCCATGCGATTTGAGATTTTACCTTTGTAGTGCGTACGTTTCTTTCCTATACCCCCTGTAGCCATTGCTGGCAATGCCTTAGCCTGGAAGATAGCAAACCAGAGGGACATTCCTTTTTTTTTTTTTTTTTTTTTTTGCAGCCACTGAGACATATTAACGCGATAATGTTGTGCACAGGTATCGGCCCTAAAAATGTTGCAGGTGCAATTTCACAGGCGCCACATGTGAGATTTCTTCTCTCAGACAAGCACTGGGTGCGCGTTTTCACATGTCACGTGTTTTTTTTTTCCTTGACGTTGTATTGATATAAAGCAGCGAGACAGGAAGACACTTAATGGTACTGCGACCCTAACTTAGACACCATGCCAGAGATGGTGGGGGCCGACTAACTTTCTTTACGCGATTTCTAATGAAGCCACGGGAAAAGAAATTACAAATTCTCCGCATATTGCCTACAGTGAACAGAGAGAGAGAGAGAGAGAGAGAGAGAGAGAGAGAGAGAGAGAGAGAGAGAGAGAGAGAGAGAGAGAGCGAACGATCTTTAATGAAAACTGGCGATGTCAGCCGAGCTAAGATTCCATATTTCTTTAAAGACACCATCAGCTCGAACTGCGCAGCGCAGTCAAAATAGGCGCGAAACGCGCTCGAGGCTATTCAACTCTTCCTGGCGCCACAATAGAAGCCCTCCTTGGCACAGAGCCGGTCGTGTGTCGAGCCTTAGAATGCGAGGTCATTCGCCGAAGCAACAAGAGGTATAAGAACAGCCGACTCGCTGGGTGTCCTCGCGCGCCAACCGCGGCTGCGTGCTTGGTTGACTCCGCAAAGCATTCGCCGCCCAGGATCCGATGCTTTTGTCAGAGATTCAGTGGGGAAAAGCTCTTTCCCCGGTTGTTTTTCTTATCATGTCGTTAGGGTTGTTCCAAGCAGGATGCCAGGCCCGCATAGTTGCGTCCAAGTGCCGTCTGCCAACGAGACTCCAGACAGCACCAATAATTAAAAAAAAAAGCGATCCAGCTAAATATTTCCGTGATACACATGTTCTCGATGAGGCAGGCATGATCTCGTTCATTCGCAAATGTAGAGAATCAGAGTAAACAACAAGAGCGGTTTTACAGGCTTATAGGATTACAAAACGCAAAGCCTTTCTTTTGTTTGGGCCTGCGAATCAATTTATGAGATGTGCTCAAGGCTGTCGAATAGCGTTTACGTTCATTCGAAAATGTAAGTGCTCTATAGCTAGATAAACAAATATTTCAGAACTTCTATTGAATTTCTCATTGGAAGTGAAATTTTGTAAGTAAAATCCTCAAATCAGGAAGAAAGCTTCGAGATTCGTGATGCTGACTTAATTCGCAACCAGTGGACAAACAGCGCGCTCGCCGAGCATTGAACTATGATGCGGCGCCTCATGTGACAATGACGAAGCAAATGTAGCTATAAACAGCTGCAAAGGTGGCATGGAATGACTGCTGAAACTTCCCAGTGCATAAGTGAAAGATCGCACTCGAAAAAAAATGCGGACAAGGACCAAGCACCAAAACAAGCAGGAAAGAAGGAGCTTGGCTCGAAAACCTGTCTATTAGGGCGAAATTAATTTTAGTGAGAGAACGGGAAAGGGGGCAGTTTGACGCCTTCAGCAGCAGGGTTACTGAGGGCGGGATTTATACGACCTGACACGTCATTATGGAGGCGGCCGGCTAGAAGCTGACGATGATGGTATAGAGGGCTTTTACAGATGGAGGTTGCCTAGAGTTACTGCAAGTCTCACCCTGCATACACAGGCTGCCAGAATGCTTCACGAGGTAGTGTTACAGTGGCTACCTGGACATTGTGGGGTGAATGGGAATGTGGTGGCCGACGAAACAGCTTGCGCGGCCCACACCCAATCTAGTGTCATCATCCCGATTCCTTTCTCTAGACGTGACGCCGCGACACTTGCGTACTCCGTGGCGCGGCAGCCACAACTCTCCATATGGACGGACGGGACAAAAAATTATCAGCCACTATACAGAATCGATCCCGCCTGCACTTTTCGAATGCCGTGTGGCCTGGGAAAGCGCGACGAAGCAGTCGTTCACCGCATTCGCCTCAACGTCGCTTTTACCAGCCACTACTTGCACAAGACACGCCGAGTTGCCTCCCCTCACTGTAAAGTATGCAGTGTCCGTGAGGACATAGAACATGTTTTGTGTGTGTGTCCCCGTTATGACACTCCGCGGCTAACCTGGAAGACAACTTTGAGACTGCGTGCTGATGCACCATTGAAGCTTTGTGACGCCATTGGTCTTTGGCACTCAACTGCAGCGGCAACACGGAGTACACGGGCTTTAGTGTCATTTCTCCGTGACTCCGGCCTGAACGAAACTCTGTGAATGTGTGCCTTAACTTCACTTCTGTTTGTGCGCCGTGTGCGTGATCCTCCATTTGTCAGTTTGTGTGCTTATTTTCTTTCGCAGTGTCTGTATGAGTTTTTGTGTCTTCGTTTCCCTTCACTTTCGCACATCATGTTCATGTGGAGTAGCAAGCCAAGCTCGCTGCCAGGCTGACTTCTCTTCATTCATTAAAGGCATTCCTCCTCCTCCACAACAAGCTTTACGACAGCACCACTCATAGTTTGCGTTGAGCGCCGGCAGCCGCACCAGGCTTTGGAATCAGTACGTCTCCCGTGCCGTTTTAGGTGCTGAGCACCTTAGGACCTCACAATGTCCGTCCGTGTCCGTGCGCATAGCATTTACAATCGCAAAAAATCACACAGGCCAGACAGAGTTAGTGTCAGTCGTCTTACCCATTGGGCTACGACCGTGAGTTAGTACCCCAGAGTCAAACGGCTTACTCCCTCGCCTGTAACGGTGCGGAGTACCTCAGGACCTCCCAATGTCCGTCCGCGTCCATCCGTGCCCACACCACCATCAAGCGAAAATACAAGAACACTCCAAATCAGACTAGAAAACAGGCACAAGCATAACCTAGCAATGAGAAAACGCGCAAAAACACCGGTGTAGTCAGGTTGTGATTAAGTTGTAATACACAGTGACTGCATCGAACTACGCTAGATGGCGGTACGCGTAAACACAAGATGGCGCTGCGGTGCACCGCGTATATAAGCGGGTTCCAGAAATCACACACGCTCTTCCCGCCATGGACGGAAACGAACGTAAAAAGCGTCATGCTGCTGCTCAACGTCTACGAAGACAACGAGCTTACCCGAATACGAATCATCCCCCCATCTAAGAACTCAACTCTCACGGCTCAAATCGAATGATGGTCGGGGCGCAACTTGGATGTCATTTCGAGTCCCCGTACTCCGCACCCTCGCCATCATCCACGGAGTGGAGGTGCTGCCATTTTTGCTCAATCCGTGCCCTGTCGGAGCCCCTTGACCTTTATGCAGGGCTCTTTACAGCTCCTTCAAGGCGCAGAGGCCGACAAAGGTGTCGTCCATTGTTCTGTCCACAAAACAGCTGTGCTAGTTGCTCGAAGCAGGTCTTTTACATGTAACGTCATGAGCTACATTGCTCGATCTTTCATCGGCCCTCGCTCCTCCCCATCACCGCTCCCCCCCTTCCCATAACCAACGCCATCCTCGCTGCGAGGCTTTGCCGGAAAGCAACTCTTATTTTCTGCAACTGAGACTGGGTGCTCGTGTTTTCACTTTCCTCTCAGATTTTTTTTTGTCCTAAGATGCTACGAATGGGCGGTTTCGTTATGCGCATATTTAAATGGGTTAAACATCGGAGTGACGAGATTCGCGTTTGTGCAGCTATTTTGCGGAAGACGAAAACGAGAAAGCGAAGCTTTTGTTTTTTGTTGTTGTTGGTACGAGGAGAGACATGTAATACGAATACGAGCAAGTGCATGTAGGATATAGCACGGAAAACGGCGCCCCGCGCTGCTAGTTCGATCTGTGGATGGTGAAGACGTTCTTTCCCCTGTGCGCGCATGGAAACTGCGCGTCGCAGTTTCCACGCAGTTAATTAAGCAGTTCAGAAAAGTGTAGAGCGAAGACAAGCTGCAAAACGCTTACTAAGACGATGACGCGAGCTTGCCGAGAAAAACAAAATGGATCAATTTTAACACTTTTAAACCGGGTTATCACGACCGAAAGCACAGACCATGCACACCAGTGTGCCGTGAAAGTTTGTTTTTGCTTGAAATATCAGCGCCTGCCGTCTAGCCCCATTTACGGGATGATAGCAGTAATCTTTTCGCCTGCGCTGAAGGGTGCGCCCAGCCTGTGCATGATAAATGACAAGACTGAGAAACCAAACGCCGGCATTAACGCGCAGCCTAACTTCACGCGTTCACCGAAGACATTAGACATGTCAGTTGTGCTGGTGGGAGATTTCAACGTGGATGTCTCAGGGCCGATCTGGCCGCTGTCTTCCAAGTTCAAGCGGTTTCTATTGCTGGGTCGCACCGACGGTAAGGTGCCTGCGACGCGCGAGAGAAACGGACAGCTTCATGGTTGTCCCCTAGAATGAACTTAAATAATTTCAAGTTTTAATAAGCTCATTGGCTAGCAAGTATGCTGAATCGCAAAGTACACTTGGGGGCGTGTTTTGGGTCGTGCACTCCTTTCACTGCAGCGCCCAACTTCGTTGGTCATCCTTCTTCGCGAAGAAGAGGGGCACTGATTTTTTTGAAGCGAAGCTTTCAGCCTCTAACTGATGTCGTGTGTAGTCCACCCAAAACGCACTGCAGGAAACCCAGCTTTTTCTGACGATGGTGATAATCGTGGAAGAAGTGACAATAAATTAAAAAGATTCCCGTGGTCGGAATCGAACCTGAGTCCCTCGCTCTATGAAGCCGACGTCTACCCGATTGCGCCCTTCCGGCACTTTCTTTCTGTATTGCATGGGAGAATACGCTGAAACATAAAGACAGTACAAGGACACTACATAATCAAGACAGCTGAGCAGGCAAAAGAATGCCCTAAAATTAGGGCAAGCACAAATACAGTAATCCCTCGTGAATTCAAACACGGATATTTCGAAATATCGGTTAAGTCAAGACTTTTTTTCTCGCCGTGCTGTTGGATCCTATAGGCGCCATGTATTTACGCCTCTATCTCGAAACATTCTTTTGAGGTACTGCGGATATATCAACAGAGAAAACACAAGGCAAAGTCCGCTACAGGCAGCTTATGAGGTCTCCATTCTAACCCTTGGCTCCCACTACGCGCTGAACGCGGTCGTGAATGGAAAATTTACGCTGTACGAGGCCGATGTCCACGTCACCGGAATGCTGACCGACGCCTACATTGTCTAGGAGGGCTCTGGACGACGCAGCTGATCATGAGGACGAAGAGGAGCCTCGAGAAGTACCTACAACGACAGAAACAACAAAGATCCTGCGCCTGCTTCGCAACAAGGTAGAATGTAGCGGTGGCGACCAACAGTTTATGCGATGCGCTGAGCAGCTGGATAACGCTTTTCTTGGATGAGATGCGAACGCGAAACAGGCGAGCATCACGCAGTCCTTTCTTCAGCAATAATAAAAATTCGTTTTTCCTGAGAACATTTTGCCTTCATTACGAAAGCTCCGCTGTGCAGTGGAGTTTAATTCTGTTACCAGCATTAGCTCTTATTTCAGTGACCTGGCCACAAATTTTTAGCATTTCGCTTTACTAGAAACTCCGCTTATCTCGAATTTTTCAGCGGATTTTACGAGTTCGAGTGAACGAGGGATTACTGTGCATCAAAGTTTAGGCAAGCACAGACAATCATTAAAAAAAAGGAAACCAGTCAGGTGGCTGGTCGAAAAATAATTACGCACACTATGTACAAACGCCGCAATACCTCGACTTTAGATCTAAGTGGCTCGGCGTGCCTCTTTGATAATCGACACCACCACAGACTGTACAGACAAATTAAAACAAACATGTGAAAGGGTAGCTTACTAGGACACCCGAATGGCAAAACAAAACTTTGTTTGAGAAAGGCGTTATATCTATATATTTCCTGACTGTTCGCTGCAAAATGTCCCAGAAAAAACCGCATTCATGCAGTCTACAAAACAGTGATAACTTGTCTTCGGTCGGGAACAGGGGTGACAATCTGTCGGATGCAAGACCATGGTCTTTTTATAGCCACACCGGCATGGTCGAGGCAGTTTGGAGTTAAGAGGGGTGCATGGACGTGCAAAATTACACAGAAAATGCACCCCTCCCTTTATTGACGACGATGGTAGAACGCTATAAACTATGGAACACCCTTACCAGTAAAGCACTAGAGAATAGAATCGCAGGGCAGTAAACCGTCCCGATAAGAAATACTTCAAAGGGACTCTGCAAAAGTTCGATAAACGCTTTCACTCTTTCCTTCGCGTCTGGAAGCACTGCGAGAGCGGCAGCTATAGGCAGCATGGCGAGGCACTGCGTCATTCACTCGTCGCAGCAGGGGCCCTATTCTCGGCTGCACAAATTGCCGGCAATTCGCCCATGTTTTTTTGCGTAAGCACGACGTAAGCAATCAGTGACGTGCTGCACCTATAGCTATAACGACATGCAGTGTAATTTGACGAGTCATTCATAAAGATCGCTACCAAGGTATCAGATATTGTGCAAGAAAGATATAAAAACACTTGGCATGTACTATAAAAATTAAGACGGTAGCTGAGGCTGACAAGAAAAATACATTTCTGGAGGTCAAAATTGGCGTCAACACCACAAGGCGAACGAGCAACGTTGTTACAAAAGCGAGCGAAAGGCGGATGTCGAGCTAAAGAACATCACACAATTTTTTTACCGTATCTATTTATTTCTTTCAATCGCTTTTAGATACATAGCTGGGCTCTCTGCTTCAATGCAAGCTTTGTTGCGTTATCACCTTCCCTGCCGCCACCACCGCCACGAAATCGTCTGCTGCTATGTTACAAGTTTATGGCGTGATCACAGAAAAAGACGGCCGCGACCATCGCTTCTATGACACATAAGAGCAGCGAAGCGCTACCCCTGATAACCGCGGATCGCACCGATGTCGCCGATTCCTTCATTCGTCAAGCTCGACTTCAATCAGCGCTTTAATGAACCAAAGAGTCACTTTTATTCGTTATTTTTCTCTTGAGTTCGATCATGTGACCCAACAGCTTACTAGGACGAGTATGGACAAATGCCATGCATTGGGTTCTCTTTGTCATGGAGAGGCTTGTACTGCCATCTTAAGTTGCGGTTACGCCAAACAAATAATTTTTATTTTATTGCCAAACATAAAAGCAAAATACTGCACGTTATTTGTATGCTCCATGATCGCTGACTGGGAAGAAGTTTGTTTCGGTAGGAAACATGGTTTAAACAGCGCGCATGCGAAACTGCGCCTGCTGCAAATTGCCGTACATTTCGCGGCGCCGTAAGCCGGGGCAATTTTTTGCCCTATTTTGCTTGTATTTTGCCACAAAAACAGCCGCCATTTTCAAGCTGTTACGTAGAATTAATTACATCACTTTTCCGCAGGCTGAAGTTCGTAATCGTCCATCCAACTGTTTAAATTACGTTACGCCTTCTCAGCTAATCACAGAGGGGGGGTGTATTACAAGCAGTATTGTTGTTGAATAGTAAAAACAGGCTTACGTTGTCATGTCCGCTGCATTTAGTCTGTTTTTTTATTGCCGGCCAAGAATTATGCGTCTTTAGTAACGAGAAATAAGGCAAACTTTAGAACTGGTGTCCGTAAACGACATGAAACGTCAAAATGACGACAGCACACACAACCGCTTTGTCATGGAGGAAAGAATACTCAGGAGAGGCCCCTAGCATCCCAATGCATTGCAAAAAATGTGGAGGAAGTGACGTCATTTTTCTTGAGCCCATGGACAATGTTGCTTACTTGTTTACAACTGCGGCGGCCAAATTTGGGCAAATAGAACGGACAAATTTTTAAGGCGCTTGGTATGTGGCTGCCTCGCTACACTTGCAAACCAGCGCAGTCGCTACGACAAACGTTTTTAGATTAGGCAAGTTTGAAAACTCCGCCTTCGGAGGCGGCCTCAACTCGTACCCCGGCCGCGACGCTTACGTCGCGTCGAGATCGGCGGAGAGAGCCGCTGCCGCCGCCGGCGACCTGCCGGGAAAACCCCCTTCGCTCAGCGTTGGCGAGAGCCACAGTTCGTTCTTTGCTCACTGTGTGTTTCTTCGTGTTGAAGTGAAGTGAAATTTGTCGCTGCTGAGACGTAGCGCGCAAAGACCGCAGTGCTGTACGACCCCAAACAATGGTCCCGTCGTCTGCGTTCGCCATCCCGCGAGCCTGTTGCTATGACGACGACAAACGCTACTTTGCCAGGCTTAAGAGCTGAAAATCGTCCTTCTATCTAAAAAACGAAGGCCGTTTTTCGATTGAAACTTTAAGTGAGGGTTAGAATGGGCAAATTGAAGGTGAAATCAACAGCTTAGAACATGACATCGCACCGAGGAATTAGCGACGAAGCTGTTTTCACTTCGAAGCGGGAGGGCAGGGCGACGCCATGTTAGTCAAATCAAACCGGAGACAGCAAAGGATGATGGGAAAGAGTGCTGGGCTCAGCTAGGGTAGCTCAGTGGGCTCAAGTCATGGCGGGACTCGGCTTCACAAATGTGACGTCAGGGCCTCTCCTAACCTTTTCTTTCCTCCATGCGCTTTGTCAACCGTAAGCACGTGACCAAAATTGAAAGCCAACCAGAAAAGACTTCCGGCAATTTGCCAGAATTGCCGGCAATTTGTGCAGTCGAGAGTAGGGCCCCAGATGCGCCTTCCGTTCCTGCTCTGCTTTTTTGGTTGTCCTTTGAAAGCGTTCATCGAATGCACTCATCGCTGCAACTGAAGGAAAGCCGGTCAATTGCCGCTACACTGTCGTAACGACGTATCTTGAGGGGTCGAAGACGCCAGGACCAGGAGCGAGAGAAATCTTTTGGACCAGTTTCTGAGTTATCTGATGGGCATAAAGTAATTTTTGGCTGAGGTACGTTGCAACCCCCTAATCGAAGTACTAGATGGTTTAATTGACTACGCTTTGCAAGCATTTAGGATTTAGGAAAAAAAAGTAAAAAAAGTGTTGCAGGGTCCCTTTAAGTATATGATAAAGTGGTGTGATGTGGGTCCGCTAGCTTCTGGGTTGATTCCTGTGGTGTTGGACTTCATTTTGGAAAAATGCGCACACCCCCATCGTTGTCGTTTCGACAGGCGGGTAGCTTTTTCCCCTGCATCACAAGAGCAGCCTCCGCGCCCAGAAATCAAAGCGGCAAGAATCGTGAACGGTGTTGGTGCTAACCCTTGTAATCATGGATGATGACAAGAATTTGGGATCTGTACCGATATCGGCAAAACGTCGTGCAGTGCCGGAAGACGACATCTGGGGCAGGGCAAACTACAAACAAAAACTCATCAGACGAAAAGTATAGAAGCACAGATGCGAGCACGTGCTCTGTTTACCCGCCAGGAACCTCGCGAGCTGGCAGGGCAGGACCCGAAGCTTAAATAAATAGCTCGTGACGCCGCCAGCCTCAACAGCTGACTCGTCGTGCCTGTCGGGACGGCAAAGACGACAGCGAACGCAGTGGCGACCCGACGACATTACAGACATGCCGAGGCTGGCGCGCGTACGTGCGGGTGCCTTTTCTGCCGCGTCGGGAGCCGCGGTGAAACCCAGAGCAGCTGCCACGTTTTCGACAAGCATGCACGTCGACGTCGATGGCGGTCGATGACATGTGGGCCTGAGTGACGCCTGTTTCCCAAGAAGAAACGCGGAAGCAACAGCGGCACCGGGACCGGATAGAGCCTGAACGGTTGCCGCGGCTGCTCCATGGGTCTGCGGACGGAGCTGACAGCGCTGAACCAGTGGTCTCGAAACCACACTTCCCGGAAGTGAGACTACGCGAAACGGAGTAACCGCTCCAGATGTCAAACCTCTGCAGATATCAAGCATGGAATGTGAAGGTACTATCCTTGCACATTCCGAGCAATTATCGGTCGCAAGCCGAGGCTGGTGATGTCCTGTTGAAGAGTTTGCATGACTTCATGCGTTAGAGTCAAAAGTCGATTTAATGAAACCCTATCTTATGATTTTTTCGATTTAATGAACAAATTCGGATTCCTCCACAGGTGCCTATACGGCCCAATGCTTTTGTGAACTTTAACTAACAAAATAGATTCAGCGTCATTCCCGATTTAACGAATTATTTCGAGACAGAGACACATTTTCAAAAGGAGCAATTTCGAATACATGTGGTTTGTCGGAACGCCACGAAGATTATTGCGCCACGTCATCGTCCACTGCTTCAGCACGCCGGCTTCGTAGCGTCCCATGCCCGGGCTGTACCGAGTTCCACCGGCCCTCAACACGAGCAAGAAGAGGAAATCCGGCCCAGTTCCTGGGAATAGCTTCGTCGGTTTAAGAAGGTGGCAGCAAATCTGAGCTTCCACGACTGTCTGAGCGCCGACACGACGGAGGTTTTGAATGATAAAGAAATCGTACATGTTTCCAGCGCACAAGAGGTGTCCAAGGATACTGACGACCCAGAAGCTGCAGAAGGTCCTGTACCTGCCCCAGGCCAGGTGATGGATGCTATTGACTTGCTCATGCGCTTTAATTGCTGGAGCTCCTCACGCAGGAAGCGAGGCCGCGTGAGGAGCTCCAGCTCAGTTGGTAGAGTGACTGCTCCGGCTAAGCGGTGGTCCCTGGTTCGAATCCTGGACCAGGGCGAATTTTCCTTCAACTGCGAAGTTTCGGAGAAAGCTGTAGATCTTTCCTTTGTAGCTGTGCGGCTGCATTGAGGTGGATGTCAAGCTTTCCTTCGTAGAAACCTACTACACCTTGAGGCTTTCCCCTAAAACTGGTCGACCAATCCACAAGTATGTACGTGCATTGAAATATTTAACGTGTTGCTCCGGGATGGTGCTTCTCTAGCACGCAAGTTTGATTCTTGGCAATCGCAGCCACATTTCGATGTGTGCGACATCTAAAATGCACGTGTGCATAGACATAGGTGCAGCAGGTTGTCTAAATTAATCCCTTTCCCGCTAGGGCATTCCTAGTAATCGCATCTTTGGCATGTTATACCCCAAAATATAAAATATTGATGCAGTACCTAAAGTTCCTTTCAAATTACAGTACAGTGAGTATCAGACCTACCAAAACACGTACAAAAACGCGTTTTCGTAGGGCTGATACTCACGATTTTATGCGCACTGTGCGTACAAATGCGTATAACGAACATCAAGACAAGAAGCATGTACAAATAAACTCAGAACATTACTTTTAACGCTCTTTTCTACACTTCAAGTCGGAACTATTAACGGCCGGGCCAATGAATTCAAGCCCGAGCTCGCCCGGGCACACCGATAATCGACTTCGGGCGGCCAGGCCCAGCCCGCGGGCCAGGGACCATGCGGTACTCAAGCAAGAGATGATCGTCCCCGCCAGTATATCGCAGATGACGGCAGAGTAAGCAAAAGCATCGAAACTCACTATCGTCGTCAATTCTCCCATTACAGGGCGGCAGGAACGACTAGCGGCGCGACGCGTAGGGAACATGTTGAAGTCATTCGAAGGCGTTAAGATTTATTTATTTATTTATTACAGATACTTTCAGGGCCCATAGGGCACAACAGAAAGGAGTGGTAAACTTAAAAGAATACAATGTGCAGTTTTTACGACAATGGATTGTTTGAGATGCGCGTACGACAACAATGAATGTACACTGTTTACACAACAGCAAAATAATACACAATCTCCTATGACATTCTACGAGCAAAAGGTGTTATGTACAGCAGTTTTGAAAAGGGTTGTATCAGTAATTGATGCTATGGCGGCAGGGAGGTGGTTCCACTGTACACTCGTTTTAGGAATAAATGAGTCATTGTATACGTTATTGTATACGTTAGTACGACAAGACGGCAAGCCGACTTTGCAACTATGGTCCGCTCGAGATGAAATATAGCGAGGCGGGGTAATAAGTTGTTCTTTTAAGGTAGGGTTATGGTGATATATTTTGTGAAATAAACACAGACGAGAACATCTACGGCGCACTGACAGGTCAGGGAGGTTAACCGTTTTTTTCATTGACGAAACACTGGCAGTACGTGAATAGGACGATAAGATGTAGCGAGCGGCACGATTTTGAATTGATTCCAGACAATGAATGAGCGTGACCTGATGAGGATCCCATAATGCGCACGCGTACTCTAATTTGGAACGGACAAGCGTTTTGTAAAGATTAAGTTTAAGGGAGGTAGAAACGGTTGAAAAATGTCGGCGTAAGTAGCCCAGCATGCGGTTAGCATTGCTTACAACGTATTCAATGTGGGTATTCCAAGAAAGGTCATTAGAAATGTGAACACCTAGGTACTTATAGCAATTAACAGAGAGCAAGGGAACGTTATCTAGGAAATACAGGCAAGCATTGGTTTTAACAGTAGGGCGAGATATTTGCATACTTTTGCACTTAGAAACATTTAATTGCATACACCAGTTATTGCACCATTTAGTAACGCTGTTAAGGTCATTTTGAAGATTTTGAACGTCAGAGGAGTTAGAAATTTTGTTATAAATTACACAATCATCCGCAAACAATTTTATCGACGAGAATTTAACACAGTCGGGCAAATCGTTAATAAATATCAGAAAGAGTAGAGGCCCTAACACCGATCCTTGCGGAACACCAGATGTTACATCACAGGTAGAAGACGTGCAGTCATTAGCGAAAACATATTGAGTTCGGTTATAGAAAGGAAGTCTGTAATCCATGCAAGTACTAGAGGGTCAAGGTTTAGTTGGCCGAGCTTGAAAATTAATAGGCTGTGAGGGACTGAGTCAAAAGCTTTAGCGGAATCAATAAATATGCAGTGAGTTTGAAATCCAAGGTCGTTATTTGCAAAAAGGTCATTAGTAAAGGCTACAAGTTGAGTTTCACATGAGAATGTTTTTCGAAAGCCATGTTGAGAAGAAGTGAAAAATGAATTCGACTCAAGGTATTCAACCAGTTGTGAATATATTATATGTTCAAGGAGTTTGCAGGGTATGCTTGTAAGATAGATGGGACGGTAGTTTTCGGGAGAATGTACATCACCGGATTTATGAACGGGAACCACCTTCCCCCCCTTCCAGTCACGAGGCAATGCACCACAACGCAGCGACTGCTGAAAAATTTCTGACGGAATAATAGAGGAGTAGACAATAGTGCACTTGAGCATTTTCGCGTTAATACAATCAGGTCCAGGAGAGGAGGAAACTTTATGTTTACTAATTAATGCTTCAATGCCAACAGAGTCGACAAAAACAGGATCCATTGGTAAAAAATCCGATAAAATTAAAGGTGGGGTAAATACAGGATGGGTAGAATTGAACACTGCAGCAAAGGTGTTATTTAGAATTGTACAGCACTGCTTTGGAGGGACCGGAGCGTTTGAATGATGCAACTGAATGAGGTTCCTTTTGGTGCCGCTAATAGTGTTCCAAAATTTTCGCGGGTTCGTCCGTAATAGCACCGGTAATGTGTCATTAAAGAACGTTTTTTTCGCGCTTGCGACCGATTTGTTAAATTCATTATTAATGGTGTGATAAGTGCGCCAATCGTCAGCTCGGTTTGTTAGTTTTTCGCGACGAAATGAACGTTTCTTCCTGTTACGCAAGCGTTTAAGCGAGCTATTGAACCAAGGCGAGCTAGGATTAGTTATTATAGTTCTCTTCGGTACATATCGATCGATTAGCGCTAAGAGTTTATCCTTGTACAGCGACCAGTTTTCGTCAACTGTGCGTGCTGAAAAGCCATGGAAATAAGTTTGTAGAAACAACTCTAATTCGGCTGTTATTGAGGTAACGTCGGCTCTGCCATAATCTTGTATTTGTTTGTGAACTTTCCTACAGGGGACCTGTAGGAAAGATGTATCGCAAAGCAAAGCATTTCCAGCGGCAACATTGCGAAGACCTTCGCCAACGAGAGACGAAACAAGGCCCCCTATGCGTTTTTCTGGACGTTCATGCCTTCATAATCACAACCCGTAATAAGTGTTTAGGTGTCCTCGGATCCGTTATCTGAATTTAGTGCGCGCCATAAAGGCGAGACCCTTGAAAGACGACAAAAAAAGTGCCTCCAATATTTACTTCGAATAATCTCAACTGTTTTTGCTTTGCTAGTTGTTATGATTGTTTTTTTGTTGTTTAAATATAAATATTTTGGAATAAAACTGACGCATTGGCGTGTTCGGGGCTCGTCTCAATAATTCATGTACTCAATACTGCTTCCGTTAGCAAGTTCAGTGTCCTTCGCATTTTTGTATTACGTTTTATTTGCTCAATCTGTCCGTCCTCTTCCTCTGTTCTTTCAAGGCGTAATATAATACCAGTAGTTAGTTTGTCACAACGAAGCTATATTGACAGCTACTTCTCCAATAAAATACGAAGCATTCTTTGTTTATAAGAGAATTAGTGCAAGCTGTGTGCGTGCGTATGGGCATGGTTGTTTTGGCCCTTTAACTTTGATATGTCAATTTAATCTCTTTTCAATTTCCCAAATGCCGCAAAAGGGATGTTTAATGGCTTCTGCTGGCCAGGGGACTTGACGTTAATATGTTAAATGCTGGATTTTTTATTGTAAGGTCTAGCATCTTTGAATTAGCTACCCGGATATTCTCATTTTCTAATCCTTTCTCGATTTTTATCCGCGCTTTATACGGCCCGAAAAACCACTTCATTCCTTCCTTTCGAAAGAACGAGCTTGAAAGTGAAGCATATCTAGGCAGCAACTTTCCTGGCTATTAACGTTTGTGGCACTGCTCGTTAGTGTCAACACTTCAGGTAACTTAAGGGGTGGTATGATGCGACGGCTAGTACATTAACAAAGTGATAGCGTTCTTTCAATTCAAAATTCACATCGGACGGTTGTTTCTACGAAAATAAATAGAATACACGGGTTTGATGGTAGCGTCAAAAGGGGGCAAAATAAAAGCAGAACATCAAAATAAAAAGCAAAGATTTTGGCTCGCGCTGTTACGAGAAGCGCTAGTCGCAACAAACACAAAACATACAGCTGCGTTCGGCGGTTTTAAATCGCGTGGATTCGGTAAACTCCGGGCGATCGCCTGAAAGGAAGCCCGACGAATACAATTCAACTATGATTGCTACGCACAATATGAAAATTTCCTAGCAGGAGGCTTCGGCCCAAATTTTTATATTCAGTTACAAAATTAAACTCACCTGAAAGCTTCCTTCTCGGAGAAAACAAATTTTCCCACTTTTCTCTTTTTCTTTTGTTTTCTTTTTTCTCGGGACGCACTGATTTTATTTAAACCTATTCAGTGATGACCACGGAGTCTTTATTTTACGGTTAGATCACTTTCAGTGAAAAATTTAAGAGGGCAGACGACAAGCTTTAGCCTAGGGTGCATGTCTACTCCAGCGCCGAAATATTTCCTTTTATCAAAGTTAAAGCCAATACGTTTGAAACACGAAAGCCTTATGAGGTCTTTTAAAGTTTATGACGACTATAGTCTTTAAGCTGTTAAGGCGTATGAAGACTTTCATATCACCGCCGGCGGCATTGCAAATCTGCGCTCCGTATTCCCCGTGTGCAGGCACGACGTTCACTTACCCCTCAACACTTTTATCTATTCAGTGAGCCACCCGGTGTCTGCATACACTGGCCGATGCATCGTTTTTAATTGTGTACTTATGTAGACAGCTTAGGACATTTAGATAATTTAATTGTTCGCACGCCCAAGGCCTCTGCACTAAGCTGTGCCGCCCTCTCTCCTGCGAAAACCTAATCCTCTTGGAAGAGCTGAGGGAACAGGGGCATAATGGAATGCGGCGAGCCTTCAAAAGCATCAGCATTCGCTGAATTTAATGGACTGGCGCCCCGCGATCCCTCCTCATTGCCCATTTAATCTGACCGTGCGCAGTGCAGGTTCCCGTTACCCGAAGCGATTTCATGGGTGTCGGGGTCTGAATCCGCCAAATTTAACCCCTCTTTATGACTGGAACAGTGGCGATGCGATGTTTTCCAGTGGCGCTAACGTATTCTCATTTATATCAGGAGGGAAAAAGGGTGGATCCCTGCGGCATGTTTGCATGCATTCGGCCGCATGAATCCGCACACACACATTGATTAAAGTGTGTGTGGATTGGTGAGTAGCCAACAAGAAGCAAATCCATTAAGATAGCTCCATAAATAGCAAGTCGCATGGAAATGGAAAGAAGCAATAGAACGGTACACACAAAGAAAGAAGTGCGAACAGTGTTTACGGGATTTCGAAAAGAAACAAGGAATGGTTCCTCCTGCCGAACGTTCGTTGGCCAATAAATCCAGCGATCGCCCATTTCTCCTTCCTTGGCTCTGGCATTGTGGTAATTGCAATCCTGCTTTCAGCCTTCATGCAGGTTGGAAAAAGGGAGCTTAAACTAATAAAAACGGAATGTTATGTCTGTCACGGCCAGCTGGGGTGTCCGGCCATGTTATACGCCTTGAGCCTCGCGATCGCTGCGCCGCCTGTCGCCGCTTCTCCGCGGCGTCTACGAGATGAGGGCTGGACGGCTGTTGGGGACTCACATATAGTTTCTGTTCTCTTCCGCTTCTTTGCGCCTTTACTTGCCTTAAAGAACTTGTTACGGTCACATTTGTAAGCAAATAGTACGTTTGGGGAACGTAAAAAAAAAAAAAAAAAAAAAAAAAAAGCTGCGGCTTGGTAGAGTGCTCGCGCCAACAAAAGCTATCCGGGGACGCGCTTCTGCGCGCTTCCTGACCGCTGTTACCGGCGTCAGCGACGGGAGCAGCAAATCACCACTGTCACCTACCAACACTTCAGGAACAAGTGATTTCTATTGTCCTCTCGTTTAGAAGTGATAGAGGCACAGCGATAGGTTGGTTTTGCCTGCAGCGCGTACAACGAAGGCGGCTTTGTTTTGAATATTAATGTCGTAGAAAAAGGTTTCGGAGATCTGATTACTAAAGAGTACTGGCAACCATTTGGTCCTTTTCGAGAAAATATAAGCCAGTGAAAGGACCTGCGTAAGTATCTGAACACTCACGTCTGATAGTAAAAAATAAAGGGAAGTTGATGAAACAACGAAATAATAGGTGGTCGGAAAGTTCCGCAGAAACATGAAAAAGCTAAAAAAAAAGTTTTGGAGGGGGGTGCCTCGCGACGACCGCCCAGCGTCCCCAGCGCACGTTTGTCAAGCCAAGCATACCCACCTAGGGAGATTCGGCAAGATTGGAAAAAAAATTCTCCAGCGTTCGCCGTTATAGTGGCAACACTTGCCTGGAACGAGAAAGACTCCAGCGTTCGCGATAATTGTGGTAACACTTGGTCGTAGCGAGAAAGGCACGTCATAGCGTATGCCCTTCCGAGGTGATGTCCAATGATTATCTCTTCAAAAAAAGAAAAAAAAAAGGTCACACTTAAAGCAACAATTATGCTGTAAATCTCGTTGCGGCAGCAAAGAAGCTACAAATAGGCTGCAATCGCGGACTTAAACCTTCGTGATGGTCGTGAAGGTTTCGTACAGCTTCGCTACCTTCAAGTATCACGCGGTAGTGTGAGGTTCATTCTTTTTTTTTTTCTCCGTCTTCAATAGTGCGGCTACATAGATCGTGGGGCGCACTATTCTTGCTATCTGAATCCTCTTCCGTCTCTTGTGCCGTACCGTCGCTTCGTTCGACAACCCATCCCTCACCTACCCCCCCCCCCCCCCTCCCTTGCGTTCAGTTTGCCTAGTGCTAAATCCGCTTCGCATACTTCTACTGATTTTCGTTTTCACCCTGATTACTTTTTCATCTACCGCCCAACGCAGCCAGGTATCGTGGGCCCCATAGGCGCAGTCGAGGAACGCTCTTACCTCGGCAAAAGTTTCGTGATGGATCACTTTTGTTCCACCTCTTGGCTAGCAATTGGTCGCTCTGGTTAATGGATCTCGACATTTCTCGTTATCTACCTATCAAAGGCCGAATTCGGTCCTCTTGTGTTAGTTAGTGAGTTGCTTGGTGTTATTTTAGGGCAAACTTGTTTTTCTTTTTTCTTTGTTGTCCAGCGAGGTCAGTTAGCCACAAAGAGGAGCAGACCGAGCCAATAACTATAACCGTAAACACCAACAACAGGCCTCTTCCTGTTCCACTGTCTTGTATTCGTTCATTACTGGTGAAACTGCAACTTTCCGGTGTTTTTTCAGCTGTAGTATCCGTAAAGATTATCCATAATAGGAGAAACTAATGTCATCATCGGCCCTCACATCCGGACGAAAACCTTAGGGCTTTAGTCAACTTTTCGGTGACGTAAGTAATCGGACGTCCGCTCTTGAGTCGTATCGACAACGATGCGTGCGCTCCCGTCTTCGTGTGCTCGCTGTGGGGAAGAGAGGTAATGCGATAGAACCTATCGCAAAAGAGGCACAACTCTCAATGCCCGGCAGTTTTGCCCGGAGCCAATTATTTTCTCGTTTAGGTTACGGAACGAACGAATTCGCTGCGATTATGTATCAACGCTGATGACAAAATGAGTGGAGCGGAGCTTTTTCTTTTCCGTTCAGAGGGAAATAAAATTTTGCTTAAGCAAACGAAGCCCTTAATCAGGGCCTTTTCCCAGGAACCATCGCGTTTTCCCGTTACGGAGAATACGTATTTTGGGCCAGTAGCTGTGAATACACGCCTTTCTTCAGTTGTTTCCGCTCGAGCACGAATTCTCTCGTCTTAAGAAAGTAGAAAAAAAAAATACGTGGAGACATAAATGTGTAACGTGGAAAACCGTGACCCCCAATGAGCTAAGAAGGCCACCAGCTTGAACAAATGTTTTTTCCGTTACGACGGACGCCAGGGGTCAAAAAACAGTTCTAGGCATACGCAGCACTCAGAAAATTCAGGAGAACAGGTACCTGGAAAAGAGCTAGCCCTCCCTCTTTCGAGTTTTTCTTTGTTTAACAATGAGTTAGATGACAAAAACGCACTCCTAAGGGTGTTAAGTGCGTATTAAGAGATTATAAAAAATTGCTGATTACATTTTTTATTTATCATCACCAAGATTTTGACCGGAGTCTTGGTAGTTAGACGCCTACGGCATTCATTGTGTGTTTACTGAGCTCGACGTACACTAAAACAAAATAATTTATCCAGTACCCAGCGCATTCAAATAAAAAAATTATTGTCCTTCCAGCTGACCTCTTGTGGGCACTTACGCGAGTGGAAGAAATGAAGGAAGACGAAGGCGCGCAGGAGTCCTTTTTCTTTGTTCGACAAAAAATTGGAGACTCAGTACTGGGTACGTGAAGGAAGGCGAAAACGTTATAGTCCCGCGGGTTGATAATGGGGTTTAACGCGCCGACACTACACAGGTGACGAGGCGCGCCGTAGTGGAAAGCTCCGGATTTCTTTTGACCACCTGGAGATGTTTAACGCGAACCGAAATATCTAATGAACGGGCGTTTTCACCTTTCTCTTTCATAAGAAAAGCGGCCGCCAAGGCCGGGAACCGAAACCGCGTACTTGAGCTCAGCAGCACAACGCCTTAGCCACTGAGCCACTATGGTAGAGTCCCGCGGGTGAAGACATGTTTTTAACACCCGGTTACATAAATATTCTTTTCTCCAAATTTTAAACTGCTCAAGCTCTTCCTGGCGCACAGCAGGTTACAAGAAAATGCGTGGCGTGCATGTATCGCATTACCAGTTCTGGGTCACCAGGTCACGACCGGAGAAAGGAAGGCGGAGATGTTTTCCTAATGGACTTCCCATGTAGAACCCGCCTGAGACACGCTGATGAGGCGCGAAAAAAGAAAATCAAGTGAGAACAAACGCCCTTTCTCTGACAATCGCGCAGCTTGCCCAGTGGTGCCATTTCGTCTCCTGGAAACTGTTTCCGTCGCAATGCTGAGTAATCCTCGTTGTTATCCGCACCTTCGGTACGGCTGGGTGGCCTCTTTCTGTGCTTATTTCATTTGTCCAAGAGCATACCGCCTGGCTAGGTAATAAAGTACGAGGGCTAGGGACGCCATCCACCCTGGATGATCAATGCTGGAGCAACGAAGATCACACATCGCGCCTCTTTCTTTCTTTTGGCGGGGGGGGGGGGGGCAATATAAGTTTATTTCTGTCTCTCTCTCCTCCCTTAGCAAGAGGGAAGACCGCTCAAACTTTGAACAGAGCAACAAGGACCAGAAAGACAACAACACAGGACGGAGAGCCGTCCGGTGTTGTTGTCTTCCTGGTCCTTGTTGCTACAGTAAAAGCTCCTTAATTCGACACCCGTTGATTCGGAAATTCGGATAATTCGGACGGCTCTATTGCTCCCGGCCAAAGCACATGTTAGTGCATGGGACCAAACCTTCGTTATTTCGTCAGAATTCGGCCCCGCACCGCTTAATTCGTACAAATGCTGACGGCTGCCGCTTCACGAAAGTGTGGTGAATTAGCAGCACTGGAACCACTGGAGTGAAACAGAAACCTGAGAGGCATCGCCATCGTCATCAACCACGATTTTGACGAAGAGTCATGCGAGGAGGTGCAGCCACGACCTCATCGCACCTCACGAGAAGTCTCTGAGGCGCTTTCGATATTGGAGGACGTTTGTCTGAGCAGTTCCGACAGTTTGTGTGCTGTTGGCCACTTGGAAGAGTTAAGAAAAATCGTAATGTCAGCCGGAATCTGCGCGAAAAAGCAGACGGCTATTAAAAAATACTTCAGCAAATAAAGGTATGCTTCTCCAACGTGATTTTAATGTTGTTTTTTCTATTCATTCATTAATTCGGCATTCGGATAATTCGGATATTTTTCCCGGTCCCATGAGATCCGAATTAACGAGCTTTTACTGCACTATTTAAAGTGCAAGCACTCTTCAGACAGGTTATGTAGCACCAACTTGCTCCTACAGGTCCTCTCTTCGCTTACCACTCAATAAACGCTGATAGGAGGGAGGGCCTTCGGGCGGCGTGCGTTTACAATTGAATACCGTTAGCCCTACTATTCGAGTGTTTCGACCGTACTGAAAGATCGATGCAAATATTCCTGCATAGGTATCCGAGAAAAACCGGTTAGTACAAACGCTGAAACATACCGTGTCGGCAAACTGGTCCCAAAATTTTACTGTTACGCCGAAGCATTGTCTTAACTCTTCGGCCCCTGGAAGCCTGCTGAGGCAGAAACGAGTTATTGTACTGTACCAAATGGGGCTGGGGTCTCTGTTCGGATTTTGCAACCTTTAGTCCCTGCCTGTCTCCTGGTACTTGTGAGGAAATAAAATCTTTGAAACCTTTGAAGACTTAGAAGCCCCTGGCCCTGGTGGCCGCTTTTCAGATGTAGGGGAAAAGCAAAAACGCCCGTAGCTTGAGATTTCGGCGCATTTGAAATATCTCTAGGTGGTCAAAATTAATCGGGAGCCCTCCACTCACGCCTTATAGCCCAGGTGTTGCTTCGACGTGTTAAATCCCCATAATTTCAATTTGGGCTAAGAATCCAGGAGCCATAACATACAGTTACCGGCAATAAAAGGGATTAAAATTTATTGGTTTTCGCACCATTCATCGAACTCTTCGCTTTCACGCAGTAGTCTAGCTAACGTCTGTCGAATGTGTTCTAATCATTTCCTTGAACGTGGCTTAGGATAGGTTTTAGATTCACGGCTCTCGCTATCAGTAACTTCCCCTAGGGAGAAGTAATATGTAAGAAGTCTTGTCGAAAAGGTCACTCTATAATAAAGCTGGGTGAAAGTAAAAACTGTCGCTTTTCTCTGGGAAGTGGGTATTATATAAATCTTATAGTATCAATTCTTTCGATAATGTAATGATCTGAACCTCTCGCGTACAAAATAAATAATAGCAAAGGATGGCTTACAGTTTGAAGGGACAGAATGCATGTGAGACAAAATTCAGTAACATAAAAGTAGCCTTAAAAACAAAATATCAAACAACCTGCAGAGTTACATCATTTCTTTTTTATCCTCGCTGTACATTTTTCCGAACGGTCCGGTTTGTCTTAGGAACTTAACCGTGGTGGATGGACCAAGTGAGCTGCTATAGTCGAAGGGCTCGTGTACAACGACTCAGTGATAATATCAGAGCTGTCCAGCTCAACGCGGAAACCTTCGGGCAGCAACGGTGGATTCTGCAGGTATCTCGGGTGGAATATGGGTTACAGAGTATATGGGTGGGACCGCCACCCCGCGAGACAAATGACCCCGTGTCGGTAGACCGATAACTCGTCCATTGGGTCATGGCATATGGGTTGTTCCACCGCGTCCGGGCGTCGGCCCTAAGCTTAAAGCGGAGATTCCTATTACTTCCGCTTCAATACCGGTGCCGGTACAGCAGTCACCCATCGGATCATCCTGACTAGGATGCGATATCTCGCGGCGACGGGCCTCCGCGTAGACGACGCGACTGCATGCACTGCGTGGATACGTGGGCTTCATCATCGCTGCCTCGTGGACTCCAACCGCGAAGCGAACATTTTCATGTTCCTTTGATCAACTTTCCTCACCATCACCTACTACTCCCTCATCTATGCCCCGTGGCAAAATAAAAGCTATAAAAAATCCCCTTACCTCTCATCTGCCATCCTTGTCTCCTTTATTCCTTCTCTACTCCAGCGTCGTCTTCCGTGTCGGCTGCCTCGCTCACAGTCTACTTTTCTTTGTAGATGTGATTGGGAGTGGCCCTTACGTGAACCTACTCCTTCCTCATCGGGATGGCCAGTAGTGCCCACTGCGGCGCCTGCGAGGTTGAAGAGACAATCGAACATGTGCTTTGTCGTTGCCCGCAGTGTTGCCCACGTGTTTTGGCCGCCGAGCTCAGCCGATTGGACAACCAACCATTCAAACTAGACTATTCTAGGACATCGACCCCTACAATCAACTTCGCAGAAGGCAACAAAAGCCCTTCCGCGTGTCATGAAGGACACACGCTTGGATGAAAGACTATAGTGCTCACAGAGGGACTAAATTGTGTGCGCGGCCCCGCTCCTATCCCCTTTTTTTCGCCGGCCCTCTCTTTTATCCCCTAAACACCCTTTCCCCAGTGTCGAGTAGCAACCCGGGCTCTAAGCCTGAATAAACTCTCGGCCTTTTCGTTCGTTTTTCTTCTCCTCCTTCCTTCTTTTTCTTAGTCTTTCTTTCTGGCACGTCTTGTTAAATGAAGCCTGATAAGTTCTCGCGGCCCTGTGCCCCTTCTGGTTGTGTGCCCGACCGACGATGATTCCGATAAATAGGGCTTCCATGCTGGAACTGTCCGACGTATGTAAGTATCGCCACGGGATGGCAAGCCGCTCCCATCTCTGCGACGACACGAGAAAATGCTTGCCACCCCTTGACTTCGGTGGTTACTCTAGTGTTTTCTCAGCCAAGGAATTCGGCGCGGACAGACATCCGATGTGTATGTAGTTTGTCGGAAAGCGCTGGACCTAAGCTGCCTGTTTGCCCTCGCGACAAGTAGAAGAGAGTATGCTTATCGCTGCGGTGGGTGGTTTGTCGTTCAGGGTTGCCGCTCAAGAACGTACCGAGGAAAGTGCCATTGTTAAAGTCGTTCGTGTTGACAACACGAAGGGCCTTGGATTTCACAAGCACAGGACACACCAGTATATTGGCAGTATTAAATAGACGCTGCAACACTTCTTTCATCTTTTTTTTTCTAAATTTTAAATGCTTGCAGAACGTAGTCAACCAACAAATCCAGTATTATTATTTGGGGTCGCAATGTACGTCGGCCAAAAATTACTGCTCAACACCCATCAGATAACTTAGAAACTTGTCCAAAAGATTTTTCTCTCTTTCCCAGTCGGCGTTTTTAGACCGCTGCAATTACGTCAGTATATCGGTGTAGTGGCTATTCACCGGTTTTCCTTCAGTTGCAGCAATACACGAATTCGACAGCCACTTAAAAAAGAATAGTGTCCTTCCATTTAGTGAAGATGGATGACCTGAGAAGCTGGGCCCAGTCGGTGAAGTGCACGAAACAAATGATGTTTGCTTGTTCATTTGGAGACGATTTATTAAAGAAGGCACTTAAATCAGGCAAATCTGCCGGAAGCCGGAGCTGTGCGGCGGCCTTCGTAGCCCGGGTTATGATGGTCTTTTGTCTCTCACCGCTCACTGCTCTCAAAGTCTCTTACAGCTCGGAGGCAGCTCACCGCTGCTTCCCAGAGCGCCGAGGAATTGATTTTAGGGAAGTGATCATTACGACAGGCCCACAAGTGATGTTGCACCGTGCCCTGGTCTCCGCATAGTGGGCAGAAGGGAGAGGTATATACTGAGGAATTTATAAGATATCTTCATAATCGCGCACGCCAGGAGTGCGTTGCGGGATCAGCCCTGCGCAGAACTGTGCGCATGGACCCGGACATTTGGCGGGCGTGTGGGCCTGTCTTTGGGCTCTCTTCTTCCCAGAGACATCCGGCGACGACTGCAGTAGAGACTACTACCGCGGAGCATGAGCTACCGACGGGACCCTACCACTCTTGGGGCCCACGCAAGCACACCAAGATCTTAGAAGGTGGCCTATGGCACCGGTGTACCGCCGCACTGCCTCAGTTGTGGACTGGGCGTGCCTGCAGGCAGCACCGGCGACCGCAGCTGAGGACGGTCAGCGCCGGCCATGAACGCGCCGGCGCCAGCACATCGGGAAGGACAACCGGTCTACGAAGACTGTCCCTGGCGGGGGTCTTCAACTATCACGCCTTTATTGTTACGCACAGGGAATAAACCACTGTTTTGTTGAACCACTGCTTCAGCGTGTGCTCGTTCCCGGTAGCATCAAGCTTAGTCGAACTGCTTCAAGATATGACTAATGTTGACTCTTAATATCAAGATTGTTTTGCAAGGTGTCAATATGATTGCCAATCATGAGCAGTCAGATTCAAAACATAGCCAACGGCTTTTAAGTTTATACCAAAATACGCAGTTTCATTGAGAGAGAGAGAGAGAGAGAGAGAGAGAGAGAGAGAGAGAGAGAGAGAGAGAGAGAGAGAGAGAGAGAGAGAGAGAGAGAAAGGGGGAGGGGGGCTCTTTAATGTGAACTGGGGAGTGACATGGCTTGCTACGCCAGATGACTGGAAGGGTGAGTGGTGAATGTTTGACAATAGGGGTGCAGCAGGGAGAAGACAAACAAGAAACGTTAAAAGCGAGAAACAAGAGAATGCTGCTAGCAGAGTCCGGACATTAAATTACATTTGAAAAGGAAATCATAAATCTGAACTCTCAACTGTGAATCAGAATACAAAGTAAGTGGTGCAAAAATAAAGAAAAGAAGGCAGAACAGCAACAGAAGAAAAAGAAATAGATAAGCACCACAACATAATAGAGTAGATATCTGGAGACACTTTCACCGCCTATGATCTAAAGAGATTTGTACAGTGTAGAGCCTCGTAGGAACCGGAGCAGAAATTTTGTTCCTACGGTACTCTCCGCACTATTGTGGCAGGGCTCAAGAAAATGACAAAGTCCGAACCTGCCTTCATGACGTACTGGATGCAGTTTTTGGTGCAGCAGCGAATCGAGGGCAGACGGGCAGCAAGTGATTTACAGTCTCACGCACGGCGCAAGTCGGGCACAGGGGTGAATCGCCCTAAGCTCTCTTAAACTTAAAGCTTCCAGTAAAGACTACATTCCCGCGCAGTCGGTGCAGTACTCCTTCACACCGCCTGTTGAGGCCACGTGGAAAGTGGAAATCACAGTGCGGATATATAGCCTGCAGTGGATGATACCTGCGGTGAGGGTCCTGCCACTTCGAGATTTGTGCAGTCCATCCACGTGCGAGGATACGGGCGTTCCTGTCCTCTCGGGAGAAAGGAAGCTGGGTCGTCTTTCTCAGCAATTGGCCTGCTCTGGCGGCTGCGTCGGATCTAATATTGCCTTGTATGCCCAAGTGACCAGGCAGCCACTGAAGAATGATGTCATGACCTTCGCGCACTGCCATAGTGTGAATTTCGCAATTTCACATGCAAGCCGACTCGGTTGTTGTGAAGCTTTCGGAGGGCTTGTAAGGCACTACACCAGTCGAGGAATATTACCAATTGTTGGACATGATGTCCGCTGATGTAATGAAGTGCAGCCCTTACAGCTGCAAGTTCGGTAGCACTCAGGGATGTTTCGCGGCTTCGTTTTCTTTCGATAGTGAACCGGGCTGATGGTATCCACACGCCGATGGCGGATGGGCCCGGGAGAACCTAGCCATCCGCATAAACATGAGTGTAGTCTTTGTAAGCACTGGATATATACTCGAGTGCGAAGAACTTAAGCGCGGCCACGGGAATGGCAGACTTTTTGTTGATTCCAGGTATGGTCGTGCAAATTTTCCACGGCGCCAGTATCTACGGTGCTAGTATTGACTTTTGAGGTCTGAAAATTTGCCGGATGCAGGTGTCTTACATGCTGTGTGGAGATGTTTGTTAAAGGATGCGTATGACACCGAGTCAAATAGCGCGCAGACGTTCGGAGCCCCTCTTGGCATTGTAGCACTGTGGCGAAAAGCACCGAGCTCCGATCGACTTCCAACCGTTGATGTGCATTTAGGTAAGCCCAGGCAGGTGCGCATAACTATGCCAGCACTGAGTCTATGACCTTCATCATTGTAGGTGACAGCTAATGTGGCGCCGGCTGGCTGTAACGCAAGAGGTCGGCAAAAAGGCGTTATATAGGCGAAAGAGTGAGTATACAGAGCAGCCACAGGAATTTCCACCGAGCATACGCAAAATGCGCACAAAAGACCGAAGATGCTATTTCAGTCACCGAATATGTGGAGCCCATGGCATTGAGCGGTTAAACGTGACACCGAGAAACTTGTGAGGTGTTAAATCAGCTGTAGACAAGCGGAGTAATCTCGACACAATGGCGTTTTCGCTTTCGCAGAAAACCCCTTGCGCCCATATTTCTGGGCACGTTAAATAATCCCACGTGGTGTAAATTAACCCGGAGCTATACACTACGGCGATCCCCTGTAGCTTCCACGGCTTAAACCTCCAACATGCTTTGTTAGAGAAAGCTCTTGTTACGTTTAAACAGGTAAGATTAATTGCCATAACAGCAGCGCAAGATGGTCATAGTGAAACTCGAGAAGGTTACATCCTCTCAAAATCATCAGCTTAGCACAACTTCCCTCCGAAGGCTGTCCAAAGTTCCTTCTGCGATGTACGTTAACGCATTCGTTTAGGGTGTAGTGGGAGCACGCGCAGGAGTTTACGCACTGCCGGTTCTGATAATCTGGAGTTCATTTCGTCGGCGCACTGCCGTAATTGGAAACGCCCGAATGCATTACTGGCTGCACAGCGAGGTGGCTTATAAGTTATAACCTGTAAGGAGGTAGCGACGGCTCGCTGGCACCTGTAGGTGTTGCTTTAGCAATAACAAATAGTGGCTTTAGTAATTGGACGACATCCCGTGCTGCAGTTTCTGCTTTTACAAGCAGCCAGTGTTCCTGGGCCTTGGCAGCATGAAATGAATGAGTGCGAGGCTGTAATGGCACAAGCATTGCTCCCTCCCGTAGTGGCGTCGGTAGCCACAATGACTGGTTGAATTTATCGACAAGGACCCTGCATATAAACAAATAAATCGCTTTAGAACAATTCACCGGTGCGTCTGAAAACCTGGTCTGACTACAATAAGTGGCAGACTGGTGGCATTCTGTGTGCCCGCCGGCCCAGAATCAGCACTGCCTGCGTTGTGCAGAACGTCAATTAAGAGCGATGGTAAGTGGCGGTCTCCACCTAAAGCAGACCTAAAAGATAGCAAGCCACCTTTATTTATGTAAAAAATAGCTGTAGAATGCGTCTTCAACCTGTCCACGCAGCCGATTTACGCTAATTAGGCTTCTGCACTAAAAAGACCCCTGACAACAATACGAAATTGCCTGCCCTTCCTACCAGTGCTTCGTAATTTAAGAATTGCAAGCAGATATCAGACATTTGGTTAGAACTCGTATTTTCGCACATTACCTCCAGTCGCTGTCCACTTCTGTGATGACAATTCGAGTTCTTTATTAACTCTTGAGTTATAAGATACTTTAATATTTGGAACTGCGAGAATTCGAACTCCGAATGTTTTCGTTGGAACCAAGCGCTGTCCAAGGACCTGCACACCGCTGAGGACGATTGGAGGTTCCTTTTTAGCAGTTGTGCATGGTAATGTCGTTACTGGTCAAGTGAACCACTATATGGGCCTGTATGGCTACACGAAGTGCCGGTTACGCACCATTCTGGAAATGTTCTGCCGCTGTAGGGTGGTCGGCATCCACCAATTAGCAAAGCGTTCAGCAGGAATCGGTGAGCAATCATCGCGAATTCGAACAGTAGTGCAATGCTTGCCCTGCCTGTATAATTACTAACAAAGCGCCAACCCAAATAAATATTACACGGAGGCAAACCTACAAACAGGCACCGGCGTAGCGATAATGGAACCATGAATTCACTCGCAGAGCTGAATTGCAGTTATTTATTTATTGCGCAGGAACCCATCGCATGATTTGCATCATAACTGACATTCTCCGGAAGCTTTCAGGAACTTGGGATGAAAATTTTATTTAATTTTTTTTTGTTGGCTGCTCAATAGGGCTCTTCGTCCAGTGACGAATATTTTTGACTTCTAGTTGCATGCACAGACCGAAGTACACGAAGGTATCTCCGGCATAAGTCGTGTTTGCTTGTATGTCCTGCCTCATTAACCTCGCCTGTCGGGGATTCACGTGAGCTTGTTCATCCCGCCTAGGTAAATGGTCTTCAGCGTTCGAATTACATCTCTCCCATTTCCCGCCTTCCATTGTTCAACCACATCGTTCCAGCACCGCCCCGAAGAAGGGCAGAAAAGAAAAGGAACGAGTAATCCCGCGCAAGCCGCCGTTGTCATCACGTCTCTTTGTTCCCACGCACACACTCCCAAACGAACGAAGGCACCCTCTTCGCGGGATAACTGCCTCGGAATAAGACACGGCAGCGACGGAAGCAAACACCCCCCCCCCCCCCCCCCACCCCCCTTCCCATCCCCGAATGAGCCTAGCTTCCGGAGCTTATCTCCATCGTGCCTTTTCTTTCCTTCCCCTTGTTCATTACCCTGGCGTCCCATGCAAGCCTACAGAGACGGTCCCCCCAGCGTGGTTCCTTTTCCCAGCCACGTTAATTAATGTCTCGAGATAATCCCCCTCTTAAATCATCTGAGAGTACGGCCGGGAGAACAGGTGAGAAGCAACCCACTACATTAATAAGCCATTTAGATGTTAAAAAAGCAAGTTTAGTGATTACAGCCCCCATTGTTTACTATGCTCAGAAAAGCATTCCAGAGACCACATCTAAAACTTTCCCAAAACCTAGACCATGGTGGAATGAGGGCTGCGGGAATGCAGAGTATGAACAGAACAAGGCGTGGGCACGCTTTTACGCCGTTATCCCGCATCCGACAACTCGCTCATGTTTAAACGGGCAAAAGCCAAAGGAAAGCGGGCGCGGCACATGGCAAAAAATGAAAGTTGGACTAGGTTTATATCGTCTATAAACTCTTATAGGGACTCTGGGAAAGTCTGGACAAGAAAGAAACTAAAAGGATACAAGACCCAGTCTATTTCCCTACTAAGTAGTTTGGGTAACACTGTGAGAGATAAAACAGATGCTCTTGGGAAACACTTTGGACATGTATTCAGTTCTTCGCATTATACACAAACATTTTTACAACACAAGAAGAAAACTGAGCGTCAGCCCGTTCACGTGAACCAACGTTCGGATGAGGGATACAATGCACCATTTACCATGCTTGAATTGATGAGTGCACTCTCGGCGTGTGGTAATTCAGCTCTTCGAGCTTATAGAAACAGCTATGACATGATCAGACACCTACACAGTGACACTCTATATGCCCGACTCCGTCTCTTTAACAAAATATGGCATGCAGGTCACTTTCCAGGGATATGGAAAGGCCCTATCGTTGTACGACTTCTAAAAAAGGGAAATAATATTACCTAGACGCTAGTTACAGGCCTAGCGCCTTGACTAGCGGTTTACGTAAGCTCCTCGAAAGAGTGATAAATTTGAGATTTTTTTTTTCTAATTTCTTGAATTTAATGGCCTTTTAGACAAAAATCATAAGGCTTCAGGTCTGGAAGATCAACTACACATAGTCTGATTGCTTTTGAATTATACGTGAAAGACGCCTTAGTCCATAAACAACAATGCTTCTCTGTGTTCTTTGACATAGAGAAGGCGTATGGCAGAACCTGGCAATACGGCATATTGCTGGATTTGCAGTCATTTGCCTTTACTGGCAATATGCTCAATGTTAATAAAAACTACCTCTCTGATCGCACATTTCGCGTTCGTGTAATGGGTAATGGGCTTTCTAGAGCTTTTGTTCAAGAAAATGGCGTACCCCAGGAGGGGTTGCTGAGCTGTGCAGTTTTCCTTGTTAAAATGAAATTGATAAAAACATTTTGTACCACGAAATGTCTCGTACTCCACTCGGGCTGACGACCTTGAAGTTAGTTTTAAGTCCGGCAGTTTATCCATATGCTTATTGAATTTAGAATGCGCAACAATGAAATGACACGCCATTTCAACAAAGTTTACTCATACAACACTCCCTTGCACCCTTAATTATTCCTATCAGGCCGTCCCATGTTCTCTTACAAAAACGTTTTTAGTTACCTTCAAGATATTAACTTTTTAAAGCACATATCTTACTGTCCATAACCTCTCCCGTGTTCATGATGACTTCCAAAACAGCGGCGGAGCCTGAGGCCTTACACCTCAAGTGCGTGTACTCATTATGTCCTGATACGGCCCCATACACCAATTCTCTTAGTAAATTTGTAACCTACTGCTTCTATTACTAATTCTTCTCATCTCATCCACCATTGTCATGACGCTCTTTGCCTTTGTCAGCCTTACGCCACTGAACAAGAAATAATCAAAAAGGTGAGGAGAGGATGGAGAGCAAGAGAGATGCGGAGGGAAGAGGGACTGGAAACGCACACGGCAGGGAAGACGGGCCCGGTGCGGCTCACGCGTTGCAAGGCAGGCGATTCGAGAATCGCTCTTCCCGAGTCCCCATCCGCGAGTGCCGGTCGCTGTTCGGCAGAGACGTGTCTCCTGCCTTGGTTTCACTTGGTTGTCCCACCAATGGGCATTTATTATTTTCTCGTAGTTATTTCCTCGCGCAATTTCTAATCAGCGTGTACGGTGATGCAGCCACTGCGCGTGCAGGGAGTTCGTTCATGCTGTTCTGTTTTTCTTGTGCGTTATTACCGTTGCAGCTTCTTTAACCCGTGTAGAACACGCGTACACTCCCTCGCTGTAGGCAAGGGGGTCAACGGCCACCAGCATGCAATGTCCCCCATTCCCCAGATGGAAAACCTCCAGTTCAACCTAGCGTGGGTCGCGCAAGCACGAACGGATGGCAACGCGATATCGGAAACAAGTTGCGCGCGCTCAGCAGGGAGGGATGACATGGTAATTAGCTTCACACGCACGAGGCTCGTATTGAGCGCATCTGCGTGGCGCGCGTTGCTGGCTGTGCCGTCTCATTATCTTGCCTGTAGGGGGTGCATTCAAAAGCGAGGTGGACATCCCAGCAAACCAAGAAGCGAACCGTCATGCTGTTGTCCCCGATATTCGTTTCATTGCTAAGTGGTTGATTTGGCTGTGCAGTAAATGGTTCTGTTCTTTTACTCGAAGACCACAGACTTAAGGGTTGTCTGCTACTGCCCTCGCACATTTTTTTGCCTTAATTTTTAGAGGTCCATTTCATGTCCGTTTTAATGGTGTGCCTTTCGAGCATTCCTTGACTGGCTGAAGGCAGACGACCGGGCATGATGCAGCACACCAAAGGCGGGGCGTCAATTTCTGGGTGTATCATTGGTCAGAGACCTAGCAAGTGATATTATGTCACTATTCAAATAGAAGCGAAACAGACGCCCTCAAAACGGACACAACTCAGAATTCCTCCGCAGTTGCAGGAACGCGTGCGCAGGTATACCAGTTGTCCTAACTTAATTTCAGCCGCCGACGAGCTTTTTTTGATGAATAAACGGCCGACCCCGATCTCAACACCGACAGTAGGTAACGCACGTAAAACGCCACAATTCAAATTTTGCAGGTTTTCAGCCCTCAAGATACACCTGGGACTATGAAGCACATTGTGATGGAGGACTACCGATTAGTTTCGACCAGCTTCGTATTTGTCACTTACGCCGAGACCACGACACACAACGTTTTCGTTTCTCGCTTCGGTGTGAAAAGAGGTCGATGCGAGAGGAGGCCGCAACGGGATTTACCCCAAGTCCTCGTGCTCAGCCACACATGTACGACTAACACAACGAAGTATGCTTTGTACATTGTAAAAAAAAATGTAACACACGGGGGATGCATTTAGAATGGTCATGTTTGCGTTATACCGATAGACACCGACTCAATAACCTAGAAAAAAAATCCCCGACCATCTACACTAACGTGAAACCTAGGGAGGGGCGAAGCATGCAGTGTACAAGTGTATTCTTGACCCACCGCGGTGGCTCAGTGGCTAAGGCGTTGCTCTGCTGAGCACAAGGTCACGGGTTCGATTCCCGGCCGCGGCGACCTCTTTTCTGATGGAGGTGAAAAGCAAAAACGCCCGTGTGTTCGAGATTTCGGCGCACGTTAAAGATCCCCAGGTGGTCAAAATTAATCCGAAGCCCTTCACTACGGCGCTCCTCATAGCCTGCGATGCGTCGGCGCGTTAAGCCCTACAATCAAATCAATACAAGTGTATTCTTGGCGCCTTGGCGTTTTTGCCTTTAGCGGACGCCAAGGCGTTTTAGCGGACAGTAATTTTTTCGTTAGTGAGACTTAACTAATTAATTGTAATTAATTATCTAACCGTTCGGGGGAGAGGTATAAAGCTTGGCTGTAAAAGTATCTTGTCTTTGAAGTAGGAAGTTCTCTAGCGCAAGGAAAAAACGATTGTCCCGGTGTTTTTTAGTACGCGTTACGAAGCGCTTAAGCGTGAGGCGTAAAAGAGTGTCCTGGGTTTTTTTTTTTAGTACGCGTTACGTTCTAGCGCGAGACGTAAACAACTATCCCTTGGTTTTTGTACCGTTACTACATGAAACGGCGATTAAGACGACAACGACGACGACAGGAGACACCAACAGCTCCAGCCCCTTAGGGGCTTCACCCCTAAAAAAATCCTCGGGCTCTTAATTCTGCTTACGTATTTTTAGGGCGAAAGCCAGCCATTACCAGTCTCCTCCACTGTTGCATCCTGTTTGCGTCTCTGTATTTGCTTTCCTTGATCTTTTGGCTTCAGTTACTCCAACAGGCAGACTGACCGCAATTCACGCGACAGCTTCCCTAGTCTCCTTTTCTACCCACGTACTGGTGACTGTGAGCGGGAAAGAGATTCCCAGCCTGCACCACATATGTATCGCAGGGAGAGAAAGGGAACGGGAGGGGTAGAAATATGGGTTGAGGTAGTGGTACAAAGGTCTGTCACTTCCGCCGGTCGCGCATCAGGTTAGTTATTGTTCTGTTCTGACGCCGTGATGAGTTACTGAGTTGCTAATGAATTTTACCGCTGCTCTGTCGACCCACGTTCGAATCACACACGAACCCGAATGAGTTATTTGCTTATTCTTCCTTTGCAGCAGCGGCTTTTCCGGTACTATTCGGGTCCGCGCCTACGATGACGACTACTGTCATTTTTCGCGTTTGACAAGATGCTTAAAGAGACTCTGCAACACTTCCGATAAACACTTTTTCTCTTTCCTTCGCGCCTGGAAGCACTGCAAACACTATAGTTATCGCCAGTACGGAGCGGCACTGCGTCATTTGCCCATCGCAGCAGGTACGCCTTCTGTTTCTGCTTTGCTTCTGTGGATTTATTATTAAAGTGGCTATCGAATGCGTTCATTGCTTCCACTGAAAGAATGGAGGCCAGTAGCCGCTACATCGTTGTAATGATGTGATTCGAGTCGTCGCAGAACGACAAGAATGAGAAAGAGAGAATAATCTTTTGAACAAGTTTCTAAGTGATCTGATGGGCATACAGTCGTAAGTTTTCGCTAAGGTACTTTGCGGCCCCCATGAATGTGTATGTTGACTACGTTCTGAAATCATTTATGATTTCGAAAGCATTGAAAAAAAGTGTGGCAGGGTCACTTCAAGCGTATTGCTTTAAAAATTAAGCACCACTTCATGCCTTCGAGTGATAAGTTTAGACGCGCCTTTTGTATATCCTGGGAATGCTGTCATTTTCTGACTTTTCTTTACCTTTGCTTTTTTGCGCCAGACGCGTGGCCTTACAGTGAGGATGGCATGGTATTCTAGCACTCTTCCTCTCTAATTTGTGCTCTGCCGAGCAGCAGAGCATGAAGAGCTCACGGTCTGCCCGTGCCACGGCGTGACGTGCCGTCCGGATTGCCGAGGATTCTGCACCCGTGATGGATGGCCCAGCCGCGTGATAAATGGGCACCTGAGTGGCGATCCTTGGGCACTGGGGGCGGTAATCCGCGGCTGGAGGGCGGCGGAACTGAAGTAGCGGAAATAAGCGGCCAATCGATGGCTCCGCGTGATCAAAGCGTGGATGGCCGTAATACCGTTTTGTGATCATGCCTGGGAATGACAAAGGCAAGAGTGTTCCAACACTAGTTTCTTAAAGCAGTCTTGGAGGAAGGATAAGATATACCACAATACCCTCCATCGAGCCGATAAATTTCTGACAAAATTTCGCTTTTTTGCCGGGTATGTATGCGTCAAAATTGTCAGAATGCGTCAGACGCAGAATTGTTCGGTACTTTTTGCTAGTTTGTGGCAAGGGATAAAGACAAAAGTGACTTTTGAAAGGTGGAAGAGAAGCGGTCGTCTTGACAAAACTTCGTGCTTTTATAGAAGGGCCGGTAGACAGGATAAGAAACAAAACGTCAAAGAAAAAAAAACAGCAGGATTACTTACGGCTTAAGCTTGAAACAAGCTGCAAGCACCATGGAAGAAGCTTCAGGAAATAATTGTCTCATTTGAATGATAGCAGACGACAGCGTCCACATTTGGCTATAGTCATACGTTGAATTGTATATAGTTTCATGCATTCAGAGAAAAAAGGCGTCAAATATCCCCAATGTTAAGATTTATCCTTAAAAATTTGAATGTAATCTTCGTGTCCTGTGACATCTTAGGTATACAGGGTGTCCCAGCTATCATGCACCAAGATTTAAAAGAATAGTAATAGAGTAACTTGAAGAAAACCTAGTGCATAATGTTTGCAGTACTGTGGAGAAGCGGACAGTAATTTTTTCGTTAGTGAGACTTAACTAATTAATTGTAATTAATTATCTAACTCGAGAAGTACTGTCTTAATCACTAAAGTGTCAATGTCAAGCGCCGTCACGTGGTATTTTTCATATTCACGGGTTTTCTTTATCAGTCAGAATAAATGAGTACGCAATTAGTTCATCACTGAAGATACCGCAGTTATATGCCCCTCGTGGGCACCTACAAGTGCCTCATTGACACTTCAGTGATTAGAACAGTATTTCTCGAGTTAGATGATTAATTACAATTAGTTAGGTCTCACTAAGAAAACAGTTACTGTCCGCTTCTCCACAATACTGCAAACATTATGCACTGGGTTTTCTTCGAGTAACGCCATTGCTCTTTTTTTTAATCTTGGTGCATGATAGCTGGGAACCCTGTATATACTGGGCTTAAATTACGGCAAGGAAACAACTTTTTTTGAGCTTAGTCGGTAGTTTTATAATCCTCCAGGCAAGCTTAAGTGCCAGAAAGGGAAATTGTGCAGATTTTTTTCAAGTAATGCTAGTGACCGCTATTTCTTTTAATGGGCTAAATTCTGCACCGAAGCTCACTTGCACGCGATGTATCTATGGGCGACATCGGTAATGTTTTCCTCAAGTACGTTGAGGCTATGCTCCTTTTTTCCTCAAGTACATTGGGGCTATGCTCCTTTCTCGGGCTTAGAATTCACATCTCATCCGACTATCTCTCTAATATGGTAGGGGAACCCACCCTCTCGGGATCATGCTGAAAGTTACTCCGTACTTGCACGTGGCCCCTCGGGGAAATAACGGTGGAAACGTGTGTCATTCAATAGGTTGTCAACAAACCAGGTTGGGCTGGTTGTTCTTGTAGGGTAATTTAAAAGGGGCCCCATGCATAGGCGCCTACCTCAATTGTAGATTCAGCGCGTAAAAGGCGTGGTTGTACACTTCTCCGTGTCTTACACCTCAAGCACGTGAGGCAACGGGACCCGTTATAAATTCAAGCAGCGTGACGTGTCATTTTATAGCTATCCTCTTAAATTGGAACTGCGCACATTAAGGGGGTGGCAGAGGGGGTGTGCAGGGGTCGATTCGTTTAGCACGGCGGCCGTTGAGCGACAGCGTGGCGCGTCACGGCGGATGAAACTATGACGGACGAGGATTCGCCCCGTGGCCGCACTACCTTCACCATCAGTCATGTTGTCAGGACAGTGTCAGTCCCCCTCAAAATCATCGCCACAGCGACGAGCAGCGATGCGTAGCGCCTGAGGAGAGGTTTTTTCTGATCATTACCGATAAACGCAAGCAGTGCGGAAAATAGATTATCCTTTCCGGAAGAACAGGAAGTGAAGCAAACTGGCTTTATTTTCTTAGCGCCGTATTGGAGACTCTGTGGATGAAAGCAAATGTGCTTCTGTTCAGTTTTCCTTGAAATTTTCCGTACCCAAGCAGAAATTATAACATGGTGGGTTTGTTATGCACGTGGAAATACCTAATAGGAGCGCTTTTATGCCGGGGCAGCATGCCGGACGTGTTGTCATCTTTGCTACAAATGGGAGTGCTGCCCCTGCATTTCTTAAGGATGCTTCTCCGCAGTAAGCATATGCTTGTGGAGGTGCCGACTTAGCATGTGGTCGGATTGCAATGCGGAACCATTAGTTTCACTCGGTAGGACGCAAACCCCGCACCGTCGCGGCAAAGAGATAACTAATGAAATGGCGGCCGACCGATCGCCCACAAATTGGTTGACGGCGCAGAGAATTCTAAACCACAGGAAATAATACTGGAATTAACCCCTTTTCAGGGAAGCTCATGCAAAGAAAGTAAAGTAATCATATAAGCTGAAATAAAATTCAGTGAATAATAGTCTGGGTGGAAATTCAACCCAGGAGCTCCTGACGAGCCCATCTAGCTGAATAAAACTGGCAAGAGAGAATTAAACTGCATTTACACGAAACGTTGGACTGTTGGTAACGAACACATGCGCTGAGGCAGCTATAGACCTTATGCAAAAGTGCCGCCATCTACCGGAAGAAAAACGAAACGAGCACGCGATGCCATGTTGGGGGATGGCGGTCGCGGGATTGCTTGGTACGGAGCGTGTGAGGGGCTTTCTCGGCTTGGCGATCCTTTTATATTCAGATTTAGGTGCAGCAAAATGAGCGACGAGTGATCTGTGGACCTTTCCCTGTTGCCCACATATTCGGGCGACTTCGTAAATACGCATTATACATCGAAAAAGCAGTCAGGGAGGCACCGGCAGGGAAGCTATTGGAGGCTGTCGCATTTCTTCTCTTTTTTTTTTTTTTGGGGGGGGGGGGGGGGGTGCTTTGAAAGTACGTCCGTGTCGGTTCGCATCCTGCGGGTTTCTCAGGAGGTCATTCCTGAAACGCTTCGAAACTTGCAGGCGGTCCTGGGATTGAAATGGGGGAGGGGGGCACTCGCGATATAGCTATTCGCCCCGAGCGCGAACACATCGGCCCCTGGCGGCGGCGGGACGAACCGCTCCTAGTGTGGATGGCGCTCTCGCGTCGTCTGCTTTTTCACGTTGCGTGCGCCGCAAGACGCGTGCTGCACACGACAAAACAACCAATATGTGTGCTCGTTTGGCAGTAAGCAATGACATAGTTACCTCTGCTTGCGCATTTCCTCTAGAAACGCAATAATCAGTGGCCGTTGAGGGTTAATGCGCTGGTTTAATTCCACGAAACGTGTTCGCCCTGGTCACCGCTTGAGTGTGAAACTTGTTCTAAACATTGCTTCCACACATTGCACTTTTCTTATTGTTGAGTGCAGTCGTCTGCCGTTTCGGGAACGTCGAAGGGGGCTTTTTGAAGGTGGCGTGGTGATTATTTAAAGGATAAGAGTTTAGTACGCGAAACGGGTAAGCAGCGACAAGACCTGTGCATACGCGTGCAAATTCCACACCCTTGTAAAATTGCGCTGTTTCCTTATAGAAAGAAGAAACAAACAAAAACATTTACACTGCACACGACCCGTGCGCTATCGCCCATACATTAACGGACACGCATTTTACACCCGCAAGCGCCTGTGTGATCGTGTCCTTCCCGTACCTTTCCTAAAACAAATACCATTTTTGGACAGTCGTTGTTTATACTAAGGAGGAGGAATAAACATTTATTCAACTGTATCGAGTTGCTAATTTTACGTATTATTTAAAATACGTTTCTATGGATGCGCAAGAGTATTTAGGGGGGATTTTTTGGTAAAATTAAGCAGTTGTGAGTTTGCGTCTGTCATGTGGCATTTCGTGTGTCATTTTCATATATACAATTTTCAAATCCGACATGAATCACCTTGTCCAGAAACGTGTCTCACTCAGCATGCATAACCAAATGCCTAATATGGTCACGTCTTAACCTCTTAAAGGGGCACTGACACAAAAATTTTGCATCTTGTTTTTTTTGTTGCGATAAGTAGCTAGTGACCTACTTATAACCTGTAGAAACCTCATTTGCTTCAGCGTGCGACGGTTGTTTAATTAGAGGCATTTTCAATGCGGCCAGTCGCAGTTTCGGTTTCAGCGTGTGCCGCGAAACGATGGATTTTGTGGATTTTGTGTGAACAAAGCTGACCACGTGACCGTCGGAGGGATATCACAGTTACAGAGCAGAGCCGCCGTAGCACTGTCGAATCCGCATCGACGGCAGTTTCTGCGAATGCCCCCCCCCCCCCCCCCCCCCGTACTGATCTCGTGAGGCGCCTAATTAAAAAGCTACCGTGGATGTGACGCAGGCGCTGCGAGTGCAAATGCTACCGCGGCTAACGAACGACGCGCGACGCTCGAGACGGTGGGTGGCAAGACGCGCGCTGGGAGCAGCCGGCCGGTCTGCCTACAGGTCCGCCTACAGATGTGTTCGGCTTAGCACTGCGGCGGATATTCGAGTGCCGCTCTCGTAAGCGGTGCAGATGACAATTTTTAATGCAACCCGCCATGGCATCATTAACTCCTTTCTCATGTAAGCCACCATGGTCGGGACTTGGGGACAATTTCGTGCAGCGGTAACAAGCTATCACTCGAGCTACCTGCGCCGGCGTGGGCCACTTCGCGGCCGTGGCCGCCGCCTGCACAGCGACCGTGCGGCTTGCTCAGTGGGCTTTTCGTGCTCCGGCGCGTTTCCGCATCCAATGGTAATAAACAGTAATAGCAACAGAGTGCCTGGAATCGCTGTAGAACTTTGGTCGCGGCCAGCTGCCCGATGAGCTGACGAAATCACGGCGCCTCCGCCGCCAACGATCGGGTCGTTCGTTCTCGAGAGCAGAAGCTCCGCCCTCCGGCCCTCCGATTGGAGCGGCGAGCCGGAAGTGCGGAAGCGGCAAACACGAACTCGTGACGTGTTTGGATGTTGTTTATTTACACTTGCGCGTGGTCCTCTGCTGGCCGCTCGGTTGCGTTTCGCACACTTCAAAATTGATTTTAAATATGTTCTAGGCTGTATTCACCACTGATATTTTGCAGCTGATGTATATGTGTTCCCACCAATCTATCTCCGAAGTTATCTCGCCTTCAAAATTTTGTGTCAGTGCCCCTTTAAGGTGGATGTAAGTTTAAAGAAAGAGGAGAAAAGACGTAATATAATAATTCGCGTTGTTGCCCACATGTGTAAGGGGTGTGTGCCATGACTCGCTGTTTTTTTTAATTTTTTTCCACAATGCTTGCTTTCAATACAATTTTGAAAAAGGCGAGCCACAATTCCTGGACAATCCCGGACCAAAGAGGGGTTAATCAGTTTTGAAAATACGTACTGCTTTTTTACCGCTACAGAACACGACGCCTAGTGTAGTTTCGATTGTAAGTAATACTGATAACCATAGTTTGGCTTTTCGCGTTACATGCGTTCTTTTCTCGCTGCTCTTGCAACGTTGGCAGGACCCCCCCCCCCCCCCCCTCTCGAAAAAAAACTAAATGCACAAAAGTTCATTTTTTAACCAATCCTCAAGAATGAAATGCGAAGACAAAAGCAATATTCGGTTTAGAAAACAAAGTAGTTACCGGGAACCCGTTGCGCTGATTCGCAACGAGAAATAAAAAGGAAATGTTTTACTACATCTGCAACAGCGCAACTTCATTTATTGCCACCTTTAGGGTTCGTAAGCGACCTTATACGCAAGAATGCAAACACATCTCGCTGTTGCAGGCACCTGTTAGATTTTAAAAGAAACGCAAATGGTCAACAGAGCAGCCGTAACAGAAAATTTGTGCTCACTGTGAGGTCCCAGAAGCTTGGTTTGCACACTGTAAACCTGCTTGTTACTTTGCGAAAACCTAGCTAAACATGAGATGTTGATTGTACTGCGTGCGTTGACAATTCAATTCGCAAGTTCCCTTGCGACGAAAGCCGTAAATAAGTGATCTGAAACCATTATTCATCAAACCTTCCTTTAGAGTCGTTAAAATTTCATTTAAAAGACCCGTTAGAGCGGTTGCATTTATATCTCTGCGCTGATCAAAATTCAGTAATTTTATGGTGCCTTTTGAACACACAAAAAATATTGTAAGCTCTTAGAAAGAATTTCGGGGCACTTAAGTAGTGTTACCATTTCAGGGCATCCCACAAATGCAAGAATGCGTCATGCTACCAGTGAATGCGATTGAGATTGCCGTTGTAAACTGAATTTCAGAGATCGAGGCTTCCTGATTTGTTTCTATTTATTCTTTTATAGAAGGCTCAAAGCCATAGTCTGGAAAGATCGAGCTTGCTACGAGCCACAGCGTACAAGTTCGTTGTCACAATTACGGGCATTCTAAAATTCCCGATGAGTCGTCGCTTTTTTTGGCGTAGTAATGAAAACTCACTGCCGCTTCCATGCTATACATTGAACCTTGAGGAACCGAACTACAGCATACCACTCTTGTTTGCACCTTTCGCGCGCACATACGGCGGGAAAAAGGCACGAAGCGCGCCCACAGTGTGCATTCTTACGGGCCGCTCAGCGGAGCATCCACACTAGCAGCGCGACGCTGTCGCCACCTACATGTCGAGCACGCGGCGAATACGCTAAGGATCATCTGGGACGCAGAGGAAACCTGCAAACGGAAAAAGAAAACACTTAAAAAATAAATTACATACCTGGCATTTTTAACCAGCGGAGCTGTTGTAGCTGGCCGTAAGGTGTAGCGCGTAACGTGTGTGGCGTGTAACGCGTTAAACATTGCCAATAAATTACCAATAAATTACCAATGAATAATTAAATTACCAATAAATTGCCGAGCACTGGTGAGCGCGTGCCTTGCGGCGACCGCCGAGCGTCCCCAGCACACGCAAAGGCTTTAGCAAAAAAAAAAAAAAAAAAAGAACTGCGAAAGCCCTAAAGAGCGAGAAAATTCCGAGCGCTCGTGAGCGCGTGCCTCGCGGCGACCGCTGAGCGTCCTTTGCTTGCGCTGTGGACAACAAACCTGGGTGCACACTACCGCTTAGAAAATTCCGCTTTGAAGTTTGACCTTGGGAAAATAGGCTACGGTCGAACAGTAGGCGACGAGCGGTAAATGACCGATACACGGGTTACTATGCACGTTACTTGCGCTACTCATGGTGCTACGTGAAGGTTGCAACTATCGCGGATCCCTTATTTCCTGTAACGTTTGGCAAACAAAAGAATGCGTATAGTACTTCCATAAAAGCCTATCGAACGTCCAGAATGAAAAGAAAATGCGGGCGCGCAAAGCACGAACGGCAGACTCAAAACTCTACCCGCGCGATAAAGTACGAGCTGACCGATGCAGTGCGCCTTAACTACCAGCAGGGAGGAGTGCTCCTCGGCAAATACAGAGCTAGAAAACAGCTCACTTTGGGGCCTTTTTAGTCCTGCACATATTATTCGCTTCCTGGCTATGCATGCAATCTAGCTATAATATTACTGCGCGAAGGGAAGTCGACACCCGCAAGCGACTTCACGCAGGGCTCGAGTCACGCTTCCGCTGAGAAATTAAAAAAAAGATGTGTACGATACTTCCGTGGTCGTCCTCGTATCACCTTTGAGCACGGCAAGTTACACGGCAGTATTTGGGCATCTTGGACAACGATAAATGCCGACGTGCGCGTCGCTAACCCCGGGCTATCATGTATACAGCGGTATCCGGAGATCCGGGAATCTCCCAACATGGCGGAAGCGCACGCGGTTCCCGCAAGAGGGCGCCAGTTTTTGCATAAGGTCTATACCTACAAAAAGCTTCAATGCGAAGGGTATTGTCAGCTTTCTGCATCCTTCCTTGGTATTTACAACACATGCAGCGCAAACGCCGTATTTCCTGGAAGACTGTGACATTTAACACTCGTAACATTTATTCTGCTGCTACCCCCTGCTCTTTTCAATCAGAAATGTTCCAAGTCCCGCAGTAGTTCACCGAAGGGGTTCACACAAACAAAATAAATAGTGAACTGAAGAAAAAGACTGGGCACGCATAAATGTAAAAGCATTACGCGGAATGTTTGTAAATTTACAAGAATTTGAAGGCGAAAGTCTTGTTGACACTTCTGCAGATCTGCTGGACTTTTTGTTGTGCGTAGGGCCTGGTGTGTCGTCACCCATATCGGTGTGCAATAAAACGGCGATGTACGCAAGGCGCATGACCGCGCTGCGCACGCTGGCACCGTTTCCAGAACGTTCTACAGACCGCCGCCCATGGAGGAAAGAAAAAGTATTCTTTCCTCCATGCCGCCGCCACTGACAGTTCTCTCCTCCTCCCTAACACCGCCAGAGAGAGTGAGAGAGAAGAGAGAGAGAGAGAGAGGGGGGGAAGGAGGGAGGGAGGGAGGGATCATTTACTACTGCTTGAAAGTGGCACAGCACTACGTGCTTGTTTGTATGCAGGAGGACGTAGCTTTTCCGCTAGCAGCGAAAACTAGCAGCGAAAGAGAAAATAGGATTTCGAGAAATAATAGGGCCATAGGTTATTGCAGTGTTTGTTTCGATTCTTTTCTCGGCTACGCTACAAAGCGAAGCACCTTTTGCTTTTCAATTCATTTTCAGGTCTCAGTGTCGTGATTTCTTTTTTTGGAAAGCTGCTTTAGGCACTGAACTGTTAAAAAGCGTCATGACGATGAACGGTTGAGCACACAAACTCGTCTGGTTGGCGAAATTGTTTACTTGTCAAGAAGTTACGTTTGTCTCCGGGCATTAGCTTTCTCAGTCGTCTGTGGAAGCAAATAAAAAAATTATTTTATTTTTCAACCCATGCTGGTGCCATCCTTTATCTCGGCATTTTACGTTTTCGGCCTCTCTTGCAAAAAATGAGGCTTAGGATTACGAAGAAAAAGAAGCAAGTGAGGCTGTCCTTCTCCAGACGGTTATATACCCAATGCCATCTGTTGGCATCCCCCTAAAGGGGATAGGGCTTTCAGAAATGACGCTACTTTCGAGCAAAAGCCGAGCACCACACCAGAAAGAAACACGCTTTCTGAAGAGGGAAGCAACTCAGGAAACCCGAGGTGTTTGTGTTTACCTTTCTAGTCGATGCGTTACGTCTGGATCCACGAGTTTCACTGTCGGCACGACTGTGTAGTTTAAACGTTTAGAAAGGAACGCTGGATGTGTGCATTATCCGGCGTTACATTGGGATCATGACAAGGAGTGACAAACACACGCAAAGTTATTAAAGACGATAGTCTTTCTTGGGCTACTTAAACTCAGAAATTTTGGTCTGTCTCTATGTCTGTTTGGGACTTGATTCAGCCACCAGGCCAAAATGAAACAGTACCTGCGCAATAGCCTTATATACTCACAGCCAAATCTAAATATCTAAGTCCGGTGTTAATGTTAATACTGGCCAACATTGTTGAACAAGAGCAAGACATTACGCAAACATAAGGCAGAACATCAATACATAAGTGATATTTGCAGTGTTCCTTTATTAAAACATTCATGGATGCTTGGTTTTTGCGATAGCAAATTATATTGTACATCTACTGGAGAAAACCGTCACCTGCTGTTCCCCGCGCTCCTGGCGGCATTTGAAGAATCACACGGCAACAGCAACGAAAGGTTCCACTAGATAGGTTCCACGTTCGGCTTGGAACGCACGTGGAGTAGCGCAGCGTGGCTCTATAAACGTT